>NC_140994.1:31621497-31866497 GCF_052327205.1 Somniosus microcephalus
TAATACTAGTGTTTATTGTAGGCATGGGAAATAACAGTTCTGCTAAAACTTAGTAAAACGCACTCCTGGCTGGCCTCCCACATTCCGCCCTACATAAACGTGAGGCCATCCAAAACTCGGCTGCCCATGTCTTAACTTGCACCAAGTCCTGTTCGTCCATCACCCCTGTGCTCACTGACCTACATTGGCTCCCGGTTTAGCAGCGACTCGATTTCAAAATTCCCCTTGTTTTCAAATCCCTCCATGGCCTCGCCCCTCCCTATCTTTGTAATCTCCTTCAGCCCCACAACTCCCCGAGATATCTGCGCTCCTCTAATTCTGCCCTCTTGAGCACCCCTGATTATAATCGCTCAACCTTTGGTGGCCGTGCCTCCTGTTGCCTAGGCCCTAAGCTCTGGAATTCCCTGTCTAAACCTCTCCGCCTCGCTACCTCTCTTTCCTCCTTTAAAACGCTCCATAAAACCTACCTCTTTGACCAAGCTTTTGGTCACCTGCCCTAATTTCTCCTTATGTGGATCGGTGTAAATTTTTTGTCTTCTAATACTCCTGTGAAGCGCCTTGGAACGTTTTACTACGTTAAAGGTGCTATGTAAATATAAGTTGTTGTTTGGTTCAGATATTACTGGTAAATTGTAGCGTTGAGTTTAGTTTTTTGAAGAAAACAATTCAGGATCTTCAGAAAAAGAATTGGTTTGTAATGGAAGGCTTCCACCCAATGCCAATCAGTTACATATTAATTAGTCCATGAGAATATAATTTATTCAGACAATGTAAGGTTGTTCCACATGAATAGATGTGTTTATGTGATACTTATGATTGTGGATTTCAATATACTGGAAAATCTCTACCTCAGACCTGTAAAGTCTAATATAGTTAGCCTCTTATGGAGACAGTTACCTGAGGGAGTTGGTGGAAGTTTTAAGGTCATAATTGCTTTAGATTTACATTTATAGCTGCATACTGTAAAGGCAGTCTGGTTCATTGGGTTCATTGCTTAGAAGCTATGGGCTGAAATTCTGCTATTGGTGCATCAGCAGTGATAGTGCATTTACGCCAGCACATTGCGAGCTGCTGGCACGGGGAGGGAATTTCCCCAGATTTTTTGCTGCGCCCTCACTTACATAGTGCTGGTGCTCTCTCAGTGCGAATTGTGTCATGCGCTGGGCATGCAGAGGCCAGTGATGAGGAGCAAGATTTCCGGGGCAGAAATATGCAGGCCTAGCTCCTTAAAGAGGGACCTGGTACTTCTCGTCAGCTGCAAGGTTTGCAGTTGGGCATTTTCTGCTGTATAGTGTGTTGAGACGAGTTAGGGGGCCTGTTAATCTCCAGGAAGCAGGAAGGACAGCCTAGGCCAGGAGCAATGCCTTAAATAGTAGCAGTACTGCAATCAAATTGAAGATAAGCAAAGGAGAACAAGCTAATCCAATCCAAAGAAACTAGCAATAGCTCTATGCACAGAAGCCAAAAATGCACCAAAAGCAAGGGTTAATTTCTCCCAAAGTGTAGGACAGACTGTTTTAAAACTACATGAGGTGGCTGGCCTTAGCCAAAGGGGCAATCAATCAGAATTCCCGTGGCAGCATGGACAGACACCCAACAAGCCCCCAAGTCAATTACTAGTGTGACTTGTACCACAAAGCAGCGCAAGCCTCCCGCGCAGCCCCATCGGAAAGCTCAGCAGTCATGCAAATGAGGCAAAGGCCTGTGAATCCCCTTTTCTGCTCCCTCCGTGTGCAGTGCAGGTTTGCCCACTCTGGTTAAATTTATTCCTGGCGGTGTAATCACATGACCAACAGCCCCCCCCCCCCACTCTCCTGCCATTGGTCACCCAACACGTCTATCCTAAGACTTCCCACACCAATTGGAAAGTGAGCATTACCCAATTGAATGATGTTTGACTGTCAGACAAACAGCCTTTTCTTCCCCATCTTCAATATTTTTATAACTAATAAAGAGAAGTGTTCAAAGAAAATGAAGAAAAACACACAATTCTTTTTAATGCCCCTATGATTTGTCTCCAGGGTTGCTTGCGGCAGTTGCTTGGCAACCCTAGTGAGGTGCATGCATGCAGACCCAGAGCATGGTAGCTGAATTTCAGCCCCTACATTTCTTTGGGTTAAAAAGAATTGTGACAATTCAAAAGCAATTGACACATTACTGAGGGATGTGATGAGGATAAATGTCCTTCTTTCTAAAGAGGTAGGTCCGGAATTTTGTCGGTCCTCAGAGTGTGGGATTGGAGGCGGGACCGCTGTCATAATCGCAAAGATTGACAGCGGGCAGGAAACCCGCTGTCAACCCGCTGTCAACCCGCCTCCAATCAATCTTCCCAAGTGTTGGGTCCCCGTTTTGTGCATGGACCCGACACCTAACGGCGGGAAGAGGATTATAGCCACTTAACTGCCTGTTAACAGGCACTTGATACTTGTTAACGGGCTCTTTTTCAATTTTGCCGCTTCTGCCTCGGGTTCCCCGACGTTTGGACACCACGCTAGGTAAGTGTGGCGTGTTGTGAGTCTGCCGTAATGTTTCTGCATTGATGACAGCTGCAGAAGTGGTGTGAAGGATCCAATGGTGCACTGGTGAGTTTCAGAGGAAAATGTTGGGAAAAATCATTTTTAATGCATTTACACTTTTCTATAGGTAACAAGTTTTGAATTGGCTGTCTAGTCCCACCTCATTGGGAGAACCTCTCTCACCAGTGACAGATCGCTTCTGTAACCTCACCTGCAGCTGCCATATGTTCTAGCCTAAGGAGGGAGTCACTGGAGAGCCTGGGTGCAAGAGCTCACCTGTGAACAGTCATTGCCATTGTTTGCAGCACCTCAATGCTGTCAAACACTGAGAAATGAGCTGTCAAAGAAAAATTGTGCGTGGTCCCTTTTAAGAAAACCGGCAGATGACGCCTCATCAAATGATGTTATCTGACCGGCTTATTCTTAATTGGCCGGCAAGCCCACAGGGCAGAGGTAACAAGGTCAATCGACGTAAAATCACGTCCGTTGGCCAGATGCAGTTGGGGGCGGGACTGGAACCCGGAAACCAGCTGACCCGCTTCCAAGTCACATCCATTGGAAAAATCGCGGATGTAGTTTCAGGCCTGAGAAAATGTCCTAATGTTTGGAGTCCAACCATTATGAACGCTATCATATAATAAATCACTTTGAAATGTCATGACATTTATATAGGTGGGTTTCTTGGATCTGGAAACAACTCAGACATACGTGTTATTTTTTGTTTTTTAAATGCAATTACTGCTCGGAAAATGTCCTAATGTTTGCAGTCCAAGCATTATGAACGCTATCATATAATTAATCACTTTAAAGTGTCATGACTGTTATGTAGGTAGGTTTCCTGGATTTGGAAACAACTCAGACATACGTGTTACTTTTTGTTTTTTAAATTCAATTACTGCTTGCTACTGTGAACAACGTATGAGACATTGCTTTGGCTTACTTCATAGAATGTGACATCAGTGATATCTATCAACAACAACTTGCATTTATATCGTGCCTTTAACATAGGAAAACATTCCAAGTCACTTCACAGAAGCATAATCAGACAAAAATGGACACCAAACCAAAGAAGGAGATATTAGGGGGGGGGTTCAATGGTTAAATGGTGGGCTTTAAGGAGTATCTTAAAGGAAGAGAGGGTGGTGGGAAGACAGAGAGGTTTAGAGAGGGAATTCTAGAGCTTGGAACCTAGATATCTGAAGGCACAGCCACCATTGGTGGGGCAAGGAGAATGGGGGTGTGCTCAAGAGGTCAGAGTTGGAGGAACACAGAGTTCTCGGAGGCTGTAGAGCTGGAGGCGGTTACAGAGATAGGGTGAGGCAAGGCTATGAAGAGACTTAAACACAAGGATGAGAATTTAAAATTTGAAGCATTGGAGGGCTGGGAGCCAATGTAGGTCAGCGAGTGCAGGGTGATGGTGAGTGGGACTGGTGTGAGATAGAATTCGGCCACCAGAGCTTTGGATGAGCTGAAGTTTATGGCGGGTAGAGGATGGGAGGCCGGCCAGGGGGCATTGGAATTGTTGAGTCTGAAAGTGGCGAAGCATGATTGAAGGTTTCAGCAGCAGATGGGCTGAGGCAGAGGCAGCGGAGCGCAATGTTATGGAGCTGAGAGTAGGTGGTCTTGGTGATAGAGAGAATATGGGAACTCAGCTCGCCATCAGTTATGACGGTGAGGTTGTGAACAGTCTGGTTGAACATGAGACAGAGGCCTGGGAGCGAGATGGAATCGGTTGCAGCCAATTTGTGGTGGAGGCCAAACCTGATTATGTTGGTCTTCAGTTATGATGTTGAACTGGAGGAAATTGCGACTCATCAAGCACTGGATGTCAGACAAGGAATCTGACAACACAGAGGCAGTGAAGGGTTCGAGAGAAGTAGAACTGTGTGTCGTCAGCATAAAGGTGGGACATGACCCTATGTCTTTAGGTGATGTTGCTAAGGTGCAACATGTAGATGAAAGTTTTGATTCCATTAAGAACTTCCACTATATAAAATGTTTCTCTTTTGATTTATATAGACTCTCTGGAAAGTCTGCTTGTGTGCTCTGTTACAGTACCTCTCTCTTGAGAGCTGGGCTATGATATCTTTCACAATGCAACAGCCTTTTCTGCACTTATGGTCTCAATAGCAGAACATTCCCAGACTTAGAAACATAGAAACATAGAAGATAGGAGCAGGAGTAGGCCATTCGGCCCCTCGAGCCTGCTCCGCCATTCAATGCGATCATGGCTGATCATCCAAATTCAGTACCCGGTCCCTGCTTTCTCCCCATACCCCTTGATCCCTTTAGCCTTAAGAAATATATCCAACTCCTTCTTGAATATATTTAATGAATTGGCCTCTACTGCCATCTGTGGTAGAGAATTCCACAGGTTCACCACTCTCTGGGTGAAGAAATTCCTCCTCATTTCTGTCCTAAATGGCCTACCTTAGTGAGCTGGAACCATTTCCAAGTCAGTTTGTGTCAGAGCCTCATTATCTGTGCATCAGAGTCTTATAGGTGATTGTCATCCACCTTTTTTTCAAACACTGAATGAGTCTCATCCCTAGTCAAGATTTGTTTTTGTTGTTTGTTCTTGTGATGTTGGATGCTGGCTATATTTGTTACCCATCACTAGTTACCCTGCCAACTGACTGGCTTGCTAGACTCTTTCAGAGGTCATATCGTGTGGCAGTGGAATCACATGTAGGCCAGACTAGGGTAGGGATGGGTTAGAATTTCAGATCAGTGCCCCATGATAGGAGGAAGGGAAGACTTTCCTCATTTCCAAGATGGCACCTTGGAATGAACCTACCTGGGAACAAGAAGCAGAATTGATATTAACTACTGTAGTAATCATGGGTTCAGACCCTGGAGAAGGTCCTCTTTTCAAACACATGCACACATTGGCACACACACACACAACCACACTTATTATTTGTTATGTTGGCTGGACAATTCATAGTCCTCCAATATTTTATGTACTATATAGAATGGCTCTTGCATTGTCTTGGGCAGTTTATTGTTTCTCATTATTTTTCACAATTATCTAAGTTGTGTATCTTGTACTAAAAATGATGTGTTGGAAAAACAAAAACATATTTGGCAGATGGTGAGATTCCTGTGCAGTAATTCCGAGCAGCAGGGTGCTTTGTAACAATTTCATCTGGTTCTCTGACACTGACATTGGTGTTTACTGGAATTATTATGAAGACTGACAATTTGACATTGTAGCTTTCCCCAAACTTCCTGATTATTGCAAGCTCCTAGCATGCTTAGATCTGTTGTGACTTGAAAGATTTGCAGTCATTTCAGAGAAGCGTGGTTACTTTGCCAAAAAGCCCAGCAGGATAAAATAATTTTTTGTGATGATGGTGGAACTGACATTATTTGATTAATTTCTGGTCTTTTTTCGAATTGAATTTGTCTTTATGCTTGCACAACCCATCCATACAGATAAGAAACATAAGGTCAATTAAATGGATATTGTCCTTCTGGAAAGTATCTCACAAAGTATTCCCCGACAACATCCTGGCTATCGTGCTGAAGACTTGTGCTCCAGAACTAGCCACGCTTCTAGCCAAGCTGTTCCAGCACAGCTACAACACTGGCATCTATTCGACAATGTGGAAAACTGCCCAGATATGCCCTGTCCACAAAAAGCAGGACAAATCCAACCCGGCCAATTACAGCCCCATCAGTCTACTCTCAATCATCAGCAAAGTGATGGAAGGGGTCATCGACAGTGCTATCAAGCGACACTTACTCACCAATAACCTGTTCACTGATGCCCAGTTTGGATTCCGCCAAGACCACTCGGCTCCCGACCTTATTACAGCCTTGGTCCAAACATGGACAAAGGAGCTGAGGTGAGAGTGACTGCCCTTGACATCAAAGCAGCATTTGGAGCATCAAGGAGCCCAAGTAAAACTGAAGTCAATGGGAATCAAGGGGAAAACTCTCCACTGGCTGGAGTCATACCTAGCAGAAAAGAAGATGGTTGTGGTGGTTGAATGACAATCATCACAGCCCCAGGACATCGCTGCAAGAGTTCCTCAGGGCAGTGTCCTAGGCCCAACCATCTTCAGCTGCTTCATCAATGACCTTCCCTCCAACATAAGGTCAGAAATAGGGATGTTTGCTGATGACTGCACAGTGTACAGTGCCATTCACAACTCCTCAGATAATGAAGCAGTTCATGCCCACGTGCAACAAGACCTGGACGACGTTCAGACTTGGGCTGATAAGTGGCAGTTAACATTCGCGCCACAGAAGTGCCAGGCAATGACTATCTCCAATATGCTAGAATCTAACCACCTCCCCTTGACAATCAACGGCATTACCATCGCCGAATCCCCCACCATCAACATCCTGGGGGTCACCAGAAACTTAACTGGACCAGCCACATAAATACTGTGGCAACAAGAGCAGGTCAGAGGTTAGGTATTCTGCGGTGAGTGTCTCACCTCCTGACTCCCCAAAGCCTTTCCACCATCTACAAGGCACAAGGAAGGAGTGTGATGGAATACTTTCCACTTGCCTGGATGAGTGCAGCTCCAACAACACTCAAGAAGCTCGACACCATCCAGGACAGAGCAGCCCACTTGATTGGTACCCCATCCACCACCTTAAACATTCACTCCCTCCACCACCGGCGTACCGTGACTGCAGTGTGTACCATCTACAAGATGCACTGCAGCAACTCGCCGAGGCTTCTTCGGCAGCACCTCCCAAACCCGCGACCTCTTCCACCTAGAAGGACAAGGGCAGCAGACGCTTGGGAACATCACCACCTCCAAGTTCCCCACCAAGTCACACACCATCCTGACTTAGAAGTGTTCCTTCATCGTCGCTGGGTCAAAATCCTGGAACTCTCTACCTAACAGCACTGTGGGAGTACCTTCACCACACGGGCTGCAGCGGTTGAAGAAGGCGGCTCACCACCACCTTCTTGAAGACAAGTAGGGATGGGCAATAAATGCTGGCCTTGTCCGCGATGCCCACATCCCATGAATGAATACATTTTTTAAAATGCTGTAGGTCACAAAATTGCTTGCTTTGGAACAAAACAATGTTGTACAAAGTTTAAGTAAAGATTACATTTTTATAAAAACCTCAAAAACTGTTGCAAAAATGCTGAACTTTCCATAGTGACCACCTTGGAACAGGAGTTTCGGAGAAGCCTGTTTCCTCACAGTTCCAGAAACAAAGATTGCCTAAAGACCTCCCATTGTGAAATACTACCTCTTTAAGTTCGAGCAATATAGGCCTGAAATTCCGAGGGCAGGGTGGCAATGTGGTGGCAGACCGCCAGCGAGGGGAGGGGGAAGAATTTGGGACAGGACCCATCAGGCAAAATATAGGGGGAAAAATTTGGTTGCTTTGCGCCTCCCGTTCGTGCCCTAAGAGGGCGCAAAGCAACTAGCGCCCGGGTGCAGTACTGCCAATGCCTCCCATAAAATGCAGCGGGAGGTTAGCGGCGGCGGTAACCGTTAGCGCCCCGTGGCGCTGCGCCGCTGGCGATGACATCACCGTGCACAGTGCCCTGCTCTCACCCAGCCGCGATATTCGGTAGCACCCCCTGACTTACCGCCGGACGCTATGTCTGATGGGGTCAGGGGGGGGCCTACCTGCAGCCGGGGCGATGTTAATTAAAGGCGAGGTGACGGGCGGACATTTTTGTTGCTGGCCGCCTGCCAGCACCTGCCCGCTTTGCCGTCCCCGGCCTTCTGTGAAGCCCCCCCGCGGAGTGCCGGCTCCGCTCCGTGAGCCCGTCACTTCTCTTGAGTGCCGGGCTCTTTTGCCGGCACTCCAGTCCCCGGTGGCCCATTTAAGAAGGGGAGGAAGGCCCGCCGTACTGCGGCGCAACATGTCGCAGCACACGTAGCGCCGCGATATTCCCTCGCAGCGCCCCAAGAGAGAGGCGGGGCACTTCCAGTAGCACCCCGCTCCCTCTTGGGGCGCTACCATTCAATTTCGGCCACGGGGGTGCTAATTTTTTCAGGGCGCTAAAAGGCAAAGCAGTGACAGGATCGGACAAAGTCAACATGGCGCTAAAAGGCAAAGCAGTGACAGGATTGGACAAAGTCAACATGGATTTACAAAAGGTAAATCGTGCTTGACTAATCTACTGGAATTTTTTGAAGATGTAACTGGTAAAATAGATAAGGGAGAACCAGTGGATGTGGTGTATTTGGACTTTCAGAAGGCTTTCGATAAGGTCCCACATAAGAGATCAGCGTGCAAAATTAAGGCACATGGGATTGGGGGCAAGGTATTGACTTGGATAGAGAACTGGTTGGCGGACAGAAAGCAAAGAGTTGGAATAAACGGGTTGTTTTCCGAGTGGCAGGCAGTGACTAGTGGGGCACCGCAAGGATCGGTCCTAGGACCCCAGCTGTTCACAATATATATTAATGATCTGGACGAGGGAACTGTATGTAATATCTCCAAATTTGCAGACAACACAAAGCTGGGTGGGAGGGTATGCTGTGAGGAGGATGTCGTGAAACTCCAGTACGATTTGGACAGGTTGGGTGATTGGGCAGAAACATGGCAAATGCACTATAATGTGGATAAATGTGAGGTTATCCACTTTGGTGGCAAAAACAGGAAGGCAGATTATTATTTGAATGGCAATAGATTGGGAGAAGGGGAAGTGCAAAGAGACCTGGGTGTTCTTGTGCACCAGTCGCTGAAGGTAAGCATGCAGGTGCAGCAGGCGATTAAGAAGGCAAATGGTATGTTGGCCTTCGTAGCAAGAGGGTTCGAGTACAGGAACAAGGATGTCTTGCTACAGTTGTACAGGGCCTTGGTGAGACCGCACCTTGAGTATTGTGTGCAGTTTTAGTTGCCTTACCTGAGGAAGGACGTTCTTGCCATGGAAGGAGTGCAGCGAAGATTCACCAGGCTGATACCTGGGATGGCAGGAATGACGTATGAGGAGAGATTGTGTCGATTGGGCTTATACTCACTGGAGTTTAGAAGATTGAGAGGGGATCTCATTGAAGCCTATAAAATTCTGTCAGGCCTGGACAGACTAGATGCAGGAAGGATGTTTCTGATGGCCAGGGAGTCCAGAACCAGGGGTCACAGTCTAAGGATAAGGGGTAAGCTATTTAGGACTGAAATGAGGAGGAATTTCTTCACCCAGAGAGTGGTGAACCTGTGGAATTCTCTGCCACAGAGGGCGGTGGAGGCCAATTCATTAAATATATTCAAGAAAGAGTTGGATATATTTCTTAAGGCTAAAGGGATCAAGGGATATGGGGAGAAGGCAGGGACAGGATACTGAATTTGGTTGATCAGCCATGATCTCATTGAATGGTGGAGCAGGCTCGAAGGGCCGAATGGCCTACTCCTGCTCCTATCTTCTATGTTTCTATGTTAGCGCCCCAAAGTGGGCACGGCTCAATTTTTCCCCCATAAGCTTCTAAACCAAATTAAAGAGGAAAGGAACCAGATGGTGCTGCTACTGACGTAAGTCATGGGCGGGCTCCATGCGGATACAATCCATTTCTGTGGAAGGCAGTAGCGCTTCTTTTTCCCATCCATTTTCATCCTTTGGTTGGAATAATTTTCTTGATAAAAAATTAAGGTTGTATCAATTTTTAATTTTGGATCTTTGGTTCCCTGCTTGTAGAATTCTTCAGGGATGCAGATGTATAGCCAACAGTAGTAACACTTCAAAATTAGGGATCTCATCCATTCTGCGGATGTAGGGATTGTAATATTGAGACATGTGTGAGGACTGTAGATTTAGTTGTGCACCAGAGCAGGTCCTTCCATTCTTAGTGTACTAAATAGCCAAAAACATTATTTACTCTTCTACCTCAATCTTTCTTCTCTATCTCTTTAACTATTGTTACACATGATTCTCATCTGGAAAAATCTGTACAGTAAGTGCAAAGTGCAGTCAGAATTTACAATTGTACGGTATTTGGATAGGGTGCAGAAGAGATTTACTCGAATGGTAGCAGGGATGAGGGACGTCAGTTATGTGGCGAGACAGGAGAAGATGAGGTTGTTCTCTTTAGAGCAGAGAGGTTAAGAGAAGATTTGATGAAGTGTTCAAAATCGTGAATGGTTTTGATACAATAAATAGGGAGAAACGGTTTCCAATGGCAGAAGGGTCAGTAACCAGAGGGCACAGATTTAAGGTGATTGGCAAAAGAACCAGAGGCGACACGAGGAATCATTTTTTTTACACAGCAAGTTGTTGTGATCTGGAATGCGCTGCCTGAAAGGGCGGTGGAAGCAGATTCAGTCGTAACTTTCAAAAGAGAATTGGATAAATATTTGAAGGGAAAATAATTACAGGGCTATGGGGAAAGAGCAGGGGAGTGGAACTAATGGAATAGATCTACCAACGAGGTGGCACAGGCACGATGGGCCGAATGGCCTCCTTCTGTGCTGTATCATTCAATGATTCTACGATTGTTCTGACAGTATTACAGCACATATCGTTTGCTCAGTTAAAACTTCTCGAGTCATGGTGAAGGTTGATTTATGTTTATGTGTGTGTGTGTAATTATGGCTACAATAAAATATCGTATTAAACATAATTTACAATAACAGCAAATGTCATTCTGCTCTTTCCTACAATTTATTCCTGTGGGATACAATAAATGCCTAGACAAATAAAGGTTCTTTTCCAATTCCAATGTTCAGAAAAGTTTTATTCCCAATAAAGCATCGTTAAAGCTTTCCTGAATTAATTGCCCCTGTTGTTTACAATAATGAGATGAAAGTACAGTAAATGTAACTCGGGAAACATGGCCGATAGTTCTGCTTGGTTCATGTCTACTTATTGCAGTTACTGATAGATGAGGCATGATTGACTCAGCCCAGGTCCTCTCATCTGCAATGGCATCAAGCTTGGGTAAATCAATTTTAAATGGAAAAAAACATGGGCTAAGAATGGTGTAAAAATAACAGCTTGGCAAGCACATCTGAGCAACATGTACATATCAGCGAATCACATGGTATCAGTATCATGAGTTCAGCATCTAAATCTGTGTTTGTAAAATTGTCTTACATTTTATGGAGCAGAACAAGAATTACTGTGTAATTTGTTGTAAACATTACTTGGAGGCAGCAGGGCCTCTGAAATGCACTGAAAGTGACAGAGTGATGCACAGTAGGGTCAGCACGACCTACTGGGCTCCATATGTTTCAAATGGCCCTCTGTTTTATGAGCTAACAATAAATACTGCAGTGAAAACACTGGTGAGGGAGTTATTCCTGTCTGGGAAGAGGCTGCGTGTGACTGTAGAATAATAAACACTCAGCAATGCTCTCCCTTTTCTCCTCTCTGTTCTTCCTTGGGCCATAGAACAATCCCCAACCAAGAGAGCAGACGGGTAACCTCCTCAGGTTCTCGCCAACAGCCCTCTTGTTCCATTTGGCAGCGTTTTTACTGCAATGGAACAGATCACTTGCTGATTCTGATTTTTTTTTAAATTATTTATTTTTATTTGCTCCATCCCTGAGGGGAAATGCGTGGCCTCCACTTGGCCCCTTCCCAATGGCGCAGCTGAAATCCAGAATTCACTGGGTATATCATCCAGCTCTGTTACACAATTGACTGATTGTAATGGCAAAAGTGATTAAATTACTAATAGGGAGGCGAGGTGAAACGTCATCGATTATACACAATTAAAATGGTAAAAAGCAAAAGTACGGAAAACTGTTGCTCATGTCAAGGCAGGACACTTGCAGGTCCTTTTGACTTTTATCAAACATTTTTAACAGCATCTGTTACTGCATTTACAGCATTAGCTGCAGCCAATCAGATGCTCTCTTTTATTTGCAAATCTGCTCTCAGTCTTTTAGCTCTAAAACGAATGTAGAGCTGATAATATATACAGGGTGTATATTATGTCCGTGTATAATTGAGACACGGACTGCAGGAGTTGATTATAACAAGTCTTTACTGAATGGAGACAACCTGGAAACTGAAACTACAGAAGCCTGCTAGGGCCTTTTATACAGGGGTGGTCACTGCCGGTACTGCAGTCTGAGACCAGTTACTCCCTTAAAGGTACATACACAACAGTGTACATTATAGGGTTTTCTCTGATCAGGCTATCGGTCAGGATGTTTAGTAATTTGCCTGTGCTCCATGAGAGAGAAGCCAGTTTAAGATTATTGGCACTGTGTACCGGCACAAAGGAGGAGAAATTCAACTCAGCTGGCCAGTTTGCACCTGAAAAACAGGCGGCCATCAGCTGAAAGTCGGGCCGGGCGCAGGATGGGACAGGACCCGTGCAGCCCCTTACACGCCCAAAGTCCGCGTCCTGTGATATTCAGGTGGGCCTGTAAATGGACAAGCAGACCAGCTGGCTGAACCAGGTGCAAGGGTGGCAGACTACCTCACGACCATCAGAGACACAAAACAGAGACAGACCCTCACCAGGTACAGACTAAGCGACCACCAACTGGAAATTGAAAAAGGCAGATACAAGAAATCCTGGCAGCCTAGAGAGAATAGAATATGCGATCAATGTCTGGCCGGCGAGGTTGAAACAGAGATGCATTTCCTCCTAAAATGCGAAAAATTCAACACATCAAGAAACATATTATTCAACAAGCTAAGCCAAACAACCCCAGATTTCAAGGAATTGGATGACCTGTCAAAATTGAGATTAGTCCTAGGAGAAGGAGACAGACCATACCTTGGGGCCAAATATGTAACAACATGTCACAACCTGAGGACTGTTTAAAATTAAGACTGTTTAAAATTAATATTGAACGTACCAAATGAAGTACAAAGACTGTTTAAAATTAATATTGTTTAAAAGTAATATTGTATGTACCCAACAAATGTCAAATCGATTGACACCTACAGAATGTTGGAAAACTGTACCTTTTTGCTATGTAAGCTTTGGCAATATGGTTCTCTGTAAACTTTCATGCCAATAAAGCATTTGAATTGGAATTGGAATTGGAATTGGGTGCTTAAATATGCAAATTAGGGTCCTAAAACGGCTGCAGGAGACCGATTGAAAAAGTCAAGTACAACAAATTGCATTTATATAGCGCCTTTAACGTAGTAAAACATCCAAAGGCCCTTCCCAGGGGTGATTATCAGACAAAGTTTGACACCGAGCCACATAAGGAGATATTAGGACAGGTGACCAAAAGCTTGGTCAAACAGGTAGGTTTTAAGGAGGAGAGAGGCGGAGAGGTTTAACATAGAAACATAAAAGATTGGAGCAGGAGTAGGCCATTCGGCCCCTCGAGCCTGCTCTGCCATTTTATGAGATCGTGGCTGATCAACCAAATTCAGTACCCTGTCCCTGCTTTCTCCCCATATCCCTTGATCCCTTTAGCCTTAAGAGAAAATTCCAGAGCTTCGGGCCTAGGCAGCTGAAGGCACGGCTGCCAGTGGTGGAGCAAAGAAAATTCAGGATTCACAAGAGGTCAGAATTGGAGGAGTACAGAGATCTCGGAGGGTTGGAGGAGGTTACAGACATAGGGAGGGGCAAGGCCATGGAGAGATTTGAAATAAAGGTGAACATTTTAAAACCAAGGCGTTACCAGACCGCGCGCCAATGTAGGTCAGCGAGCACAGGGGTGATGGGTGAACGGGACTTGGTGCGAGTTAGAAACAGGCAGCCGAGTTTTGGATGAGCTGAAGCATCGAATGCATTTTCTGAACATTTCTAGCACTAATGATAAACCTAAAACTAAAGAAATAAATGTCCATAGCCACAAAACAGTCCTTCTCTTGAAGTAATTCATATTTCCTCACCAAACTAAAATGTAACTTTGTATTTTATTTGGTGCACAATATACTGCCTACATAATTGTACCAGTTATAAAGTTGACAATAAATAATCATTGTTGCCCATGGGAATGTGATGATATACATATGAATCTGTAAACAAACATCCAGCTAGCTGTAATAAAAACAGGGAATGCTGGAAATGCTCCTCAGGTCAGGCAGCATCTGTAGAGAGAGAAACAGAGTTAACGTTTCAGGTCGATGGCCCTTCGTCAGAACTGGAGAAAGTCAGACATGTAACAGGTTTTTAAGCAAGTGTAGGGGCAGGGAGCGGGGGGGAGGGGAGGAAAGAACAAAAGGGAAGGTCTGTGATAGGCTGGAAGGCAGGAGTGATTAAGAGACAAAAGGGATGATGGTGCAAGGCAAAAGGAGATGGTAATGGGACAAGTTAAGAAACAAAAGATGACTCTAGATGAAGTGTAAATGGCAATGGCAGAATCATCAACAGCTGCCACGTGAGAATTTTTTTTTAATGGATATACAGCTAGCTGTATTTGTCGAATACAGAATACAAGACAAATGCATAGTATGGTTAAAAGTTCTGTTCTTGATTGATGAGCATTGACTGCATTTTGGCTTCTTTATAATTATTCATCACAACATAATTTAGTCAGAGCAGATAGAAATAAAAAGCCCTTTGTAATGTTTTATTACATTGCAGGACATGCTGTTAAATATTACTCAACATCTAGTGCTCCTGGTTTGTAGTATATTTTCTAAATTAACATAAAATGTTAAAAGTTGATGAATTTAGGGGTATCATTTTCAAATCAACTAAGGAAATGTCTACAGGGCACTAGAAAAAAATATTCGTCAAATGGCAAAGTAGGAAATAAAAACTGCAGCAACAATTTTTCTGTCTTTCAGTTTAACTGCTGCTAAATGGACGGGCAATGTGCCTAGAGAACCAGTGTACAACTACAACAATAGATTGGAGTTCTCTATGCTGGAACGCCTGATAACTTAAAGAAACATGATCAGTTATCCAATCATGATACCTATGGGGCCAATTTTCCCGAAGCTGTCGGGAAGAAAGCGAGACTACAACTTTCGGGTTTTAGACCCGCCTACTTCGACGTCTGGCCAGTCCGCGCGATTTTCCCTTGATTGACCTTGTTGAGCCCGCCCAGCGGGCTGAGCAGGCCAATTAAGCGCCACCCGGCAACAGGTGACGTCACAGATTGACATTTCATCTGTCAAGAGTTCTTGACAGATGAAATATCAGTGTTTCACAGCTGTTTGAAGCTGTGAAACACTGACAGTCCGAGTTCTAACATGAGTCCTTCTGCACAGACTCAGTTAGAACTCTCAGCAGCACTCAAAGCTGCAGGCTGTCACTTTTCACAGATCGCAGCCGTTCAGCTTTCAGTTCCGGCTGAGTGATGGGCTCCCGACGGCTACAGGAAGAAAGGCTGTTAAGGTAACTACAGGTAAGTAAAAGTTCTTTACACACTTTAGACACACCAAACACACTTACCTTTGCACTCATGCACCCATCACTCACCTGAACACTGACATCGCGACCCCTCCAACTCCTTCAACCCGACGGCCCGCCTGCTCTAACCTGGCGTGGTTTGGAGACGTCGGGAAACCCACACGAAACCCCTCAAAATAGGGATTAGGCTAAAAACTGCCTGTTAACAGGCAGTTAATTGGCACTAATCCCTTCCCGCCTGGTTTCGGCGAGTCCCAGTGCGGGGCCTGCCCCCCCTAAAAGTTGCGTGGAGCGGGGTTTTGGGCAGGATGGTGTCGGGACCCCCAAATTCGGGATTTCCCCCCCCCCCCCACACGCCTGAAACCCCGCCTGACGGCTCCATGAAAATCGACCCCTATGTTTGTTGAAAATGTATTGGGGTGGAAATTGCGGTCGGAGGCTTGCTGCGGGCGAACGCTTCCACGCCGCTAGAAAAGTACACACCTACCTGATTCCTCCGAACCTTCAAACACTTGCGGTCCTGGGCCTGCGGGCGTACGGCTGTGTAAAGGCCCACGGATCCCAGGGGCGCAGGCGGTTCTCGAGCGTCCCTGGGATCACGTGGGCCAGCCCAACCAATCACAAAGGCAGATTCCCATTATGCTTACGGGGATCCCATTCACGTACGGAATCCCCATAAACATAATAGGAATCGCCTAAAAAAACACTTTCACAGCACTGAAATAAAAGTCATCACAGGTTCAAAATTAATTAAAATACAATTTAATTGAACATTTAAAACAAAAATTTAATTTTTTGAAAAATAAGTGTAAGCATTTTTAAAGGGGCCAAAAATAACCTAAACTAATTTTAAAGGTTTTTGAATGTTTAAATCATTAAAAAAATTATTTTAATATTTATTTAAGCCCTTATGCTGGTAAAAGCAGGCCTTATGCCTGCTTTTACCAGGCGTAAGAGTTTTGTGGGCATTCACTGGGGAGTAGTTAGCCCAACCCTGCGCCAGCTAATGTCCATTTTCTGCGGATGGGTACGATCTGTCTAGCAGAATCTTGACAGATCACAAGTTCCGGGTTTTCACGCATGCGCATCGCACGTGGAAACCCGGAACTTGCGGGGCCCTTACGAGTCATAGGCCCCGGAAAATCCGGGCCATTGTATTTTATTGAAATTAAAAGGTGGCTTCAAATAATAACTTGCGCCAGTGTCAATAATTACGTTCATGATGGAAATCAATATTATGTATAATAAATAATTTTCGCTTAACAGTAGCCTGCTAAAAATGTAGATTGATTAAACGTTGATTATTTAACCCATGGCAGCATTCGTGAGCTGCATTTAAGTTACGCAGAGGGTGATCAAAACATGTAGCGGGTTACGAGGGAGGGCAGTTGAGACCAGGACAGTGGAATCATTGAAGAAACAGCTAGATGTTGTAATGGAAACACAGCGATGTTGGCATTCTGGGAGGATGAAATCAACAGGTCAAAGGGCCTTCTTCATCCAAACCTATTTCCTGATCTTGTGTCATTAGGGAACTGTAATCCAAATGCAATTTCCGCTGCAAAGACAAATGCTAAAGTGACATTGGTACATGGTTTTGCAAATCTTGATGAAGTTTGAATGCTTTTTTGTGAAAACTGTAGCAAGCATTTGAAAGCAAGTCTGAGTGTTTCCTTCTCAGTGGAAAGAAAGCTAGGCCAAAAAAATTTCCACTTAAGTAAGACCAAGTCTGTGTTTTGGAGTAGAATGTCGAGTTTTGTCCAGAAGTAACTGAATAAATAAGATAATGAGATACCGGGGCTTCAGGATCCCAATACCTTAAATGAAGACCCTACTCCCTCCCTTCATGGTCATTGTGTTAGTCAGGCCAAATTACACCACCTGACTTTGCTCACACCACTTCTGTCCCCACACCTTTCCTCCTGAAGATGGTATTACTTTTGTTTCCAAGATCACTGCAGCACAGAGCTAACAATATTAATAGATGGGATACGTGCACACGTTCGCCTTGGTAACCATTTCAGATGGTAACTTGCAGTGTCAGCTGTGGCTCAGTTGATAGCATCCTTTCCTCTGTGTCCGAAAGTTGTGGGTTCAAGTCCCACTCCAGAGACCTGAGCACAAAAATCTAGGCTGACACTCCAGCACAGTACTAAGGGACTGCTGCACTGTCGGATGTGCCGTCTTTCAGATGAGACGTTAAGCCGCGGCCTTGTCTGCTGCGTTCCCTACATTACAACAGTGACTACACTTCAACTAGTACTTCATTGGCTGTAAAGTGCTATATAAATGCAAGTCTTTCTTTTACTCGAACTACCACAAGAAAATTCCTGAGGATTTTAGGGATAGCCATCTCTAAGGAACGTGAGCAGTAAAAAAAAATTAAGTATTATAAAGGGGTCTTTCTCTTGTTGCAAGATGAACCATTTTGATTCAAAGATTAATACAACTTATCAACTAGCATTACACAATATTTATCCAAATACTGCCTCAATTTGAACTAATTTAAATTCGGTATTTGGGGGTCGATTTCAGTGCTCAATTCCACCAAGCAGCATCCATGAAATGAAAGCTATAATGTAGAACAGACTCTCTCTATAATGTCTGTGTACACTTAAATTGCTGAAAAATTTTGGTTGATACCTAAATATTTTATACACGCCTCCAGAGAATTTGAGTCACTGCCCTCAGTCATATATTTTTGGCTGTGAGAAATTCCCTAAATTGAGATGTAAACACAATGATTAGACTTGCCCATTACAACAGTAACTGCACTTCAAAAAAAAAAGTACTTCATTGGCTGTAAAGCGCTTTGAGACGTCTGGTGGTCGTGAAAGGTGCTATATAAATGCAAGTCTTCCTTTCTTTCATTAGCAAAGGCGGAAGAGGAAAAAGACATCAGTGTCACTGCTGACCATTTACTGAACATTTTCAATCCGTACAAAACTGATACCAGCAAGTTTTTTCTTCGTGTTAAACTAATTTGGTGGGGAGGGGTTAATTTGCTTTGCACCATTCCATGGGCTATGATGATGGGATGATGGGGCTCTGGTGGTATAGCAGTGACCAAGAACTCGACATGAGGTTTATTCCATATTGTACGTTAGAGATGATGCACAAGCTAATCATCGTAATTTTGTGATTTGGCTTTAATTGAAGGAGCACTAACTGTTGCTTACTTGCTCCTGGGAGTAAATATTGCTAACACGCATTGACGCATACACTCGCAGTAATGTGTATTTTTTTAAATTTTATTCATTGACGGGATGTGGGCGCCGCTGGCTGGCTAGGCCTGCATTTAGTGCCCATCCCTAATTGCCCTTGAGAAGATGGTGGTGAGCCGCCTTCTTGAACCGCTGCAGTCCATATGGTGTAGGTACACCCACAATGCTGTTAGGAAGGGAGTTCCAGGATTTTGGCCCAGCGACAGTGAAGGAATGGCGATACAGGTCCAAGTCAGGATGATGTGTGGCTTGGAGGGGAACTTGTAGGTGGTGATGTTCCCATGCGTCTGCTGCCCTTGTCCTTCTAAGTGGTAGAGGTCGCGGGTTTGGAAGGTGCTGTTGAAGGAGCTTTGGCGAGTTGCTGCAGTGCATCTTGTAGATGGTACACACTGCAGCCACAGTGGGAGTAAATATTGCTAACACGCATTGACGCATACACTCGCAGTAATGTGTATTTTTTTAAATTTTATTCATTGACGGGATGTGGGCGCCGCTGGCTGGCTAGGCCTGCATTTAGTGCTCATCCCTAATTGCCCTTGAGAAATGGTGGTGAGCCGCCTTCTTGAACCGCTGCAGTCCATATGGTGTAGGTACACCCACAATGCTGTTAGGAAGGGAGTTCCAGGATTTTGGCCCAGCGACAGTGAAGGAATGGCGATACAGGTCCAAGTCAGGATGATGTGTGGCTTGGAGGGGAACTTGTAGGTGGTGATGTTCCCATGCGTCTGCTGCCCTTGTCCTTCTAAGTGGTAGAGGTCGCGGGTTTGGAAGGTGCTGTTGAAGGAGCTTTGGCGAGTTGCTGCAGTGCATCTTGTAGATGGTACACACTGCAGCCACAGTGCGCCGGTGGTGGAGGGAGTGAATGTTGAAGGTGGTGGATGGAGTGCCAATCAAGCGGGCTGCTTTATCCTGAATGGTGTTGAGCTTCTTGAGTGTTGTTGGAGCTGCACTCATCCAGGCAAGTGGAGAGTATTCCATCACACTCCTGACTTGTGCCCTGTAGATGGTGGAAAGGCTTTGGGGAGTCAGGAGGTGAGATACTCGCCGCAGAATTCCCAGCCTCTGGCCTGCTCTTGTAGCCACAGTATTTATATGGCTGGTCCAGTTCAGTTTCTGATCAATGGTAACCCCCAGGATGTTGATAGTGGGGGATTCAGCGATGGTAATGCCATTGAATGTCAAGGGGAGATGGTTAGAGTCTCGCTTGTTGGAGATGGTCATTGCCTGGCACTTGTGTGGTGTGAATGTTACTTGCCACTTGTCAGCCCAAGTCTGAATGTTGTCCAGGTCTTGCTGCATATGGACACGGACTGCATCAGTATCTGACGAGTCTCGAATGGTGCTGAACAGTGTGCAATCATCAGCGAACATCCCCACTTCTGACCTTATGATGGAGGGAAGGTCATTGATGAAACAGCTGAAGATGGTTGGGCCTAGGACACTGCCCTGAGGAACTCCTGCAGTGATGTCATGTGATTGAGATGAATGACCTCCAACAACCACAGCCAACTTCCTTTGTGCTAGGTATGATTCCAACCAATGGAGAGTTTTCCCCTTGATTCCCATTGACTTCAGTTTTGCTGGGGCTCCTTGATGCCACACTCGATCAAATGCTGCCTTGATGTCAAGGGCATTCACTCTCACCTCATCTCTTGAGTTCAGCTCTTTTGTCCATGTTTGGACCAAGGTTGTAATGAGGTCAGGAGCTGAGTGGCCCTGGTGGAACCCAAACTGGGCGTCAGTTAGCAGGTTATTGCTGAGTAAGTGCCACTTGATAGCACTGTCGACGACACCTTCCATCACTTTGCTGATGATTGAGAGTAGACTGATGGGATGGTAATTGGCCGGGTCGGATTTGTCCTGCTTTTTGTAGACAGGACATACTTGGGCAATTTTCCACATTGCCGGGTAGATGCCAGTGTTGTAGCTGTACTGGAACAGCTTGGCTAGGGGCGCAGCTAGTTCTGGAGCACAAGTCTTCAGTACTATTGCCGGAATGTTGTCAGGGCCCATAGCCTTTGCAGTATCCAGTGTCTTCAGCCATTTCTTGACATCACGTGGAGTGAATTGAATGGGCTGAAGACTGGCATCTGTGATGCTGGGGACCTCAGGAGGAGGCCGAGATGGATCATCCACTCGGCACTTCTGGCTGAAGATAGTTGCAAATGCTTCAGCCTTGTCTTTTGCACTCACGTGCTGCGCTCCACCATCATTGAGGATGGGGATATTTTTGGAGCCTCCTCCTCCTGTTAACTGTTTAATTGTCCACCACCACTCATGACTGGATGTGGCAGGACTGCAGAGTTTTGATTTGATCCGATGGTTGTGAGATCGCTTAGCTCTGTCTATCGTATGTTGCTTCCGTTGTTTGGCATGCAAGTAGTCCTGTGTTATAGCCTCGCCAGGTTGACATCTCATTTTTCGGTATGCCTGGTGCTGTTCCCGGCATGCTCTCCTGCATTCTTCGTTAAACCAGGGTTGATCTCCCGGCTTGATGGTAATGGTAGAGTGAGGGATGCCGGGCCATGAGGTTACAGATTGTGGTTGAATACAATTCTGCTGCTGCTGATGGCCCACAGCGCCTCATGGATGCCCAGTTTTGAGTTGCCAGATCTGTTCGAAATCTGTCCCATTTAGCACGGTGGTAGTGCCACACAACACGGTGGAGGGTATCCTCAACATGAAGACGGGACTTCGTCTCCACAAGGACTGTGCGGTGGTCACTTCCACCAATGCTGTCATGGACAGATGCATCTGCAACAGGTAGATTGGTGAGGACGAGACCAAGTAGGTTTTTCCCTCTTGTTGGTTCCCTCACCACCTGTCGCAGACCCAGTCTGGCAGCTATGTCCACTTGCGAAGCAACAATTAACATGGAATTTGCAAATTTACTTAGGGTTCACTTCATTCCCACAACAGGTCAATTTTTATCATTTATGCTGGCATTAAAACACCAGAGGGAGGCAGCTAAGTTTCAGTGGCGAAGAGAGCAGGATGTATTTTCTAAAACAAAAAGGGATCTTTTGGTGTACTCGGCAGAGCTTAAACCTATTTATAGCATGTCAAGTCATCAGCAGTCACACCCACATATAGCTGTGCAACATAATTGCTCACCTTGCCCTTGACTTCAAATCAGACAGTTTTCTTTATATAAAATAACAGAAAATGCTGGAGATACTCAGCAGGTCAGGCAGCATCTGTGAAGAGAGAAACAGTGTTAACTTTTCAGGTCGATGACCTTTCGTCAGAACTGGAAAAAAGTAGGAAATGGAACAGATTTTTAAGCAAGTGTAGGGGTTGGGAAAGGGGGGGGATGAAAGAACAAAAGTGAAGGTCTGTGATAGGATAGAAGGCAGGAGAGGTTAAGAGACATTAAGAGATATTCAAGGCAAAAGGAGATGGTAATAGAAAAAGAAAATACAGCAGTTGCTGGCAATCTGAAATAAAAACAGAAAATGCTGGAGAAACTCAGCAGGTCAGGCAGCATCTGTGAAGAGAGAAACAGCGTTAACGTTTCAGGTCGATAACCTTTTGTCAGAATAGATGGTAATGGGACAGGTTAAGAAACAAAGGATGGCTCTAGATAAAGTGTAAATTGCGCTGGCAAAATAAAAGTTTTCTTTCTGTCCCTTCAAGTACAGTGGGTTGTGGAAACCACATAGATTGACTCCCAACCTGCTGGATCCTCTGTTTACTGGGAGTTGCTTTCCTGATCTGTATTTCTCCATTTCCTCCTGCCGGCCATTATAATTTGAAGGTACTTGCTGTGCCTTACGCTCTCCATTGGTGCTCAGATTTGCACACTTGCAGATTGACACACTGAGCATTATTTGTAGCACTTACAAATCTATTAAGGCGATTAGCTTGTAATCCTGCAGCATTGTTGCAGGTTTTTTCTGATTGCTCAGTTGTGCGTTAGTTGTAATGCATTCTAGCTGCAAGAATGTGCTGTCAGTAAAATCTGTGGGTTCCTGTGAATGCACTTATATTAAGAAATAAACTAGTTGCACGTATAGCCAGAACACTAAGAGCAAATTAAAACTTGGCAGTAAATCTTTTTCTGAGGTGTCTCATATCTGAGAAATTAATGGCTGGCTTAAGAGCTAAACTAGAAATATATTTAATAGCATGTTAGTACAGTTTGGGTTAAGGCTTTGAGAGGTGGCTGTTGATTATGATATTACAAAGGAAACTATTTATTTTTGGCAGCATGTGCATGAGAAAACTTGAAGAGTTACATGAAGAGATGGGATCACCCAACAGTCCAGTCAAAACATGAAAACATTCCAATAGTAAGACAAAATTAAAATACTTTGGACAGCCAACATGTACAAACAATGCAAAAGGAATGAAGCATGCATTCAGTCAGAAGCCTTTAGGTAGAAGAAAGACTGATGTAAACATTGAGCATTTTTTGTGGATAGCTTTAACAAGACCCATTTAACCCAAGAAACTGTTGTCTAAACAGCCCCAAACTGGAATAACTTCATAAAGATCTCATTGGCCTGATAATGCTGGACAGTGAAGAGGAGGAAGAGGAGGAGGAGGAATGTTTCTTTAAACATGGAAAAATGTAATGTTGATATTTTTATTTGTTGACTATTTCTTTGTTGCGAAGAAAGTATTTAATTGTTGAGAAGCTGAAATTGTTATGAATGCAAGCCAGTCAACGCATTCCAGATATCAAATTAATTTTATTGTGGAAAGAACAGCTGTTCATTGTGGGAAATGATCAGCCAGCATTCATAAACTTGCATCGACATAAACATCATTCCATTATTAACAGGCATGTTATGATTAAAAATCCAAAGTATGCACACTTCACAAATTTTGAATACTGTAGCCCTTCTCCAAATGTTTATGGGTTGCTGTAAAGGGGTTTACTTCAGACACACACAGCAGAATGAATATCCTGTTTACAAGTTGCTCTGCAATGGAGTTGTAGAGAAGCCTATTACAGATCAATTTAGGTACGCTGCATTGTTCCAAGTACTAAATAATCAAAGTGGTCTGCCCTCACCCTTACCGATCTTCTTTACAATTGTTCCTTATACATTTTAAATCGTAGTTATACCTTTTACTTTGTACAGGTGTAGAAATATATTTAAACTAAGGCAGTTGTCCTAAAGAGAAAAATGCTCTACAAAGGGGATTCAGTGTTTGTAGTTATCAGCTTCTTAATATTTTTTATTTGATTTTATTCTATACTTTTAGCACTTAGACATTTAAATGAAGATTTTCTATATCAGCACGCCTGACATACGCTAGAAACGCCAATTACAAGTTCACCCCCTCTCCCACCACGTCTCCCCACCAGCCCGTGACTTTTTATCTATTAATTTTAACAGACAGAAACTCACAGACTGGGGACACACATTTCCCATTTTATACTTATGGTGTGTGTCAGATGTGCTGAAGGGGACAATCTCCTTTTTCCAATCTCAACAGATGCCAGAGTGGGGCAAGCTCTTTTAGTCTACTATCTCGGATTGCTACAGGGGCAATGCAAATGAAGCATGTTTCCTATACATATACTATATAACAAAAAATAAATGAGACCACCTTCTATGTACAGTATAACCGACTGAGACTCGGTGTAATTAGCCAGAAGGAAGAGTTAGTGTGTGCATTTAAACAACACTGAAGAAGAACGGGGATTCCTCAGTGCTTCAAAAAGAAGGAAAAAATTCAGCAACAAAAAGCAAAGATTAGCTGAAAGCCATTTTATGTCGTTCCGCTCCTCCAATATTCTCCTCTTGCTGCCCATTCCTTGAAGGTGATGAGTCGTGATGTGGTATGGGTCCACAGGCACTTGCAGCTGTCCAGTAATGTGTCAAAATGGTCATGAATGAAGCCAGGAATGAGTGCTGGCAAGTTAATCCAATATTGGCGCAGCTGACCCTGTCCTCATCCAACATGTACACAAGCACTTCCCAACAGTGCTGACCAAATAGCAATCAAGAGCATTCCTCTCTCTAGCCCACAGATTTCAATTGTGGCGTTTCCACTTTGAACCTGAGCTTGGGGAACTCGGCACAGACCAGATATTGAACCTGGTACCTCCCTGTCAGTATCACATCACAAAGTGCAATTACCCACTGAGTCAATCAAGCAGTTGAAAATGATAAGAAATACAATGGAGTCTTCATAGACCTGATCCAAAACCAGAAGTGTCATTGACCAGGATTTCTGTTGAAGTTGCAATCATGTTTTTTTTTTAAATGTCTTCATAAAATTTGGGAAATGCTTGATTTATTGCCCAATCCCTAGTTTCCAATAGCAATTGTTGCTTTCTTGGCAACTTCAGAGATCATTAAGAGTCAATCACATATTGTGGGACTGCAGTCAAACCCATTTCTTCCAACAGACATGATATAATTTCCACTGTCATCAACTCGCCCTTAACCTTCTGAAGGAGGCACATTCCTGCAGGTAAAACTTCAAAGAAGATAACACTCCGAGATTACTCTTTGTCATGCTTGGGTATTTGAGCAAAACCCCAGGATAGTAATCCATTAGTGCACCCTACCGTACTCAATTCTGACTGATTATACTGCACAGGGTCCAAGCAGGGCAGTGTTCCATTTAGTAATTGATCAGTTTACCCACATAATAACAGTAACTGCACGTTAATGCAAGTCATTTCACGTGAAGCACTTTAAGACATTTTTATAAGATGTGATTTGGCGCTATGTAAATGCAAGTCCTTTTGGGGTTTTTTCTTCCTATAACCTTCAATGCCATTCTTAGCCAGATTTTCTTCCAGTATTTTTTTTCAAATGTTATGCTTTTGTTTTTCCTGAAGTCCTGACTAATGCCAACTCAGGACATACCAAACCTGAAACCTTGGACTTTCCTGGCTGACGTGACTCAGCATTGTGCCAGATGCTGGATTTGCCCACTCAGTCATCCAGGAAGATCCAGCTCCTGTCTGGAAGAGTTACTAGCAGCACATTCACTATCATTGATGACCATCTATGACACATCACACAATATGTGAAACAGCTGCTCCTCCCTCCAGTCAGGTCGTCACATGTTGCCAGCTTTCTTCACAGTTTCTGCCACTACCCCTCGACTATTCAACCTGGAGTGCTAACTAGTGGGTTACCATTCCTACCAGCCCCTCAACTCTTTCTCATGTTTACCTACATAACAAGAGTCATTGCATTCCAAAGTAATTAACTGTCAGTAAAGCACTTTGGGGCATTTCTGAGAGATGTGATAGGGCACTATATAAATACATGTTTTTCTTTTCAAGTCTTTTTTTTAATAGTAACCAATCCACTCCAATACCCTTTCTGCTCTTAAAGAATAATCTCATCTTTGTTTCACAAAACTCTGACGCCCCACCTCAATACATCTCACAGTTTTGCCCTATATCCCTACACTTAGCTACCAACTTGGCAGATCTCAGCATTTTTCTGTCATGCACCTCCTATTTTTGCCTCTCATGGAACCATCATCATCACTATATGTCTCCTCCTTAGCAGTTCTGATCACCATGTCATATCCAGCCTCAAACTGGTGCCAATTATCTATGCTGGTAAATAGCCTTGTCCCCAATATCTGCTGTCAATTTCCAGTCTTTTGTGCCAATCAACATTTCACCTTTTCCTATCATTCCTTATCTGTTGTCTATCCTTCACAAGCTCAATACTATCTGCCCTTTTTGGTTGTAACCTTTTACCTGTGTCATATATTGCTCTGGGGAATCCAATTTCTCATCATGTTTGCTTCTCGCCAATGCTGTGCTTCTGCCTTTTAATTCTGTGATCACAATTTAAGGTAATAGCCGACTAACATATAAGTTATCGTTCAGCATTGTTACCAATTTGTCTCTCTTCCAATACTTTTTATGTGTGCTCATTTCAAAAGGCAGCTTCCATAGGCAGACCTGTACCTCTATGATCCAAACATCTAACCTTGTGTGTGGAGTCAATGGATTTGTGTGCCACAGGATTTACAATGACCCTTTTACCAAGTTATTTAATACCAAGATCAATGTGAATGGCCCACCGTCCTCTCCTGTTCTTTTCAATAGGTGGAAAAACACTACGTTGTCAACCCATTGAGTACAGGCTAAATGAGTTGAATTCCTTATGAGAAAGAAATTCACACAGAAGCAAAATGAATATAGCAGAATAATGTTGAACTTAAACAGCACTATTTCTGGACTTGAAAATAACAAATGATTCCAGGAGTCAATAATGTGATGCTTAGCACCAGGAGCACCAATGCACATTGGGTGTTGACTGTCCACATTATTGGTTGATAAGGTCTGAGACTGCTTAGTATCGCATTCATCTGGTGTGCTATAATGCACCTGCGATACTCAGAATCAGCACATCTACCATGGCCCCAACCTTCATGTAAATTAGGGATAATGCACATAATGCAGATGCAACACCTGAGAAGCACTGCAGATGCACCATGGCAGGCACTTCAGGGAATGTCCACACCAAAAGATTTGTTTTTGTCTCCAGCGTGGCGCACTCCTTCCAATAGAGCCACTTTCTTCCTTCAATATCACTTCTTTGGATTCAGTGGCTCTGGAGTGAAGTGTCTTTGTGCCCAGATTCTCCTGGCTGAGAAGTGGCAGTACTATAAGGGCAGCCAGCTGCTGGCGCCTGACATTCTGGACCTTGAGCCCCATGACATCTCCAGAGCATCATGCACTAAACACTGGGAGCACCACAGCACCACTAAGATCTTTAAGTGAGCTGACCTCAAGTTATTGTGCAAGGTCAGCTCATTTGGGTCAAGCACGGTTGTGTCATCGCACCAACGCTCTTCTAGATCTTCCTGGCTGCAATGCTCCATCTCGCCCTCAGTAAGCTCCCCGCTGGAGTGGAGCTAATCTACAGGACAAACGGGAAACTGTTAAACCTCCGTCACCTCCAGTCCAGATCCAAGGTTGTCCCATCCTCTGTCATCGAATTACAGTATGCAGATGACGCTTGCGTCTGCGCACACTCTGAGGCCGAACCCCAAACCATCATCAACACCTTCACCGAAGCGTACGAGAGCATGACGAGGCCTTGGACAACGTGGACCACTTTCCATACTTCAGGAGCCTACTGTCAACAAGGGCAGACGTCGACAACAAAGTCCAACACTGCCTTCAGTGTGCCAGTGCAGCCTTCAGTCGCCTGAGGAAGAGAGTGCTTGAAGACCAGGACCTCAAACCCAGCACCAAGCTCATAGTCTACAGAGCAGCAGTGATACCCGCCCTGCTGTATGCTTCAGAAATATGGACCATGTACAGCAGGCACCTCAAAGCACTGGAGAGGTACCACCAACGCTGCCTCCGCAAGATCCTGCAAATCCATTGGCAGGATAGGCGCACCAAGGTCAGTGTTCTTGCTCAGGCCAACATTCCCAGCATCGAAGCTTTGACCACGCTCGATCAGCTCCGATGGATGGGCCACATCGTCTGCATGCCCAATATGAGACTCCCAAAACAAGCGCTCTACTCGGAGCTCCAACATGGCAAGAGAGCCCCAGGTGGGCAGAGGAAACGCTTCAAAGCCTCCTTGAAAAAGTGCAACATCCCCACCGACACCTGGGAATTCCTGGCCCAAGACCTCACAAAGTGGAGGAGAAGCATCCGGGAAGACGTCGAACACCGCGAGTCTCTTCGCCAGGAGCAAGCGGAGGCCAAGCGCAAACAGTGGAAGGAGCGCACGTCAACCCAAGCACCCCACCCACCCGCCCCTTCAGCCACCGTCTGCCCCACCTGTGTCAGAGACTGTAGGTCCGGCATTGGACTCATCAGTCACCTGAGAACACATTTTTAGCGTGGAAGCAAGTCATCTTCGGTTCTGAGGGACTGCCTGAGAAGAAGATAATAAAAGCAGAAAATGCTGGAAGTACTCAGCAGGTCAGGCAGCATCTGCAGAGAGAGAAACAGAGTTAACGTTTCAGGTCGATGACCTTTCGTCAGAACCAGAAACGGTTAGAGATGAAACAGGTTTTAAGGAAGTACAGAGGCAGGGAAAGGGGGAGGGGAGGAAAGAACAAAAGGGAAGGTCTGTGATAGGCTGGAAACAGGAGAGATTAAATGACAAAATTTGGGCACAGTGCTTCTGGATCGTTGCATCAGGCCTGAATTAGCTGCCCCGTAGAATCTTTAAGTTGAAGATCTTTTCCGTGAAACACACAGGGTCCCATGCCTCACGCCAAGACAAGAAAGTAAACAGTTAAACTAAATGAAACGATCAGCAGCTATTGAAAATGAAGCCTTTCAGGTAACACGTTTTCATTTCAGACAACAACTGCCTTCCTTTCATGAGGTTTTCTGATGGGTCAGCTGGTACAGATAATGGCTTTGACTGCTTCCTCAGTTGGTTCATTTTCACACGTACCACATTTCAAAAGCCTGTAGTACTGAGCCAAATGATCTGGTCTGATGTAATGAATATGTTGGTGACTTCCCTCCATTTTAAAGTTCCAGTACATAGGCCCAGCTTCAATTTCAGATGAACAAGAAGTAATACGTAAATATTTTATGTTCTGATACGGGACGGAGCCTGTTCCCATAATAAGTATTTTAAGAACTCCGATCGTGCACCCACCCAATTCCACTAAAAACAATTTTAATTCTGTGAGCCTTTCCTCCTAGCTTAAGAAATTTAAGTTCCAAGCCCATCGTTGTCACCTTGAAGTCCATACAATGCAATAAGTCCTTTTGAACGTAGGGTGCCTAAAATTATACACTTAAAAAAAAAAAAAATTATTCATTCACGGGATGTGGTCATCGCTGGCAAGGCCAGCATTTATTGCCCATCCCCACTTGCCTCAGTGAGCTGCCTTCTTGAACCGCTGCAGTCCGTGTGGTGAAAGTACTCCCACAGTGCTGTTAGGGAGGGAGTTCCAGGATTTTGAACCAGCGACAGTGAAGGATCGGCGATATACTTCCAAGTCAGGATGGTGTGTGACTTGGAGGGGAACTTGGAGGTGGTGGTGTTCCCATGTGCCTGCTGCCCTTGTTCTTCTAGGTGGTAGAGGTCATGGATTCGGGAGGTGCTGCCGAAGAAGCCTTGGCGAGTTGCTGCAGTGCATCTGGTACATAGTACACACTGCAACTATTTTGCGCCGGTGGTGGAGGGAGTGAATGTTTAAGGTGGTGGATGGGGTGCCAATCAAGCGGGCTGCTTTTTCCTGGATGGTGTTGAGCTTCTTGAGTAGAGTCAGGAGAGGTGAATCACTCGTCACAGAATACCCAGCCTCTGACTTGCTCTTGTTGCCACAGTATTTATGTAGCTGGACCATTAAAGTTTCTGGTCAATGGTGACCCCCAGGATGTTGATAGTGGGGGATTCAACAAAGGTAATGCCATTGAATGTCAAGGGGAGGTGGTTAGACTCTCGCTTGTTGGAGATGGTCATTGCCTGGCACTTGTGTGGTGTGAATGTTACTTGCCACTTGTCAACCCAAGCCTGGATTTTGGCCAGGTCTGTTGCATGTGGGCACAGACTGCTTCATTATCTGAGGAATTGTGAATGGAACTGAACACTGCAATCATCAGCAAACATCCCACTTCTGACCTTATGATGGAGGGAAGGTCATTGATGAAGCTGCCTTGATGTCAAGGGCAGTCACTCTCACCTCACCTCACCTCTGAAATTCAGCTCTTTTGTCCATGTTTGGATCAAGGCCGTAATGAGGTCTAGAGCCGAGTGGTCTGAGTGAAACCCAAAATGAGCATCAGTTTGCAGGTTATAGGTCATTAAGTGCCGCATGAGAGCACTGTTGACGACACTTTCCACCACTTTACTGATGATTGAGAGTAGATTAATGGGGCAGTAATTAGCCAGATTGGATTTGTCCTGCTTTTTGTGCATATGTTACCACAGGGTTAAAATAACCCATTTCAACCTCTAATTAAACATCTTTGAGATATATTACAGTACTTTATTAACCTTATTGATAACAGACCTACATTGGTTTAACATTCTTCAGATACTGAGGCCAATTGTAGCACTGCCATAGACTGCCCCAAACAATCTACCATAAATATAAGCTCAGAATAGCGCCTCTTACAATGCCAGTGTGATAGTTCCCAGATTAATTAATCTGATGGCCTTTCTGAGAAACTACCTGAATCAGTGCTGAATTTTGGCTATTTTGAACTGTCTCCTCAACTGGGAACTGCCAAGTTTTGTCTTAATTAGGACCTGTAACAGAGAGATGACATTCATCTTGTTTGCTTGAGATGAATTCAGATCCAGATCCCAGAGAGAAAAGACCATACAGCTTTAGTTTTAAATTCCAATCATTATCTAGACCATGAAGTCACCAAGTTAAAAAAGCTGGCAATCTTTGGTTAAGATATTCAACTTCAATCTCTTGTGGTTGTTGCTTCAGGTCCCAGCCCCATCCGATGCAGGAATCTACCATCAACACCTGTGGTGGTTATCAGACGTTCTCAGATAGGAAGTTGGCACTGATGCTCTCATGAAGTTGAGGGTCTTATTGGTTTTGGGGTAAGAGTTGGTAAGATGAACCACACTGAAATGTGTCTTACCATGTAGCAAGTTTGTCTTTTTTCAGTGGAACGTGAACCACTATTAGTAAAGTCAGTCTTGGAGTGTGTGTCATCCACCCTAACTGAGGAAAGATGTGGACAGATTCAATTGAGCATAAGGGAAGAAATAAATAGAGGCAAATAAAAGTTTAAAAATGCAATTAGCTGCATGACGGATGTCTGGAGACAGTACGGCTATTGTCAGTCTAGGTAGTTATATGTAGTCATTTAGGGATTGGATAAAATTGCATTTTAGAGAAATTAGCTTCAGCACTGTAAAGGGCAGTTCAACTCCTCTTTTCTCTACTGTTTGTAGAAAATGTAGGAATTTTTAGGGTCTTGAGAGGGCAAGTGAACAAAAGATGTGTCTTAGTAGCAGGAGAAAGAGGACTTAACTGTGGCTATCGCCAGATCTGAGTAGGCTGCCTTGATAGTTCCATCAACACTGCTTCCATTCATGAGGCAGCCTGTGAGCCCAAGAAATCTGAACTTTTCCTTAACTGCAGTGGAAACTACAAAAAAAAAGCATTTGAATTGTTTCAAAGAAGCAAGTGTTATTTTTCCAAGTATTAGAAAATACTGCTTTCGTTTTTTAAAAACAAATTGCACTGCACAACGTGCTGATGAAAGCTCTTTAACATAATCAGAATCTCGGGTATAAAGGTATATATTCAAGATTGTAATTTTATTACAGCTGCTGCCAGTGGATGCCTAGCAATGTTGCTTGCAATCACTGTAATTTTGGGCAATAAGCTTCATAGTAAACTCATTGTTCAGTGTCTTTTCTGTGGATGTTATTTGGCAGGGAATAAAAAGCCCTTTGCCTTGGCAGTTATTGCTCATTTGCATTTTTAGACTTGAAATAATGTTCACCAATATGATGAAATAATTAGTACAGGAGATGCTCATAAACCTTACTCGTTAACAGAAGCTTCACTCCAGCTCTTCAAACCCTAACTTGTACTACCCTCATCCGTCGCTGGGTGTAACTGCTGTATAACCAACAAGAGTTGGCAAGTGAACTTGCGTCTGTAAGACCGAGGATTTGTTCAGTGTGGCTAGAAACTCGTGTCATATTTTGGCCATTTCAGTTGTTAAACTCTCCAATTCTATTTGTCAAATTTTACCACTAGTGAAGAACCCTCTAACTTCAGATAATTCTTTATCATGTTGTAGAAATTTGATGTACATATTTGCAGTTCCCGTCCTACCACCACTCATTGAATGAAGAAGCATTCATCTATTTAAAACTCGCATTGCGCATGGACAGGAAAACTGCAAGAACACTAATAGAAAATTAATCCCACGCAAATGAACTTTGAATGACAAGAGGACAACAACTAACTCTCATTATCGAGACAGCTACTCATTTTTTCCAGCTCGAACAGAGCTCTCTGTTTTGAGGATCCAAATTCACTCTGATGAATCAAAGAAGATCTGCTGGTTTTAGTAGTCTGAGCATTGTTCCTGTAGAATGAAATCTTTTCGGGAACTTGGCACTGCATTGGGTTAGATGCTGACCTTTCACTGGTGGGATTTGAGTTCAAATCCAGCCCCAAGGGATTGAAAGTCTGCTTTGTCAGATGGCTGTACGGATAGCTACCATGTGAAATGAGTTTGGGGAGTCTCGATCCATTTCCTACGGGCTTACTGCACAAAACTGACCCTAATTTGGCACTAATTGGCATTGCTACCCAGGCCTAAGGACAGTTGCCATCGGAAATGGAAAAAAGTGCCTTGTTGGTGTTGTTGGAGTTCCGTTCTGAGTTTGGGGTTGAAGTATGTTGTTGGGAGTGCCTGGAAACTCATCTGGGAGTGCTTGATGCTGGTGTCTGACATGCAACATAGCTTGCATTTTGGACTTGAAATAATGTTCACCAATATAATGAAAGAATCAGTACACGAGATCCTAATAAATCCTTTGTCGTAACAAGCTTTATTCCATTAGTTTTATTACCCTCGTCGCTCACCGTCACTGAGTGTAACTGCTGTATAATGAACAAGAGTTGGCAAGGCATTTACACCTGAAACACTCAGGAGGTGTTTGGTGTTAAAGTGCCTGGAAACTAATACTGTTTAATTTTGACCATTTCAACAGGCAAACTCTCCGGTTTTACTTGACAAATTCCCCAAGTTTGAGGAGCACAAGAAAAAATATATACATAATCCTTTCCTCCCAGCATAAAAAGCACATGAATGGTACATGAATACTATGGGAAAGGGTGAGAAATGCAACAGATCAAGGATCCCTATTGAACAATAATTTCACACTCCTGGTGGGGTGGTTGTGAAGTGGGGAGTAATTTTCACTTTGGGGACAGGTGGAAGACTGGCAACTGTGGGCCGGCTGCCCGTTATACACCCCGCCCAACTTTCCTTAAAGGGATAACGGGCGACCGAAGCGCTGCAGCCAGTTTCCGCATGCGCCCAAAGTGGAAAATTCCACCCCGACCCCGATATCATTCTTCCGCTTTAAGGAGCAGCCACCCACTTCCTTGCAAAATGTGCTTAGTAGGTAGCACACTCACCTCTGAGTCAGAAGGTTGTGGGTTCAAGTCCCACTCCAGTGACTTGAGAACAAAAATCTAGGCTGACGCTCCAGTGCAGTGCTGAGGGAATGCTGCGCTGTCGGAGGTGCCGTCTTTCGGATGAGACGTTAAACCGAGGCCCCGTCTGCTCTCTCAGGTGGATGCAAATGATCCAATGGCACTATTTCGAAGAAGAGCAGGGGAGTTATCCCCGGTGTCCTGGCCAATATTTATCCCTCAATCAACATCTGAAATAGATTATCTGGTCATTATTGCATTGCTGTTTGTGTGAGCTTGCTGTGCACAAATTAGCTGCCACGTTTCCTACGTTACATCAGTGACTGAACTTCAAAAAGTACTTCATTGGCTGTAAAGCGCTTTGGGACATCCGGTGGTCATGAAAGATGCTATATAAATGCAAGTCTTTCTTTCAAATTAGAGAATGCATTTCTAAGGGTAAATCGTACCAATTCGTTGTTGGTGCAGAGCATCGCCGGCCAGTTTGCACATCAGGAATTCTGGCGGGAAGGTCTGCAGACACTGCAGGATTTTCCGTCTCTTCATTTTAATGGCCAGCAAATCCTCCTGGACTCACTGACCTCCACATCTAAATACCTGACTTGCACTCCTGCCACATGAAGCTTCACGCCAGGACAGTGAATCAGTAAAATCTATGTTTATGGTACAAAGGACTGAACTAGAAGGAAAGGTTCATATACCTTTACTGGTGCCAGACTCTCAGGATTGCTTTGACTGGCTCAAATTAATCTCCAAGTATTTGAGTCCAAGCTACAAACACTGAATTGAAAACAAATACAGGAAACTTTCTGGTATCTGGCACCGACGGGACCGAGCTGGTGCCGTTAGATCAAAACTGCCGTAGAAACCAGCGCTAATGTTAAAACGTACGGAGCTCAGAGCTCCGTGTGAAGCAACAAACCCTGTTGCTTAGCAACAGCTTCAAAACAGTCGGCGCAGCTTGCAAGCGTCTAGCTGAAGCTGTTGCTTAGCTACAGAGACGCTTGCAGAGCCAGGCCTGGAGAAAAGAAGCAACAAAAAGAAAAAAAATTATCTGAACCGACTCCTGAATTTTGCCGGTAGATAGAGCTTTCCGGACATTTAACCTCCGGATAAACAAAAGTTTCCTGTACTGTTTTATTAAGAACGGGGGTTTGAATTTATCGTTTAAAAACTTGCAAGTATGTCAGTTATTTGTTAATTTTCACGACACAAAATGTCACTGACTGGTAATTGCAAGACGGTGAGAGGTCACGGAATATGGTAATGAAAGTAACTTAATAAGAATTCTGTCTCTAGTCTGAAAAGAATTGACCTTTGTTCAAAGATTAATGTTTATGTATAGAACTCTCTGGCATCAAGTCTTTCAAGCCCAGTTACAGATTTCTGTGTGATTGCTGAAGTAGGCTTGTCAGTAGCCAATATGATGTTATACACTGTAGTTCTTCACTCACAGTTACAGTGGCAGTCCAACTTTTTCTTGAGTTGATGAAGGCTTCCAGTAAAGTTTTTTGACCGCTATCTGACCTGTAATTTTGTACTGCAAAGTAACCTAAAATTTCTGCTTTATTGTCACACCCTTTAGAAGCTTAATCTAGGGTAAATCCCAAGGATAAGCATTTAGATCTGAAGGATCCAAAATCTTAATATAGAATTTGGAATTTCTGGTGCGGGAGCTCCTCTAGGACTTTGATCCATACCCACCACTAAACTCTCACAGGGATTGGAGGTGTACACCACACATGTTAGACCGCTAATGAATTGGACACAGATGCCCTCCATTATGACTGCCAAGGAAGTGAACACAGAAATACTAAAGCACCTTGAAAAACAGGCACAGACCACTAAAACCACAGTGGAGCCTGGCTGCAAAGTGGACCTCAACACAAAGGTGCATGTTTGCAGCCAGTTTGGCCTAAAAAGTGGGGCTGGTCATCTGCAGCTTGGTCGGTGCTGTTCAGCGTTAGTTCTCATTGCAGCCAAACATAACAAAACGTAGACACAGTGACGGAATTTAGAATTGATCAAGGTTCAAAAGCCGCTTTGTCACATATAGAAAATTAAGCACCCTCATCGGCTGCTCTGGCACTTTTGCTGAGCTGATACATATTTTGGAGGGTTGAACGTCTATTTCTTGGACCTCGTGTACACTTAATTCAGGATTTGGTGCGGCCATATTGATAATAATCAACGTTCTTACCATAAGGGATGTTTCCTGCTTTTAGAAATTGGGGTGTTAATCTCGTGTTTTATTTATTTTAACGGTGACAAGTAAAAATGATAATTACGTAGAAATGATAATTACATCCATTTTCCACTGGGCATGTTTGTTCTATAGGATTTCATTACCCGTGCCAGCCAAACCCTGGCTACTGAACACTCACCTGCAGTAAGGCTCATTTCATGCCTCACAAAATGATTTAACAGCCCCCATAACTACTTATAGAACAGCCAAGAGTGTTAATTCAGCTGTGACAACTGGGCGATTGTAGGAAATTAAGCAGAGCATTTGTATATCCCGATTTGCTGATATTGCTCTGATTTGAAAGGCTGGTGTATAGATCCGTATCATTACAGGGAAAATATTCAGAGGATCCGCTACTGACGCAGAGTCTCGCTCAATCACAGCACAGATCACAGAATCAAGCACGGAGGTCAAGGCCTGAGCAATTTTAATAATTGGAAAATCCATGCCTGTAGCTCAGTGTCTGAAAGTTTATCCCTGCAATCAGATTATTTAATGTGTAATCAACCTTTGAGTTTAAAAATCAGAATCAAAGAGTAAACTGCAATTAAGTTTTTAAAAGTGTCTGCAATGTCTGTTTATGTAGTTTTGTATTGAAAACGAACATATATTTATAATATCAGATTTCCAGCATCTGCAGTATGTTGCTATTATGCTAATATATTTATAATAACCCAGGCCAGCTCTGGCTCTCAAAGCTCAGTTCGAAATGACTGAAGTAAAAGTTGTATTGTACCTTCTAACTCCGGTGTCCTCCTCATGCCTCCCTGATAACCTCGTTGCCCCTCACGGCAGCCCTCGTGGAAACCGCTGGTTTAGTTCCTGCCTGGTTGCTTGTGTTTCTTCCAGCATAAAACCGCTCCATCATGGAGAGTTCATTAACACAGTCTGAACAAGTCAGAGCAGCAGTAGGCTTTTCAAAACAAAAAATAAAGTGGAAGAACAGAAAGCACCAGAAGTTTCAGCATATCCCTGAATTCTGACACTTTTTAGCACCTGCCTCTAGTGTTACTGCTTTTAATAACTAGGAGAAAACCTGCGCGATATACTTCAAGATTTTTAACAAGGCATTCAAAGCAGTAAAAGAACATTTTAAGGAGATTTTGCATTTATTTGGGACTGTTGGATCTAAAATTGCTAACACTGCAGTTGTACCCTGCCAAATAAATGTTACTGGAGCTAAATTGTATAACTTAAATGTAATTTGCTACGTTAGAAAGTTTGAATAATGCTATATGTCCTCTTTAGTGTTAAGCATTCAATTTGTGGTGTGCCATCAAGGAGACTTCAGAGAACGTTCTAATCAATTGCACAATTATTTTCATATAAAATAAACTGTTTTCTAAAAAAAACTTTCCCTTGCGAGGAAAAGCATTTAGAAAAGTAACACTGCATTTCCGTGAATGTGACTGGGTTTCATAATGTTCATTAGAAAGGGAGTATCAAAGATTAGATGTACTTTTAGAAGGCCTCTTTTTATGGTTTTGTTTTCTTCCTTGTTTGGGTCTCTCTATGGTGTGCAACATTCAAGGCCAGGAATGTAGATGGGTGGCTTGCTCTTGAGTAACAGAAGTCAACTAACTACAGAGAGTCAGTATCCTCTAGGGAGGACAGGGGGAGATCTGCAACAATAGACATTGTCTAGTATGTAATTTTACATTATTGGATTATTAGTGAAGCATGAAATGAAGGACGATGACTCAGTTCACCCGTCCATCAGTTTGTATATCATCATTATTCAAGCTGATAATATTTGCAATGTTCTTATTTTGAACCTGGGACGATTGGGAATGATGAATTGCTATTAAATTGTCCAATGTGGCATTGAGCCATACAGACCAGAAGGATTCCAAATCCTATTTTTTTTAATTTGCTTATGGAATCTGGGCGTCGCTGGCAATGCCAGCATTTATTGCCCATCCCTAGTTGCCCTTGAGAAGGTGGTGGTGAGCCACCTTCTTGAACCGCTGCAGTCCATGTGGTGATGGTACTCCCACAGTGCTGTTAGGTAGGGAGTTCCAGGATTTTGACCCAGCGACGATGAAGGATCGGCGATATACTTCTAAATCAGGATGGTGTGTGACTTGGAGAGGAACTTGGAGGCAGTGGTGTTCCCATGCGTCTGCTGCCCTTTACCTTCTAGGTGGTAGAGGTCGCGGGTTTGGGAGGTGCTGCCGAAGAAGCCTTGGCGAGTTGCTGCAGTGCATCTTGTAGATGGTACACACTGCAGCAACTCGCCAGTGGTGGAGGGAGTGAATGTTTCTGTCTGATTAAACTGATCACAGGAAGGCTGGTGACGAAGCACTACAATTGATCTCAGCTCCCCAGGTTAAAAAGCAAAATAATCAATCAGACTGCTGCTCCTAATCACTATCCAGTGATTCCTGTATATGTTGGAACCATTGAAGACAGGATCAGGCCTGGCTGTGAGAAACCTTGTATCATCTAACCTGCTATGCCAGCACTTACTCTCCACTACTGTTATGTCTGACATTGGTGATAGGTACTCGATTACCTTGGCCTGAGCACATGGAGTTTGATAGTGCTGTTATCGTTGTATTGTGTCTGACATTGGATATAGGTATTCGATTGCTTTTGCCTGTAAGAGTGTGTTTGGATCAGCCATTAAAAGCAACATGAATTGAGCTCTGCATACGGTCTCTGGATTATCTTTGCAAACGCAATATTTGCCGACGAGGATGGCTGAAATCTCTCTTCCACCACCTCCTCCCTTCCTCGCACTACCCGGTGAGCCCCCGATCCCATGGGTTCACTGGTTACAGCCCTTTGAAACCTACCTCACCGCTCTCGGACTAGAAAATGTGAGTACAGCACGGAAAAAGGCACTGTTATCCCATTGCTTGGGGGCGGAGGGCCAGCGTGTTAGAGTCATAGAGTCATAGAGTAATACAGCACGGATAGAGGCCCTTCGGCCCATCGTGTCCGCGCCGGCCATCAAGCCCTGTCTAATCTAATCCCATATTCCAGCATTTGGCCCGTAGCCTTGTATGCTATGGCATTTCAAGTGCACATCCAAATGCTTCTTAAATGTTGTGAGGGTTTCTGCCTCCACAACCCTTTCAGGCAGTGAGTTCCAGACTCCAACCACCCTCTGGGTGAAAAAGTTCTTTCTCAAATCCCCTCTAAACCTCCCGCCCTTTACCTTGAATCTATGCCCCCTAGTTATTGACCCCTCTACTAAGGGAAAAAGCTCCTCAGCATCCATCCTATCTATGCCCCTCATAATTTTGTACACCTCAATCATGTCCCCCCTCAGCCTCCTCAGCTCCAAGGAAAACAAACCCAACCTGCCCAGTCTCTCTTCATAGCTGAAGCGCTCCAGCCCTGGTAACATCCTGGTGAACCTCCTCTGCACCCTCTCTAACGCGATCACATCCTTCCTGTAGTGTGGCGACCAGAACTGCACACAATATTCCAGCTGTGGCCTAACCAGTGTTTTATACAGCTCCATCATAACCTCCTTGCTCTTATATTCTTGGGACATTAGGCACAGCAGACTCAATATAAACATATGATGTGGCTGTGGCTCTGTTAAGCACACACTTCTCTGCCCCACAAAGCGCCCTCCTGCGGCGAGTCATTTTTAGACAGCGTCACCAACTTCCCGGCGAGTCTGTGCATCAATACGTGGCGAATTTGAGGGGGTTAGCTAGCTCGTGCAAGTTCGGTGCACTACAAGACGAGATGGTGCGTGATCAACTAATAGAGCACACCAACAACGTGAGAGTGCGTGAAAGACTGTTACTCGAGTCCGACGATCTGTTGTTGTCACAGGCAGTTAACATTGCCTTTCAAGTGGAGTCTGCAGCTGAATGTGCAGCGAAACTAGCATACACACCCAGTGATGGCGCCCTCGGTCCCGACAGCCCTGACACTGTAATGCTCATGCGACGGCAGCAACGCGCGTTACCGCGGCAACAGTGTGGAAACTGTGGATCTCGTTCACATGCTATCAGAGCGCAGAATTGCCCCGCGCGCGGCCAAGCCTGTCGCAATTGTGGAAAACAAAATCACTTTGCCAATGTCTGCCGCTCTGCCCCGGTTGCTACAAATGAACACTCTCAGTCCTCAAGCACTATAATTCACAACGTGAGCTCTGGGCCAGTAGTGGCTTTCAAGTCATGCACAATTAACCTAAATGATGTGTGCATCCCTCTGTTGTTGGATACCGGTGCCAGCATCTCACTGCTGAATGTGGACACATTCAAACGTTTTTTCAGCTCCCTGCCACTCTCTGCGCCCTCCACTGCCCTTTGCGGGTATGGTAATTCAAAAATTGGACTAGTGGGCTCAGTCAACCTCACTGTACGCTATGGAACAAAAGTTTTGCCAGATTTTTATTTTCATGTGGCACGCCAAGGAGCTAACCTGATGGGACTGGATCTTTTCACTGACCTGGGTTTTTCTCTCTTGGACACCGGCGGGTCTGCGATTCTGCACGTCGCCTCACCGTGGCGCCAAACATGGCCAGCACTCTTCGAGGGTCTGGGCTGCCTGACTGCCTTCACCCACCAGCCCATGGTTGACTCCACCGTTACCCCTGTCATTCAGCCACTGCGCCGCATCTCACTTGCTCTCCGTGACGGGGTCACAGCTGAACTAAAGCAGCTACTGGAAGCTGGCATCATCGAACCAGTTGGTGCCTCCCCATGGGTCTCCAACCTGGTGGTCGCAAAGAAAAAGTCAGGTGGTCTACACGTCTGTGTCAATCTTCGAGCAGTGAATAAGGCCGTAATCCCTGACAAATATCCACTGCCCACGTCAGAGGAACTCACAGCGCAGTTCTATGGCTCCATCCTGTTCTCGAAACTGGACCTTCGACAGGGCTATCTACAGGTTCCCCTCCACCCCAGCAGCAGGGACCTCACTGCTTTTGTGACACATGCTGGCATCTTTCGGTACACCAGGATGCCATTTGGACTTAGCTTGGCACCCAGCTGCTTCCAAAACGTGATGTCCTCTGTGCTCGCGGGCATTCCTGGGGTGGCCATCTACCTGGATGACATCGTCGTGCATGGGCCCTCGACCTCCACTCATGACGAACGCCTTCACAGAGTTTTCACGGCTGTAGCAAAACACAAGCTCACACTGAATGGCGAAAAGTGTGTCTTTGCTGTTTCAGAGATCGAATTTGTGGGGTTTCGGTTGTCGGCTGACGGTATATCCCCACTCCAGTCAAACGTGGATGCCATTCACAGCACCCCGGAACCCAGCTCTGCAGCACAGGTTGCCTCCTTCCTTGGCATGACTGGGTACTACCTGAAGTTTTTGCCCCAGTACTCAGCCACCACAGCCCCACTGCGCCAGCTCCTGCGAAAGGATGAGCCCTGGGTGTGGTCACAAGCCTGTACAGAAGCTGTTCGCCTCCTCAAATCACAGCTCACGTCGCCTCCAGTGTTGGTTCACTTTGACGTCGCCAGCCCCACCCTCGTCACCTGCGACGCGTCCGCTGCAGCTGTGGGGGCAGTGTTATCGCAGATACAGAATGGAGTGGAGAAACCAATCGCCTTTGCCTCCCGAGCCCTTAGCCCCACTGAACAGTAGTACTCAGTAGGCGAGCGTGAGGTGCTGGCGTGCGTCTGGGCATGTGAGCGGTGGCACCTGTACACGTATGGCCGTGCCTTCACCCTGCGAACCGATCATCAGGCTCTCACTGCCCTGCTGTCGACATCCGGCACGGGCCACAGACCACTGTGCCTACACTGCTGGTCTGACCGCCTCCGCCAATACAATTTCAGTCTCCAGTTCACACCAGGACGTGACAATGTTGTTGCAGATCTGCTCTCCCGCACTGCCTCTGCCCCAGCCCCACTCGTCGGGTTTGAACATGTGGAACAGGATATCGTCCAGATGCTGCACACACCCCTCCAAACCACAGTCTCTCTCCAGGAGCTCAAAGAGGCCTCTGAACAGGATCCAGCCCTCTCCCAGCTGTGCACCTTCATCAGAGATGGCTGGCCTCGCAAGGTGCCTGAGGAACTGTCGGCCTACTCCAGAGTTAAAGAGGAGCTCTCCTGCTGGAATGACTCCTGTGTTGCACGTGGGCTCTGCACTGTGGTCCCAAGTGCCCTTCGTGCGCAAGTTTTATCCATGGCACACGAGGGCCACTTGGACATAGTGAAGCTCAAACAACGATGCCGAGACCTAGTGTGGTGGCCGGGTATCGACAGGGAAATCGAGGCCCTGGTCAAGGACTGTGCAGCCTGCCTTGTAAGTGGCAAGACTAGCCACCAAGCTCCTCCACCCCTGCAACCCCTTGCCCGGCCCTCTCAGCCCTGGGAGCACCTGCAGCTGGACGTCTGCGGGGAGATCCATGGTGTCCCCCACCATCAACGGTTCCTAGTGGTGACCTATGACCTGCACTCAAAATGGCCAGAGGTCACTCCCGTGGGCTCCGTCACCTCTCGGGTCATCATCGATATCCTTGAATCCCTCTTCTCCCGCTGGGGGCAGCCAAAGGCCATCACCACAGACAATGGGCCCAAAATGGTCTCTTTGGAACTCTCTTCTTACCTTGAAAGCAAGGGCATCTGTCACATACTACCACCCCGAGTCAAATGGGGGGGTGGAGCGTTTTAACCAGACACTGAAAAATGGCCTCAGAGCACACCTATCCCAGGGGTGTGCGTTTGACAAGGCCCGCCTCCACACACTGCTGCACTACAGAGCCTCCCAGCATTCCACTACAGGGGTCTCACCCGCATCCCTCATGCTAGGCTGTGAGCTCATGCTGCCCCTTGGCAGGCTCTGCCCCTCGCTAGCTCAGAGCCCTGCTCCACGGGCTCAAGCCACAGTCGCTAGATAGCAGGAGAAGATGAAACTCCGCTTCGACCAGTCGAAGAGGGCCAAGGCGCCCAACATCTCAGTCTCCGATTGGGTCAGAGTCCGCAGGCCTCACCGCAACAATAAGATGGCCTCATTCTGGTCCTCCCCTCTCCAAATCAGCCGCCAACTTGGACCAGCCACTTTCTGCCTCACTGACGGCTCTCGGTGGCATGCCAGCCGCCTTCGGAAGGTGCCAGCACCCCCTGATGCGGGATTATACGGATCTAATCCCCAAGCCTTACCCCCAGAGTAAAGGGATGCACATGTGGCTCAGCCAGCCAACCCTCAAGCAGATATTGTGCCTCAGCCTGCTCCTCACCAGTCCCCACCTCGGCCTGCTCTTCACCAGTCCGCACCTCAGCCTGTTCGTACACGTTCTCGCTCTGGCCACCTACAGGACTTTGTCACTACATTTCATGTTTGAAATTCTGTGAGGGGGGAGGATATGTTATGTCTGACATTGGTGATAGGTACTTTGCCTGTAAGAGTGTGTTTGGATCAGCCATTAAAAGCAACATGAATTGAGCTCTGCATACGGCCTCTGGATTATCTTTGCAAACACAATAACTACCTCAACTTCAAGTCTCTCCGTGGCATTGCTCCACACTACCTCTCCAATCTTCTCCCGCCCTACGTTCCCATATGCACCTCAGCTCTTCCGATTCTGCTTCACTGTGCTGCCCCCTGCTCCGCCATCAGTGGCATAGCCTTCAGCCATCATGCTTCTGCGCTCTGGAATTCTCTTCTAAACCTCTTTGCTTTTCTACCTCTCTCCTACTTTAAAAAACCTCCTCAGAATCTCTCTTTGGTTGACGGATAAATATGCTACTCTACATCTTCGTAGCTATGTTATTTTAATAATACTGAAATGGATGAGTGGGATGAAGTTTAAGTGACTTGATTTATCTTGAGATCAAGATTTCATCTGGGTCGGTAAATAAAAGGGAACATCTGCATTCATATAATTGACTCCTATCTGTCCAAGAGCTGCCATTTTAATACAGAAATTACTGTATGATGTGATTTTTGGCACATTAGAATGCCAGAGCCACAATTTTTCCCATCTATCGGAGGAGATTCATACAAAATTGATAAATCATGCACCATCGCTCGATTATCTTTTCAAAACTTATTATGACAAGAAATGGTGAGGATGTGTTAACGGACCCTTGTTCCATTGGGGACAATTATTTCATTTCAATTTTGCTTCCGAAAATAACAAAAATATAATTGGTGCATTGTTCTGTCACCATCACAGCAAGACGTTTGTAGATGGCTGTAAATGTATTTAAAAAATATTAATCTAACCCACATTTTGTATCCAAAGTTGCTGAATGCAAGAATCTTGTACCAACACTAAAGCATTTAGAAAATGCCAAGATTTTTAAGCCAACAAAAGAAAGTGATTTGGTGCCTATAGTGGGTGCAATAACACATTTTGGGCCATCAGAAAAAACATAAATTGACTCCCTTAAGGTGCTAGTGACATCATCTGGAGTGCACAGTGGATAGAGTTCTTTATTCAGCAGAAATTGGCCTGGTTATACTGTGATGAAAATACTTGCACCTAACTGATGATTTCTTTCTGTTTTTTGGGTGGGGAACCTCTCAGATAATGAGCATTACTTCCCATGATAAACTACATCTCAAATTAATCTAGCCATCATTCATTCCCATGCATGACGTGTGTCAGTTGAACAGGGAATAGCAATATTCGTTGAAGAGGTCAAATGCACAGAGGCTAACATGACTCAATGGAAGGATTGAGAATTATATTTAAAAAAAGGGTGAAAAATAATATGAACCAAATTCACTCGAAGTGCGATTTAAATGTTCATTTAAAAAAAAGCAGTACATTCAAATAACATTTTTTCCAATTAACTCTAACTACAGCCAGCAAAAACATCTGGAAAGGTCCAGTTGCTATTTTATGTACCGTACTGGTCACTAACTGAGTAATTTCATAGCTCCCCATAATTTTCCACGTTCAAGACTGACTATCTAATGGAAATATATTATGAGCGTCATAAATAAATATTTGGATGTTTGATACAAAACAAATGCTGAGTGAGTGTTCAAAAAAGCATTAAAACCAACCTCCCCCAATGTATGTTTGTAACCATTTCATTTTCCCTTTCAAGAAGGAGTAGACCTCACAACAAGGCCAGGTCAAGACAGTGAAATGTCCCCACACATATAAGGCCCTGTTAGGAATCATGGGGCTGGATTTTTCCAACCTCGGCATGTCTGGAACGAGTGGCGTGTGAGGATCTGCCATTTGTCTCGATCCTGGCCTCCAACAAGATATTCCGTTGATGGGGCTTGTTAAGCCCGTCCTGTGAGGTTCCCGGCCAATTAATAGAAAGCGGGTCTGATGATGTCATTTGATGACGTGTCATCAGCCAGTTTCCTTAAAGGGACCATGTCCAAATTGATTTTGACAGATCTGCTGTCAGTGTTCTACAGCATTGAGGTGCTGCAAACACTGACAAGCATTGCACAGAGTTGCACGGCTGCACCCAGGCTCTCCCATGACTCCCTCCATATGTTTATGGAGGGAGTCATAGAACACAGGGAGGTTCTCTTCCTTTCCAATGGGTGGAAGACACCTCCCCAGGACACCAACACAGCCTGGTTGCACATTGCACAGGAGGACACAAGCAGGGATGTCATCAGGAGGACCAGGCTGCAGTGGCGCAAACCTTTCAATGATCTCAGTAGATCACAAAACGTTACTGCAAAGCCACACTCAGCCTCATCCTCCTGTGCCACTCATCACATCCCCATAACTCTGCCTTCCCTACCCTACTCCTGCACATCCTTACACCAACTTACCTTGCACCTCCACCCATTCCTCTCTATCTACATTATCACATCTCTATCTCACTAGGCACCCTCATCCTAGTCCAATCGTATCAACTAACAACACACAAGGATAGGCACTTGGGTGTTTTAGCCAATGTTCGTGGAAACTTTCTCTTAATGTGCTGTCAAGCATTGAAATCCTTATTTTCACCACTTTGCCTTCTTGGACAGATTTGTGTGCACCTTTGAAAGCGTCTCCGTGAGTTCCAGTGAATGGTGAGAAATAATGGTCCCACCCACAGCACCCCCCCCCCCCAAAATGGTGATGAGTGTGAAAGGAATGGCTTGGACATTGTAGGGATGCTTTATGGTGTTGGTGTGGGGTGGTGCCAACCTGGCGCATCATGTGGCAGCCAGGGTGTACAGTGTAAAGTGAAGCTAATCTGGACATGGGGAGTCCATCGCTGGCATCCCGGGCAGCAATGTACACGGGTGAGCATCAGTTGATTGCGGAGAAGGCTGGTGTGGATGTTGGTGCTGCTGGTGTGCCCGGTGCTGCTGGTGTGCCCGGTGATGCTGGTGTTGGGGCTGATCATGGTGGGATTCTGAGGACCAAGGTGAGATTTTTTCAAGGGCACCGATGCTGATGGAATAGATGGCAGGTGAGGTTGAGATGAAGGAAGTAATCTGTCAGTGTTGAGAGAGGTTGTTCCAAGGAGGTGACAGTGGATAGAGAGATTACTCCAAACACTTCAAAAGTGCATAAAGCTCAAAAGCTTGTGAGATTGGAAAGTGACCAGCTGTAAAATGGTAGCTTTTATACCACTTTTGCAGCTGTCACCGAATGAAAGAAATGGAGAGCTGTTCAGAACCCGACATACTTACCTGGCGTGATCCCCGAGCGACGTGAACCTCGTGGAAAATATGGGAAAATGCTTTGTACCTGGGAAAATGGTGATTAAATTGCTTGAAACACCTTCTTAACAAGTACAATTGCATGACCTGCCGCTTAGTGCCGTGTCTGCAAAGCACAGGCTGAGCCTGCACTAGGGAAATTGATGAGGAGGTGGGTTCAGAGCGGGATACCGTCCCGCTGTCAATCGTTTGGATTTGAACAGTGGACCCACCTCTGAACCCGATCTCTGAGCACCGGCAAAATTCAGCCCGTGGTGTTTGGCGGTATTTCACCCCGGTGCGACAGTGGCCTAGAAATTCAATAAAACCCGAAAACGGGCAGTGCCACCGCGGGCTGAGGTTAACTTCCCCCACCCCACCCCCATAAAAAGAGCGCAGGCAGCCCCGTTATTTTGGTGCGGCCTGTTGATTTAAATGAGCACAGCACAGAACCTACTGTGGTCTTTCAGGCAGTAAGATCTACAGGAAGCCGAAGGTAGGTCTAAAGTATCTATGCAGCATTATCAGGAAATTGTGATTTATAAAAGTGAAGTGCAATGTTTCCAGTTATGTTTCTCGTGTTTTGTAGGTTGACAGAGAGGGGATGCAAGATAAATCAAAGCCTAAAAATACACTAATCGGTCAGATTTTAAAGAATGCAACCTGCAGTTTAGCTGAAATCTATGTTTAGTTCAACCGCTGACACGCTCAAATATTTAGCCGGCTAATTTGTCAAGTACAATTATTAATCAAAAAAAGTCATCATTAACCGATTAAATGACTGCAATTTGGGTGGAATCATTCTAGCAGTTTGAGGTTCCAAATACGTGAAGTTATGAAAACTCATGCAACATGTGTCCTAAAATTTCTGATCACACCACCGAGTGCTAACAATGTCAAAATTATTTGAAACGGTGATCAGTGAGGAATGCAAACCTGTCACAGAGCCTGGGTCCGGTGGGGCTGCTCATGCCCTGTACAGCTATTGAAGACTTCTCCGAGATCTCCTCCACTTTCTCCCGGGTCTACGTGCTGGCAGCGGCTGCACGCAGGGGCGTGCTTTGGATAGAGGGCGTTGAAAGGGGCGGCGATGTCCAAAACTGCTCAGAGTGCGTCAATTCGCCATTGCACGCCGATTGACGTCACGCTCTTGATCATTAAAATATTTGAGACGGGTGCAGACAATGGCAGCGCTCGCTGCCAACCTGCCCAATATGGCGGCCAGTGCGTTCCGCGCCGGAAGTGGGCAGAAGTGAGGCGGCCGCCATTTTTTCTTCAAAACCGGCCTCGACGGCTGGCGCTAAAGGTTGCAATTTCTGGGCCAGTATGTTTGAGAATACAATTAATTTTAATTCACAAGTACAGTAATTTTTATTATGAAGGCAAATGCAATCCCCATTTTATGTGCAGCAAGATTGCACAAACACAGAAGAGATGAATGACTCATTATGAGGTGGGATAGCAGGAGAACTGCCTGCCCTTTTATAAACCTTGCTGAGGGATCGTTAATGCCCGCCTGAACCACCAGATTTAATTTATGGTGCTGAAGCCCTAGGTGTGGGGCTTGAACCAACAATCTTCTGGTTCAGAGATGAGAACGCTGTCAAATGCACTAAGCTAGCACCAACATAGGGGAGTGCAGAACATGTCTAGACAGATCTTTTATAAAATTAGAAGTTGTCACACGTTCAGGGGCACAATAGCAGCAGCATGTTGTGCAGGATGCAGACGTGCATTGGGTAACATTCTTTGCCACCGAAGTACTGATGATTCAGTGAAATGGCCGGCCGCTTGAACACCGCACATTTACTGATGGAACTTTGAATCAATATCAATGTTGTAGAAGTTCCATTTCTTAATTGTAGCTTCTCCCCCCCTGAAGCAGGTTGATATTATTTTGACTTTACTTTGTGCTTCTTTCTTCCAGCACTGGATCAGCTGCTTGCAGAGCTCGAGACATTTTTGAAGTTACTGGATAATGAAAACCTCAGCCTTACCGCCTTAGCGAAAAAATGTGTCTTATCAGATCTGCTTCACAACATCATCAGTTCTTCAGGTCAGTGTTAGATTTAGCTCTGGTTTAAATAATTTAGTTATAGGAGATTCGCTGGCACTGAATTTTAGAGCACCTTCATCCACAGCTATCTAATGGGTAAAGTTTCGGGTTAGATTCCTAGGCTGTGCTGTAATCGGGATGGCAGGGTAAGATATTACAATTGGACTCCGCACCCTCCGGCTAGGAGGAGAAAAATCAACCAGCATTCCTGTTCTTAAATATCTAGGAACATAGGAACAGGAGTAGGCCCCTCGAGCCTGTTCCACCATTCAATTAGATCCTGGCTGATCTATACCTTGACTCCATCTCCGCCTTGGTTCTGTAACCCTGAATATCCTTGCCTAACAGAAATCGAATGGTCCCCGTTGGAAAGTGCACAGATGTGGGCAGAGGTTTGTGAGCAGGTTGTGATTACCTGCACAGTTCGATATCCTGCTGACACTGCCTGGACTCCACGTGAAGAAAGGCCACTTGGGCGAGGTACAGGAGGGTTGGGCAATGCCTTCATCCTAGCATGAACCAAGGGGAGAACAGTGCAAGGATGAGTTCCTCTTTCAGCCAAAAAGTCAACAGCCAAGAAGTTCGTCTCGGGCGGTGCCGCAAAACGAGTGGTATCGGATCAGCCGGCCGTTATACGCAGCGGCCGATAGCAATGGAACTGAATATCAGGTGACGTAAGAAAACTCACTAAGCACTTGGTTGAGTATAAAACAAGGCTTTAATCAACTGTTTCACAACCATGAAATTCTAGTTACATCACTAGTTCCTGGTTACAAAAACATCCTGGGCAAGCTGGGCCCACGCCCGAATATTTATACTCCTTGGACGGTGCCACCAGCTGGCCGCCCAGTGTTATTTCATGAGTCATTTCTTCATGAATGATAAGATTCATGACATCAGGCGCTGTGTAGAAGGGGCGGCCGATCCGACACCGACAAATTTCTTGGCTGATATTCCTTGCTTGTGCAGCAGCTGTCAAAGATCCTCTTGTCTGTGTAATTGGTGCTTTGTTTCAGGAATTTTTACATGCTGGGTATTGAAGTGGTCACGAATCACCAAATTGTGCCACTCCTTAGGAAATATCTTTTTGAGGTTGATAAATATCTGGTACGCCTCCTTCTCTTGTATTTCAGGTGCCTCTTTAACTATGGGTTGCAAGGGAAATAAAAAAAATAGAGAATGCTGGAAATACTCAGCAGGTCAGTTGGCATTTGAAAAAGAAAGATAGATTAATGTTTTGGGTGGGATCTGGGAAATTTTAGTTGAAAATCAATTTGTTTTTATGTCAACTACTCCTTTATATGGATTCAGATGAAGGCAGAATTCCAGCATTATGTTGCTAATGTGGAAAATAAGGCTCATACAATCATGAGTCTCCCACCTATCATTACTGTCCAGTTTGGAGTTGGCGACAATGGTTCACTAAGTCCAAAGTTTCAGCAACTTTCCATGACTCCAAATTTTCCACCAAATGTCAAGCATGCAGTCAATTGGTGCCGCTCTCCATTCTTCCAGTCCTGAGCCTGCAGGCATACACCTAAGTAATGACCCACAGATCCCAGGGGTGCAGGCAGTTCGCAAGCGTCCCTGGGATCATGTGGGCTGGCCCAACCATTCTAAAAGAGGGATTCCTATGATGCTTATAGGATTTCCATTTACGTACGGAATTCCCATAAGCATAATAGAAATCACCTAAAAAATACAAATTCACAACAGTTAAATAAAAATAAATGATCAGATGTTCAAAGTTAATTAAAATACCCTTTAATTAAACATTTAAAATAAAAATTCAATTTTTTGAAAAATAAATTTAAACATTTTAAAGTGGGACAAAATTTACCTAAACTAATTTTAAATGTAAGTGATTGTTTAAATCATTTTTTTAAAATTTTACTTAACATTTATTTTAACCCTTACGCTGGTGGAAGAAGGCATTACTCCTGCTTTTACCAGGCATAAGGGTTTAGTGGACATTCGCTGGGCAAATAGCGCAACTCTGTGCCAGCGAAAGTGAATCTGTAGCGGATGCGGTGGATCTGTCCAAACAAAACTTGACAGATCGCAAGTTCCGGGCTTTCACGCCTACACAGCACATGCGGAACCCCGGAACTTGCCGGGCCATTCTGAAGGCTTCCAATGGCATATGATGTGCGTATGCTGTCAGAAGCACAGTAAAATCTGGGCCATTGTTTTGCTTAATCAAGCATATCTAAATTAACAGTAAAGATAAATGCAGTTGAAGGGATAGGCAGAAAATTTATTTTAAGGAAAATATTATTATGCAAGAAAGATATTTAACTAAGACTAAACTTGAACAACATCAAGAAAGCCAATTTTGCACATGTTGCTCCGTCTGACTGAGTCTTTGGTTTATAATGGAGTGTATGATCACACATTTCTCCTAAAGCCTCCTCTCTTCTTAGCAGTTAACTACCTATCGTACCTGCATATTGACAAATCCTCTTCAAATGTCCTCTATTCACCTTGAAGCTACTTCTTCACTGCTTGCCAGCGAATCACGGCTATAGAAGCACATGTATTCCCAAGTGTCCAAACCACATAAACCTTTTTATGCCCAGTGTTGCTGCCACATGATGTTTGGAGTCCTTTATTGCCCTTCAGACTAAGGACACTTTGAAGTCATCAATTCTGTTCACATGCCTGTCAGATGTAAACAAATAGTGATCTGACTTATATCATTACGAGTTAGGGATGACCTGACAATCTTTGACAAAGGGTTTTCACCCGAAACGTTGACTCTATTTTCTCTCCACGGATGTTGCCTGGCCTGCTGAGTTTTTCCAGCATTTTCTGTTGTTATTTCAGATTTCCAGCATCTGCAGTATTTTGCTATCGTATTAATCTTTGATATATCTTAGTTTAACACTCATATGGAATAAACATATCCTGTATCTACCCTGGGGCTTTGAAAATGCTTGAACTTTACTCACTGCATGACGGAGAGGGACTTCTTGAATTGAGCTTTGTTAACTTAACAAATTAAATCTTGTTAATTTAACCAGGGGAAAAGAATTTTAAAAATAAATTAAGTGCACCTTTGATATAATCACAGAGCCAGTCAGTGGGATTGGGCAGAGCTCCAACAGGCACAAAAGATAAGTTGTAGCAATAAAATCTTAATGAGAGAAACCATGAATAATTAGAACGGGGGGGGGAGGGGGCGGGGTGGCGAAACCTGCCGATGTTACTTACAAGTTAGTGAGTTACTTTGTTTTACTTCGTTTTTCAGCTTCTCAAAACTGTTCAGTTGCCCCAAGAGGGTAAAGCATAATTATGTTGGGAAAGATGGGATATTGCTGGGGTGGCAGTAAACAGATAGAGTATAAGACATGGGTCAATGATGTTGCTTGGTTTTTCTATATCGCTAGGTCACTATAACTCAGGTATTACTTGACAAAAAGTTCAACGTGATAATGTAATTCTCTATACTGCCACACATCGACCTTCAAAGGGTAGGCCAAATCCTCACTCCGTATGTGTATGACATCCACCCCAGATTCTTTTGACAATAAAGCAATGAACTCGTAGTGCATATTTTGTGGTGTAGCAGTCATTGCCTTTTTACATAAGAAATAGGAGCAGGAATAGGCCACTTGGCCCCTCGAGACTGCTCCGCCATTCAATAAGATCATGGCTGATCTTGGGCTCAAAGCCACTTCCCCGCCCGCTCCCCATAACCCTTCACTCCCTTATCTTGCAAACATTTGTCTATCTCCACCTTAAATGTATTTAATGACCCAGCCTCCACAGCTCTCTGGGGCAGAGAATCCCACAGATTTACGACCCTCTGAGAGAAGAAGTTCCTCCTCATCTCAGTTCTAAAAGGGCGACCCTTTATTCTGAGACTGTGCCCCCGAGTTCCAGATTTCCCCATGAGGGGAAACATCCTCTCTGCATCTACCTTGTCAAGACCCCTCAGTATCTTATATGTTTCGATAAGATCACCACTCATTCTTCTAAATTCCAATGAGTATAGGCCCAACCTGCTCAACCTTTCCTCATAAGTCAACCTCAGCATCTCTGGAATTAACCTAGTGAATTGTCTCTGAACTGCCTCCAATGCAAGTATATCCTTCCTTAAATAAGGAGACCAAAACTGTACGCAGTACTCAAGGTGTGGTCTCACCAATACCCTGTACAGTTGTAGCAGGACTTCCTGCTTTTATACTCCAACCCCCTTGAAATAAAGGCCAATATTCCATTTGCCTTTTTGTTGCCTGTTCTTTATTACCCCAGTAGGTTTTTGTTTATAGTATAGTTACCAGTTTGAGACCAATTTCCTTTTCAAACAATATGGGACCAGCGGTCCCTCATTCTGCAGTCAGCTTGCATTAGTCTCTGGAAGAAGAAAATGGAGCTCTTTTCATCAGTTAATGTTTAAGGTTAGAGTAATCAATTTGCAGCTGAATAGAACAGTGTGGGACAGAGGACAATCTCTGGGGAAGCCCTGACAAATATTCAGATCCTATTTAAAAGTAGGTTGGTGAGTCTGAATGCAGTTCCAAAATGGCATCTTACCTGCAAAAGAAGATCAATGTGTCAGACACGGTTAAGCAAACAGTGACAAGGATGATTCTCAGATTTAAACTCTACAAAAAGGTTACACAATTTAATTTGCTTTCATTGGAGATGGGATTCATTGAGATTGTAATGATAAATTAGTTTGAATATGAGAATTTATAGATGTTCCTTTAACATCAGTGTCAATGTTTCAATTAAAGATATCAAGTTAGAACCAAAATGGAGAAGTAGATAAATTTACAAGAAGACATTTAAAAGCAGAGGTTGAGGTAACAAATGTTGCCTAAATGTAAAGTTGCTTTCAGCTATTATAAATTTCTCTGTTATTCTTTTGTAATGTAATACTAGGTTATTGGTAATGCAAAGAACAATCACTTGGAATGTCTGCAGAGATTCTCCTGATCTACGTCAGTAACCTCAGTGGAGCCCCTGAAGAAACAGCGTAAAGAGCTAAAAATGACTCCTTCCACTGTTTCTCCGAGAGTTCTGACAATCTTCCGCCAAAACTACGGTAGTACATCGGGAGAACCCTCTAGAGGTTCTTCCCCAATATAACATAAGAGCAGCACATGAGCGAAAGATTTTTTCTGTGCTGTGTATAAACCTATTGCATTCATATCTATATATATAAATCGGTACTTCTGTCATTCTGTCTATCTGTCTATCTGTCTGTCATCGCGTGTGCGTTGCGGGTATGCACTCGAAAGTTACAGGGCGTACCTACGCGCGCGTTACCTCCAAAGAAAGCTTACGCTTCCGAGACGGTTTTAAGCGTATTTACGTTTCGGCCGGGCTAAATTTGCGCCCGCGGTATCCCAAAAACCTTCAACATTCCGCTCATTAGCATCTCATTATCTGCTCATTAGCGACAGAGTGACCTCGAGCTCGACCAATCGTACGCCGGGTTGCTGGCGTGTACCGCCGGGCCAATCGGTGCGCGTGTGGCCGGGCTTTATCGTTCTGAACCGAGGTGAGTCGCCGCCATCTTGATTCCAAACTTTTCCTTTCTTTTTCCCGCTTTCTGCGTCTTTAAAAAAAACGTTGCTTTTAAAACACATATTGTTTTAAAAAAAAATGATTTAGAAAGTAATTAACTTATCTAATCTCATTAATTTTCCTACCTTTCCCCGTTTTTCCAGGTAGGCGTCTCCTCCGCACCCACGCCCCACTCGAAGGCTGGAGGGCCGAGCCTCAGCCCAGCGCCGCTAGGGTGCGCGCGCAGCAGGAGCTGAGACGTCTCTCTCTGCCGGGGCTTGCTGAGCGTCCAGCGTTACCCTGGCAACGGGCGCAATCGGCGGTCTTCACCTCGGGGGGAGGGGGGGCGGCCGCGACCCTCAGGGGGTGGGGGGGCTGCGACCCTCGGGGGGGGGGGGCCGCGCGCGCAGCAGGAGCAGCTGAGACGCGGCGTCTCTCTCTCTGGCTTGGTCAGCGTCACGGTTGCCCTGGCAACCGGGGCCCGCCGGCCGAGAGAGACGCCGCGTCTCAGCTCCTGCTGCGCGCGCAATCGGCGGTCTTCACCTCCGGGGGCAGGGGGGGGGGGCGCGACCCTCAGGGGCCGCGACCCTCGGGGGGGGGGCGCCCGCTGCCCTCCCTCCCCTCCGCCCTCCATCCCCCCTCCCCTCCCTCCCCCTCCCCCCCGCCCTCCCTTCCCCTCCCTCCCCTCCCCCCCCGCCCTCCCTTCCCCCCCTCCCTCCCTTCCCCTGCCCTCCCTTCCCCCCTCCCTCCCTTCCTTCCCCCCTCCCCTCCCCCCGCCCTCCCTTCCCCGCCCTCCCCCCCTTCCCCGCCCTCCCCCTCCCCCCTCCCCCGCCCTCCCTTCCCCTCCCCCTCCCCTCCCCTCCCCTCCCTCCCCTCCCCTCCCTCTCTTCCCCCCACCCCTCCCCTCCCTCTCTTCCCCCCAGTCGCTCTCTCTCTTCCCCCCAGTCGCTCTCTCTCTTCCCCCCAGTCGCTCTCTCTCTTCCCCCCAGTCACTCTCTCTCTTCCCCCCAGTCGCTCTCTCTCTCTCTTCCAACAACAACATGCCCTCGAAAAAGCCTCGGCACCGCCGGGCACTTCAGCTAGTAATTTATAATGAGCTGTGCTTCTCAGTACGCCACCCATGTACCTCACTTATACTGACCTCCTTGGGGGAAGAAGTAAGTGGGTCTCTTTGGGGTTGAGGGGGCTGCAGGATGACACACCTGGCAATAGAAATTCAGAACCAAGTTAAGTAAAGAACGGGTGTAAGATTTTTTTTTACGCTTAACACACATAGGAAATCTTCCCCATGGTGTCCAGAAGTACTGAATGAAAAGTGAAAGTGGATTGGAAAAATAACAGCAAGTAGCTGAAAGAATGTGCCTTGCGGGATAAAGTAAAAGAAATATTGAGATGGATAAATTACAAGCTCCACCTTGCCTTCAGCTGACTGTACATTGGAAAAGGCTGTGGTTGAAGATGCATTTAGGAACAATTATTGCACAGTTTGCGAATGCAAAATATTTTAACAAGTTAGATCCGTCCACAAATTTCTGGAAACTGAAACTAAATGAAGCAAATTCCAAATGAAAAGCTTCAGCTATTAAGCACGTGCAAGGAAGGTGTAGCCAACTACCTGGGTACATTTACACCAAATGTCTCAGAAAAATGATCAGCTCTTAGAAGAGCACTGAATGGAGTAAAATTCATGAGCAGGAAGAAACCTGGGAAAACTGAAAGGTGCTACTCATAAAAGAGCTTGTTCTGAAGCTTTCTGATCCTCAGAGAGCATATAAATCACAAGCAGGATTAGGGCAGTGCTGCGCAAAAGTGTAATTAGTGGCAGCTCATTACTTATGCATCACCTTGACTGACTGGTTCAGAGACAAGAGGGGTAAATTTAATGCTTTTGCATCGCCAATGCAGCACATCACATGCTGGAAGTCCAAATTAGAACATCAGGGATGGAGGATAGCATTCCCATTTTGCAGCCTGCTTGAATTTTCATTCATTGTTTCCTAATGGTAAATAAAGCATGCAGGTGCACTATCATCAGTGTCCGATGTTCTGATACGAGTTAGAAACATAGAAACATAGAAGATAGGAGCAGGAGTAGGCCATTCGGCCCCTCGAGCCTGCTCCGCCATTCAATGAGATCATGGCTGATCATCCAAACTCAGTACCCTGTCCCTGCTTTCTCCCCATATCCCTTGATCCCTTTAGCCTTAAGAAATATATCTAACTCCTTCTTGAATATACTTAATGAATTGGCCTCCACTGCCTTCTGTGGTAGAGAATTCCACAGGTTCACCACTCTCCGGGTGAAGAAATTCCTCCTCATCTCAGTCCTAAATGGCTTAACCCTTATCCTTAGACTGTGACCCCTGGTTCTGGACTCCCCCGCCATCGGGAACATCCTTCCTGCATCTAGTCTGTCCAGGCCTGACAGAATTTTATACGTTTCAATGAGATCCCCTCTCATTCTTCTAAACTCCAGCGAATATAAGCACAATTGACCCAATCTCTCCTCATACGTCATCCCTGCCATCCCAGGTATCAGTCTGGTGAATCTTCGCTGCACTCCCTCCATGGCAAGAACATCCTTCCTCAGATAAGGCGACCAAAACTGCACACAGTACTCAAGGTGTGGTCTCACCAAGGCCCTGTACAACTGCAGCAAGACATCCTTGCTGCTGTACTCGAATCCTCTCGCTATGAAGGCCAACATTCCATTTGCCTTCTTAACCGCTTGCTGCACCTGCATGCTTACCTTCAGCGACTGGTGCACAAGGACACCCAAGTCTTGTTGCACTTCCCCGTCTCCCAATCTATTGCTGTTGCACTTCCCCTTCTCCCAATCTATTGCCGTTCAGATAATAATCTGCCTTCCTGTTTTTGCCACCAAAGTGGATAACCTTGCACTTATCCATATTATACTGCATCTGCCATGCATCTGCCCAATCACCCAACCTGTCCAAATCATACTGGAGTTTCTCTGCATCCACCTCACAGCACACACGCCCACCCAGCTTTGTGTCGTCTGCAAACTTGGAGATATTACATTTAGGTCCCTCGTCTAGATCATTAATATATATTGTGAATAGCCGGGGTCCTAGCACCGATTCCTGCGGTACCCTACTAGTCACTGTCTGCCACTCGGGAAAAAGACCCGTTTATTCCAACTCTTTGCTTCCTATCTGACAACCAGTTCTTTATCCAAGTCAGTACCTTACCCTCAATCTCATGTGTAATTCTCTGTGCTGGAAGCATAAGAGTGGAAAATGTACATTATGACAGGGGATCTGAACCGGGGGTACACAACACGGGAGATCGACTAGTTTTCGCAGGTGGCTTTGGATGGACCCGCCTCACTGCTGCTACCTGCAGGGTGTGCCCTGCGGGGAGGTTGGCAGCTGGGCCTGGGCTTCCTGGGCTTTTGGTGGCGGTAGAGGAGTGCGCTGCCTGTGGGTGCTCTGCGAACCAATCAAGAGCGGTAGGTGGAGGAGGAGGATGGGCTAGAGCTTCTGCGGGAAATCAAAGACTTGGGGCCTGTCACACTCTGCATAGCCAGCCTCAGTCTTTGTTTTAAATCGGCACCGGAGGGCCTGAGGGAAAACAAACCCACAAAATTACCCTGTAGGAGCCATGGCAAAGGTACAGATGAACAACATGGTGGTGCTGGACAACCCATCGCCGTTTATCAACCCTTTTCATTTAGAGATCACCTTCGAGTGCATCTAAGATCTGTCGGTGGGTGAGTGAAGCCTGGACGCATAAAGTGGGTGGAAAGTTATCCCTGTTTGTGTTGAGGGGCCGAGGCCTAGTGAACTTTGAGGTTGCTAATGGCAACCATGTGAGATGAACTCCATCCCTGCCCCCCCACACACCCCCTTCTCCCTCCCACACTCCCTTCTCCCTCCCACACCCCCTTCTCCCTTCCCACGCCTCCTTCTCCCTTCCCACGCCTCCTTCTCCCTTCCCACGCCTCCTTCTCCCTTCGCACGCTCCCTTCTCCCCTCTCACACCGCCTTCTCCCATCCCACGCCTTCTTCTCCCTTCCCACGCCCCCTTCTCCCCTCCCACGCCTCCTTCTCCCCTCCCACGCCCCCTTCTCCCCTCCCACGCCTCCTTCTCCCCTCCCAAGCCTCCTTCTCCCCTCCCACGCACCCTTCTCCCCTCCCACGCCCCCTTCTCCCCTCCCACGCCCCCTTCTCCCCTCCCACGCCCCCTTCTCCCCTCCCACGCCCCCTTCTCCCTTCCCACGCCCCCTTCTCCCTTCCCACGCCCCCTTCTCCCTTCCCACGCCCCCTTCTCCCTTCCCACGCCTCCTTCTGCCTTCCCACGCCTCCTTCTGCCTTCCCACGCCCCCTTCTCCCTTCCCAAGCCCCCTTCTCCCTTCCCAAGCCCCCTTCTCCCTTCCCAGGCCCCCTTCTCCCTTCCCAGGCCCCCTTCTCCCTTCCCACACCTCCTTCTCCCTTCCCACGCCTCCTTCTCCCTTTCCACGCCCCCTTCTCCCTTTCCACGCCCCCTTCTCCCTTCCCACGCCCCCTTCTCCCTTCCCACGCCCCCTTCTCCCTTCCTGTAAAATCTGTGTGTTATATTGCAAATTATTACACAGACTACAAGAGTAAACTTTAACAGGACTTTACTATTCGAAGGTCAGGGCGAATCTGCCCAATCACTCATTACACAGCACTTATATAACGGTGTGGTCACCACCGGTATTACAGTATACCGCAGCCAAGATAAAGCAGTACAACACCTAAAATAGTTCTCTTAAAGGTGGACGGTTACATACAATAGTTGTCTTAAAGGTAGAACGGTTACATACACTACAATCCTCCCTTTTTAGCTTACAACATACTTATTCCCCATTAAACATAACATCATAACATATATCCAACTTCATGTAAAAACAGTTCACAGATGTAGTCTCTGCGGAAAACAGTTCACAGATTCAGTCTCTGCGGAAAACAGTTCACAGATTCAGTCTCTGTGGAAAACAGTTCACAGATTCAGTCTCTGTGGAGGCGCCTCCTGTGCTTCTTGACTCGGTCTGGACAACGCCTCGGTGGTGTAGCAGTTCCCTGTGGTGTAGTCGGTTCATTTTGCTGGGGTGACTCATCCAATAGTCCTTCACTGGACTTAACAGCTTGAACTTCCGTCACTTCTGAACCAGCATTGCTGACTTCTAAAAGCTTGAGTACCTTGGGAAGTTTTTCTACTTCCAAACTGATTTGGTTCCGTTCGGAGGGACCATGTGCATGATCTGGTAGGGGTGATAATGGTTCAGATGGGTCATCTTCTTCTGTTTCGTCTTTTCCTTTCCTGCTTCTTGGAGACTCTCTGTGCTCCGCTGCCAGCCGCATGCACAGTTCCTCCTCCTCTTTCTCCTGTTGCCTTAGCAGCGCCACCATCTCCCGGTGTTTCTTAGACTTTTTGTGATTCTTCAGGGTTTTTGCACTTCGGAAGATTTCCCCACAAGCTGGGCAGAACAGGTCATCGTTATATTCGGTGTCGTTCAACAGGACATGGTAATAATCGGTGTCGTCCTGAGCTAGGCCAGCGAGAGGGTCTTTTATTTCCTCCCTGCCCAGCTGGACGTTAGTCAGCTTTTGTTCCAAATCCAGACATCTCTCCTGAAGAGACTTCTTCATGTGCTCAGCTTCCTCCAGCTTTTTCTGGGCTTCCTGCAAGTCTTTTACTAATGACCTCATTCGTGATTTCAATACTTCAACTTCATTCGGAGATTGATTGATCGTATTATTCAATCCCTCTACTGGAGCAGTTGTTTCAGCATTCTGTTGTTCAACATTGACGTGAGTCAGCGTACTTTTGGCATCCAAGGGTTGCTCTGCTGCCATCTTCTCAGTCTGTGTTGCAACCTCAGCTATTTCAATAACTTTTGAGAGCTCCAAACCCCTCTCCTTTGAAGATTTAAGCTCATGTTCAAATTGTTCCCATTTCAGAGTCTTGTCCCTCAGCATATGAAGGAGTTGGCTGACCGTTAACTCTTCTGACATCATCCGTTTCCCAGTAGCTGCAGGGATGTTTATAACCTTGCCCTGGGGCTCCTTTGCTGTTTCCACTTCGCCATCATCCGCAGCCTCCACCATTCGAATTTCCACAAATGAATCGTCCGGTGATGCTGCACCCAACTTCAGTAGGAGCTCGGAATTCATGGCGACCAAATCAGCCTTTTCTGCCTGCAACCTGCTAGCTAGCGCCTTCAGTTGCTGAACATCTTGCTCCACCAGATTAGAGCACGCACCTTCAGAAACCGAATCAGCTTTGATTCGTTTGGCCTCCTCGCGCAGACGGTTTGTGTGCTCCTGCTCCCTTTTCTCCATCAGCTGTTTTTGTTGTCTTTCCAGATTCTCCCACTGTGTGTCAAAGAACTTTTTCATTGCTTTCATCTCTTGCTCAAGCCGGCAACTCAATTGTTCTAATTGCTGTTGTAATTTGAAATGGAGTTGAGTTCGAGCCCGGTGTTCCTCAGAATTGTGCATGTCTGTAAACTGGACAGACTCAGAATTCTCTGTCAAACTATGTTGTTGTTGTTCAGTGGAATTCTGTTCTGAAACTTTGTTCTCCTCTGAAGCATAAGCATTTATGCACTCCTTCGTTTTTCCAACCTTAGTCAGCAAGTCCATTTTAGACTTGTCTTTCGCACCTGGGCTGGTCTTATCGTCATCAGTTTCAGAGTCTGAGCTGATTGTCTTCACCGAGTTCTCACTCGTTATTGCTTTTAGGTAGTGCCATTCCATGTTTATTTCCCTGATCCACTCCCGTCCCAGAAGTGGTAGACCTCCCTCAGGTAGTACATATAAGTCCATTCCTTGGTGTTCTTTGCCCTTGTCTCTCACCTTGACTTTTATCTTTCCGATGGGGTATACTTCATGCCCCGTGTATGTCTGCAATACGATCTTGGTATCTCTCAAGGGTATATGTGAGAATAGCCAGTTGTAATCCCTTCGATTTATGACTGATAGGGCTGATCCTGCGTCCAATTCCATTTTTACTTGGACTCCGGCTATTTTTAGCATGACCCAGATAGTTTGTAGGTCAGCTTCCTTACTCACGTTGTGAATTCTCAGACTACCCAGTTCCTGGCCGTTTGGGTCTGAATCCGAATTCTGTTCATCCGAACTCTTCTCAGCCACCTTGTGTACCTTGCTGTACTTTTCCTGCGGTGACTTTTTTTTGTTGCTGGTCTTCTTTCCTGACCGGCATACTTTAGCTATGTGACCAAGCTTGCCACATTTTCTACATTCCTGGTTTTTAAACCAGCATTGGTTCTGGTCGTATGTTGTCTTCCCACAACGATAACATTTCGTTGTACCCGAAGTCATTTGATCCACGCTGAGTACCGCTGCCTTCAGCTGCATTTCTGCAGTGCCTCTCGCTGCGGCTTCATGCGATGCTGCAATAAGGACAGCCTTATCAAGTGTAAGATCGTTCTCTTCTAGCAGTCGCTTTTGTGTTCCTTCCTTCGACAACCCGCACACGAACTTGTCTCTCAATGCCTCTGCCAGATTTTCCCCAAACTGACAGTATTTCGCTAATCTACGCAGTTCAACCAAGTATTCCGTGTTGCTTTCCTCTTTCCGTTGCGTTCTCGCATAAAATTTGAATCGTTCCGCCAACATCAGCGGTGTGGGGTTCAAATGATCCTTCAGGACAGCAACAATATTAGCAAAAGTCTGATCCGCTGGTTTAGCTGGTGATAGAAGATGCTTCAATAGCCCGTATGTCTTCGCCCCCATTGAGTTTAGTAAGGTTAGAGCTTTATCATCATCTGCTATTTTATTGGCCTCACAGTATATCTCGATGCGTTCTACATACGTGGCCCAATCTTCCACCTCGGAATCGAAGTCGTTGATGTTACCATGCTTAGGCATCTTCACTGTCTTCCTGAGAAACAACAACGAATTTGTTCGTTACTTTTTTTTTTCCAAAAATGGCGGTTTCCCGCGCTTGTCTTCTTCCCCGCCCACTTTCAAAATGGCGGTTTCCCGCTCCTGTCTTCTTCCCCACCTACTGGCGGCTTCCCGCGTTTCTTCCCCTGGCGGAAGGGGTAAGCTTTGCTCTCGGGCGACGACCGCTGGCTTTCGGGGTTCGCAGCCTGCGCGCCAGCTTCAGTGCGTTCCTTGTTCCCTTTTCTCGGCAGGGCAACCGGCGCTGGGGACAACCCATTGGCGGCGAACAGTTCCAGCCGCTGGGCGGAATCTCGCTCCGTCTCCCTCGCTCGGTCCCGTTCCCCCTCGCTCGGGCTCTGTCTCTCCCGCTCGCTCGGGCTCTGTCTCTCCCTCAGCGGCTTCCAATCGCGCCTCCCAGCCCTCTCGCAGTCCGGTCCTTTCCTCCCCCGGCTGCGGCTGAGTTCTCCGCGGTTTTATTTATTTATTATTTATTTATTTCTTCCCGCGCCTTACGATCCCGGTCGCAGCGCCTCGCGGCCTCGGTAGCTGCCCGGCCTTTTTCGCCGGTCGCGGTCGAGCTGTCTCACGACGCTGTTGCGTCTCCCAGCCCGCTTGTAGCCCGGTCTCTCACACCGGCTGCGTTCCCGCTTGTAGCCCGGTCTCTCACACCGGCTGCGTTCCCGCTTGTACCGCGGCCTCCGTGCCCTACGCTGCCCCAGTCTCAGCGTCTCTGGCCCCGACTTCTGTCCGGCTCCTTTCCCCCGACCGTGGTCAAGTTCACCGCCCTTATCCTCCGTTTCTTTTTCTTTCCCCCCTACTCACAGTCAACGTGGCCGACTTGCTTCACGTGGCTGATCGGCTCACTCACCACCGTGACAGAAGGGACGATCACTGCCTGTTGCTGATGGAAGGCTTCGTGTCTGAATTCTTCCTTCTTCCTTGCTCTGCAGACTCGAGTCTTCTCTCAGCAGAATGACGAGGGCGGATGCCTCTTCTCGACGCTCGTTAACTGCTTCGGATGTATTGCTGCCGCAGGGTAAGATCGAACTCGTCGCCACTGTAAAATCTGTGTGTTATATTGCAAATTATTACACAGACTACAAGAGTAAACTTTAACAGGGACCCGGGTTCAAATCCGGCCTCGGGTGACTGTCTGTGTGGAGTTTGCACATTCTCCCCGTGTTTGCGTGGGTTTCCTCCGGGTGCTCCGGTTTCCTCCCACAGTCCAAAGATGTGCAAGTTAGGTTGATTGGCTATGATAAAATTGACCCTTAAGTGCTAGGGGGATTAAATACGTGGGGTTACAGGGATAGGGTGGGATATGTGTTGGTGTAGGGATTACGGGGATCGGGTGGGATATGTGTCGGTGCAGGCTCGATGGGCCGAAATGGCCTCTATCTGCACTGTGGGGTTTCTGTGAATCTGTGAAAAAAGGACTTTACTATTCGAAGGTCAGGGCGAATCTGCCCAATCACTCATTACACAGCACTTATATACCGGTGTGGTCACCACCGGTATTACAGTATACCGCAGCCAAGATAAAGTAGTGCAACACCTAAAATAGTTCTCTTAAAGGTGGACGGTTACATACAATAGTTCTCTTAAAGGTAGAACGGTTACATACACTACACTTCCCACGCCCCCTTCTCCCTTCCCACGCCCCCTTCTCCCTTCCCACGCCCCCTTCTCCCTTCCCACGCCCCCTTCTCCCTTCCCACGCCCCCTTCTCCCGTCTCCCTTCCCACGCCTCCTTCTCCCTTCCCACGCCCCCTTCTCCCTTCCCACGCCCCCTTCTCCCTTCCCACGCCCCCTTCTCCCTTCCCACGCCCCCTTCTCCCTTCCCACGCCCCCTTCTCCCGTCTCCCTTCCCACGCCTCCTTCTCCCTTCCCACGCCGCCTCCTCCCTTCCCACGCCCCCTTCTCCCTTCCCACGCCCCCTTCTCCCTTCCCACGCCCCCTTCTCCCTTCCCACGCCCCCTTCTCCCTTCCCACGCCCCCTTCTCCCTTCCCACGCCTCCTTCTCCCTTCCCACGCCCCCTTCTCCCTTCCCACGCCCCCTTCTCCCTTCCCATGCCCCCTTCTCCCTTCCCACGCCCCCTTCTCCCTTCCCACGCCCCCTTCTCCCCTCCCACGCCCCCTTCTCCCCTCCCACGCCCCCTTCTCCCCTCCCACGCCCCCTTCTCCCTTCCCACGCCCCCTTCTCCCTTCCCACGCCCCCTTCTCCCCTCCCACGCCCCCTTCTCCCTTCCCACGCCCCCTTCTCCCTTCCCACGCCCCCTTCTCCCTTCCCACGCCCCCTTCTCCCTTTCCACGCCCCCTTCTCCCGTCTCCCTTCCCACGCCTCCTTCTCCCTTCCCACGCCCCCTTCTCCCTTCCCACGCCCCCTTCTCCCTTCCCACGCCCCCTTCTCCCTTCCCACGCCTCCTTCTCCCTTCCCACGCCCCCTTCTCCCTTCCCACGCCCCCTTCTCCCTTCCCACGCCCCCTTCTCCCTTCCCACGCCCCCTTCTCCCTTCCCACGCCCCCTTCTCCCTTCCCACGCCTCCTTCTCCCTTCCCACGCCCCCTTCTCCCTTCCCACGCCCCCTTCTCCCTTCCCATGCCCCCTTCTCCCTTCCCACGCCCCCTTCTCCCTTCCCACGCCCCCTTCTCCCCTCCCACGCCCCCTTCTCCCTTCCCACGCCCCCTTCTCCCCTCCCACGCCCCCTTCTCCCCTCCCACGCCCCCTTCTCCCTTCCCACGCCCCCTTCTCCCTTCCCACGCCCCCTTCTCCCTTCCCACGCCCCCTTCTCCCTTCCCACGCCCCCTTCTCCCTTCCCACGCCGCCTCCTCCCCTCCCACGCCCCCTTCTCCCTTCCCACGCCCCCTTCTCCCTTCCCACGCCCCCTTCTCCCCTCCCACGCCCCCTTCTCCCTTCCCACGCCCCCTTCTCCCCTCCCACGCCCCCTTCTCCCCTCCCACGCCCCCTTCTCCCTTCCCACGCCCCCTTCTCCCTTCCCACGCCCCCTTCTCCCTTCCCACGCCCCCTTCTCCCTTCCCACCCCCCTCCCACAACCCCTTTCTCCCCCCAGGGGTTCGTGGTATTTTTATAGCATGGGAGGGTGGCCTCAGAAGCAAAAGGTTGAGTACCCCTTGAGAAAAAAGATCATTTATGTAGTGGCTTATGATAACTATCGGAAACATTTCAATAGCTTCACATAAATTAAGTACTTTTGATGTACGGTGACTGTTATGCAGGTCAAAGTAGAAGCCATACTTGCACAACAGTATCCCACAAACAGCACCGAGATGAATGACCAGTGGTAATGTTAGCTGAGGGAGGAATGTTAGTCTGGAGCCCAGGAGAACTTTTACAAATTGTCCTTTGGGATTTTCTTTCACATCACCCTAGATTCTGTTCTGGAGTGGTGCTTAAACCTACAATCTTCTGACTAAGAGGGAAGAATGCTACCAACTAATCTCAGAGAGCAATGAAAAATTAAGCTGATGCATCACATGCAGGAGCAGGGCAGGGCTGCCACAGAAGTATGATGATTAGTGGCAATCCATTGCCTATGTGTCATGTTCATTGACTGATGCAGAGATTTCAAATCCTGCTGTTCAGAAATTGCTGAGGAATACATCAGTTTGGGCCTGACCATAACTTGATGTTGAAATAGACTACAACTGGCAATTGCTTTGTTTATGAAATCTTTGAAAGATTGCCCTTTGCACGTACAAGGAATCATGATCAGGCTACAGAGGTTCTTTAACTTTACACACAGAGCAAAATTCCCTTGGGTAGATTGGGTGGAGTCCATAATCGAATAAGTTGTCTATAATCTGTTGGAAAGAGCAGGCCTGATAGGTCGAACAGTCTTTCCTCCTTCCAACTTTTCTTGTGGTTTTATAGTGCAGTTATTAGATAATTGGCCCAGAATTTGTGGTTGTAATGACGGCGAAACTGTTGGCGTTGGCCGTCATTACTGTGTAAAACTGACAGTGAGTTCTGGAGTCTGCACATGCGCATTTAAACACAGAAATCCTGAAGTTTCTGTCAGTGATACCCTGCTCCTCTATAGGGTGTGCTGTTACAGTCCTCGCAGATGGAAATCAATCACTGAATTGACATGAACTTTGACTTTTTACACTCTATTCACAATGTAAAAACCCTTGAAAAAGTTAATCCTTGTTGAAAGAGGTGTAACTGAGTTTTTAATGGCGTACTAAGTCATAATTACTGCTGAACAACCTCTCTGGCCCTGAAAGCTAATTTTATATTTGTGAAGTGTCATTCTCTCTATTCCATGATTAAAAATTGCATCGATTCTTAAAACAATAAAAACAATTTTTTTTTAAAAGTTTGTTGATGATATTTCAGCTTTTACCTTAATCCTGTGTGTATGTCCCAATCTTTATTTTGCTTTGTGTAAAATTATAAAAAGTGAATGATAAAACCTACTTATTACTTCCTGGATTGCTGTCTGTGAGAATTCTTCAATGTGATTGGCTGCTTAGCCTGCTTGATGACATCACTGATGACATCACTGTTGCTGGACACCAGAGATTCCCCCATAGATGGCGCCAGAATAAAATTAACATCAGAAAAGGTGAAATTGACACCACAGAGCCCGCTAAAAGTTTGTGGGCAACTTTCTTCGAGGTCAGCGGCGAGCGCCGTCACTTCGCCCCTGACCGCAAAATCCGAGCCAACAATTATTTTTCATTTACATTTTAAAATGTGTATTTCCCATTTGAAACAAAAACTAGAATTTATTACTTATGCTTAAACTTGCAGCTGGAGAGGAGGAGTATATCTATATGAACAAGGTTCTGCTTGAAGAAACAATTGCAACTGAGAAGAAAGCATCAGAGAAAGGTAAGTAGACCACTGGAGATACTGAACTGTGTGTTTCACTATGAAAAGGCTTTTGCATTTACAGTTTTCTATTCCTATTTCTTAGGAAAGTTGTCTTGATTATCAAAATATTTTAAGCATTATGGCATTAACACTGACCCGTTAGCAGATTGAGCCCATAGAGCAGATCCATCATGGCCAAAGAATGGCACACGGCATGAGTAGACTTAAAAGGGACAAAATATGAAGCAGGCCTTTCCCCTTTGCTGAAAGCAGCTGTCCATTGTATAGTGAATCAGGAAGCACTGAGATGTGGGACAACAGCTGCTGGAAAGTGTTACCTGGAAGCCAGGCATGAGAACACATGTACATGAAAGGCACTACATAAATGCAAGTTATTTTTTATTTATATCCAGGGTTTGATGAACTGTCATGATTGGAGTGCAGAGAGGAAGCAGAATATGCTGATGTTCTGCACCTTTAGTTGGTGGAACCATCAATCTAGGGTATATGATGTGTGTCAACATTGTGGTGGAGGATGGTGGCAATGGACTCATACAATTTATGATGAGTTGTGCTTCCCACCATGCTGCCCATAAAGAGTTCCCGTACCTGCTGTCCACCTCACTTATACTGACCTCCTTGAGGGAAGAATTAAGTGGTTCTCTTTAGGATTGAAATGGCTGTAAGATGACATACCTGGCAATGGAAATTCAGAATCAAGCCAAGCCTCTTGGCAGATTAGGTAAGGCAGGGGGATCGGCAGTCCTCCAGAATGTTGTTGATGATTGACCAGCCAATCTGGCTAATTAATGAAGCCTGGAGGCTAGGCCTCACTGGGATTGTGATTCTTTCCAAGTGGCTCCAGATAACCTTGCAAGCCAATGGCCTAATACAGGGGATGGTCTTAATTGGATAATGACGGCTCAGTTTTAGCTGGTTAAACATGTAAGCTTTGGCTCTTGCCAATCTGCTCCAAAGTTCTCCAGACTTGGGTAAATGAGGTGCATCCCGACAGGTTTGGAAACTCTTAAATAGAGTGATGGTTTTCTGCACGTACCCGGCTGAACAAAATTAAATGTACACATGTTAGGATGTGCAATTGTCCACAAGGTAAAAAAATGTTCAGGGACACTGTCCCTTTAAGAAATTCATACCTTTTTAGTGCCTTTTTGCTGTGGTGATCCTTCTCATTTTGTTGTTTAGAGGACTGCAGTCTTGGCTCTTTTTTTAGTGACTTTTAGCAAATCCTATTTTATGTTAGTTTGTTTATGTCGGCTTGGATCGGTTGGTGGCACTCGTTGCTCTAAATTAGAAAATTGTGGGTTCAAGCCCCACATCAAGATTTGCACACATAGGATGATACTGCAGTACTGCACTGGGGGAGTGCTGTGCTGGGGCAGTGCAGTACTGGGGGAGTGCTGTGCTGGGGTAGTGCAGGGCTGGGGGAGGGCAGTGCTGAGGGTGTGCAGTGCTGAGGGAGGGCAGTGCTGAGGGAGGGCAGTGCTGGGCAGTGCTGGGGGAGGGCAGTGGTGGGGTGGGCGGTGCTGAGGGTGTGCAGTGCTGAGGGAGGGCAGTGCTGGGGCAGTGCAGGGCTGGGGGAGGGCAGTGCTGAGGGTGGGCAGTGCTGGGGGAGGACAGTGCTGGGGGAGGGCAGTGCTGAGGGTGTGCAGTGCTGAGGGTGTGCAGTGCTGGGGGAGGGCAGTGCTGAGGGTGTGCAGTGCTGGGGGTGGGCAGTGCTGGGGGAGGGCAGTGCTGGGGAGGGCAGTGGTGGGGTGGGCAGTGCTGAAGGTGTGCAGTGCTGAGCGAGGGCAGTGCTGGGGGAGGGCAGTGCTGGGGGAGGGCAGTGCTGGGGGAGGGCAGTGCTGGGGGAGGGCAGGGCTGGGGGAGGGCAGTGCTGGGGGGGCAGTGCTGGGGGAGGGCAGGGCTGGGGGAGGGCAGGGCTGAGGGAGGGCAGTGCTAGGGAGGGCAGTGCTGAGGGAGGGCAGGGCTGAGGGAAGGCAGGGCTGAGGGAGGGCAGTGCTAGGGAGGGCAGTGCTGAGGGAGGGCAGTGCTGAGGGAGGGCAGTGCTGGGGGAGGGCAGTGCTGGGGGAGGGCAGGGCTGAGGGAGGGCAGTGCTGAGGGAGGGCAGTGCTGAGGGAGGGCAGTGCTGAGGGAGGGCAGTGCTGAGGGAGGGCAGTGCTGAGGGAGGGCAGTGCTGAGGGAGGGCAGTGCTGGGGGAGGGCAGTGCTGGGGGAGGGCAGTGCTGGGGGAGGGCAGTGCTGGGGGAGGGCAGTGCTGGGGGAGGGCAGTGCTGGGGAGGGCAGTGCTGGGGGAGGGCAGTGCTGGGGGAGGGCAGTGCTGGGGGAGGGCAGGGCTGAGCGAGGGCAGGGCTGAGGGAGGGCAGTGCTGGGGGAGGGCAGTGCTGGGGGAGGGCAGTGCTGGGGGAGGGCAGTGCTGGGGGAGGGCAGTGCTGAGCGAGGGCAGGGCTGAGGGAGGGCAGTGCTGGGGGAGGGCAGTGCTGGGGGAGGGCAGTGCTGGGGGAGGGCAGTGCTGGGGGAGGGCAGTGCTGGGGGAGGGCAGTGCTGGGGGAGGGCAGTGCTGAGGGAGGGCAGGGCTGAGGGAGGGCAGTGCTGGGGGAGGGCAGTGCTGGGGGAGGGCAGGGCTGGGGGAGGGCAGGGCTGGGGGAGGGCAGGGCTGGGGGAGGGCAGTGCTGGGGGAGGGCAGTGCTGGGGGAGGGCAGTGCTGAGCGAGGGCAGGGCTGAGGGAGGGCAGTGCTGGGGGAGGGCAGTGCTGGGGGAGGGCAGGGCTGGGGGAGGGCAGGGCTGGGGGAGGGCAGTGCTGGGGGAGGGCAGTGCTGGGGGAGGGCAGTGCTGGGGAGGGCAGTGCTGGGGGAGGGCAGTGCTGGGGGAGGGCAGTGCTGGGGAGGGCAGTGCTGGGGGAGGGCAGTGCTGGGGGAGGGCAGTGCTGGGGGAGGGCAGTGCTGAGGGAGGTCAGTGCTGGGGGAGGGCAGTGCTGGGGGAGGGCAGTGCTGGGGGAGGGCAGTGCTGGGGGAGGGCAGTGCTGGGGAGGGCAGTGCTGGGGGAGGGCAGTGCTGGGGGAGGGCAGTGCTGGGGAGGGCAGTGCTGGGGAGGGCAGTGCTGGGGGAGGGCAGTGCTGGGGGAGGGCAGGGCTGAGCGAGGGCAGGGCTGAGGGAGGGCAGTGCTGGGGAGGGCAGGGCTGGGGGAGGGCAGTGCTGGGGGAGGGCAGGGCTGAGGGAGGGCAGGGCTGAGGGAGGGCAGGGCTGGGGGAGGGCAGTGCTGGGGGAGGGCAGTGCTGGGGGAGGGCAGGGCTGGGTGAGGGCAGTGCTGGGTGAGGGCAGGGCTGAGGGAGGGCAGGGCTGAGGGAGGGCAGGGCTGAGGGAGGGCAGTGCTGGGGGAGGGCAGTGCTGAGGGAGGGCAGTGCTGAGCGAGGGCAGTGCTGAGCGAGGGCAGTGCTGGGGGTGGGCAGTGCTGGGGGAGGGCAGGGTGGAGGGCAGGGTGGAGGGCAGGGCTGGGGGAGGGCAGTGCTGGGGAGGGCAGGGCTGAGGGAGGGCAGTGCTGGGGGAGGGCAGTGCTGGGGGAGGGTAGTGCTGGGGGAGGGCAGGGCTGAGGGAGGGCAGGGCTGAGGGAGGGCAGTGCTGGGGGAGTGTAGTGCTGGGGGAGGGTAGTGCTGGGGGAGTGTAGTGCTGGGGGAGGGTAATGCTGGGGGAGGGCAGGGCTGAGGGAGGGCAGGGCTGAGGGAGGGCAGGGCTGAGGGAGGGCAGTGCTGGGGGAGTGTAGTGCTGGGGGAGTGTAGTGCTGGGGGAGTGTAGTGCTGGGGGAGGGTAGTGCTGGGGGAGGGCAGGGCTGAGGGAGGGCAGGGCTGAGGGAGGGCAGTGCTGGGTGAGGGCAGTGCTGGGGGAGGGCAGTGCTGGGGAGGGCAGGGCTGAGGGAGGGCAGTGCTGGGGGAGGGCAGTGCTGGGGAGGGCAGGGCTGGGGGAGGGCAGTGCTGGGGAGGGCAGGGCTGAGGGAGGGCAGTGCTGGGGGAGGGCAGTGCTGGGGGAGGGTAGTGCTGGGGGAGGGCAGGGCTGAGGGAGGGCAGGGCTGAGGGAGGGCAGTGCTGGGGGAGTGTAGTGCTGGGGGAGTGTAGTGCTGGGGGAGTGTAGTGCTGGGGGAGGGTAGTGCTGGGGGAGGGCAGGGCTGAGGGAGGGCAGGGCTGAGGGAGGGCAGTGCTGGGTGAGGGCAGTGCTGGGTGAGGGCAGGGCTGAGGGAGGGCAGGGCTGAGGGAGGGCAGGGCTGAGGGAGGGCAGTGCTGGGGGAGTGTAGTGCTGGGGGAGGGCAGGGCTGTCAGAAGAAACCAAGGCCCTGTCTGCCTCGTCTAGTGGTTGAGGTGGATGTTAAAGATCCCTTTGCACCATTTGAAGGAGCAGGAAGTTCTCCCAGGCACTTTGGAGACAGCTGGACAAAAAGTCTCATAAGAACCTATGTGCTAACATAAAAATAAACAAAAATAAAATCAAAAATGGTCCAGAAATGGCATAAAAGACTTACCTATATATTAAGTGAGCTGCCACCTGACTTCTCAGTCCCCAGCAACCCTGGATGCCTAGTTTCTTCATCAGGAAATTGTGTGTAGGACATTTCCATATTTAAATGATGCTCCTCCCTGTTTCAGATATAAGGGGGGAGAAATTCAGTATTGCCACGTTTGGGGCGTAATACTTGAGCGGGCGCGAAATTTAGCGCCCGGCGCAAATTATCGCCACCTACTGCTAAATTGACCTGCTTCAAACACTGAGACACATCAGGGAGGGGGAGAGTTACCTGGACTCTGTGTATCAGGAGGTAGTCAGACCAATTAGATTAATTAATTCAGATGTAGTCCGTGGCCAGGGTCAGGATGGTGTGACTAGAAGTGAGGCAGGTACGGGGATCCAGGAGGTAGTGTTGGAGGAGCCGCAGCCCTTGCTCTTGTCTGACAGGTTTGAAGCTCTTACTCCCCGTGAGGATGGGAACAGGGACTGCGGGGAGGATGAGCAACCTGGCCACAGCACTGTGGAGCGGGGGCCCATTCAAGTGGGGGGAGTTAAAAAAAATGTTGTAGTGGTAAGGGATAGTATCGTTAGGGGGATAGATAGAGTTCTTTGCAGCCGAGAGCGAGAGTCCTGAAGGCTGTGTTGCCTGTCCGGTGCCAGGGTTAAGGACATCTCCTCTGGGCTGGAGAGAAACTTGGAGTGGGAGGGGGAGGATCCAGTTGTTGTGGTCCATGTTGGTACCAACGACATAGATAGGACAAGGAAGGAGGTTCTGCTGAGGGAGTTTGAGCAGCTAGGGGCCAAATTAAAAAGCAGAACCACAAGGGTAATAATCTCTGGATTACTACCTGAGCCACATGCAAATTTGGCTAGGGTAAATAAAATTAGAGAGTTAAATGCGTGGCTCAAATACTGGTGTGGGAGAAATGGGTTTTGCTTCCTGGGACACTGGCATCAGTACTGGGACAGGCGAGAGCTGTTCCGTTGGGACGGACTTCACTTGGCCAGTGCTGGGACTAGAATCCTGGCGAATCGAATAACTAGGGCTGTAGAGAGGGCTTTAAACTAATTAGTGGGGGGGAGGTTTTAAGAGAGCGAAAAATAAAAATGACAGCGGAGAAGGCAATAGAGCAAGGTAGCAGTGGGGGAATTAAAAACCAGAGCGTGTCAGGAAGGGACAGAATGTATATAATGATAAAGGTAAAGTAGTAAAAGGGGTAAAAGCAGGAATAAATTGTCAGAAAACATATTTGAAAGTTCTTTATCTGAATGCACGCAGCATTCGTAACAAAATTGACGAGTTGACGGTGCAAATAACTACACATGGGTATGATCTGGTGGCCATTACGGAAACATGGCTGCAAGATAATCATGAATGGGAACTAAACATACAAGGGTATTTGACAATTAGGAAGCACAGACAGGAAGGAAAGGGAGGTGGGGTTGCTATGTTAATCAAGGATGGAATCACTGCAATAGTCAGAAATGATATTGGGTCAAAGGATCAGGATAGTGAAACAGTTTGGGTGGAGATAAGGAATAATAAGGGGAAAAAGTCACTAGTGGGCGTAGTCTATAGGCCTCCTAACAGTTGCAACTCTGTTGGTCGGAGTATAAATCAGGAAATAGTTGGGGCTTGTAATAAGGGAACAGCTATAATCATGGGGGATTTTAACTTTCATATTGACTGGACTAATCAAATTGGGCATGCAGCATTGAGGAAGAGTTCATAGAGTGTATTAGGGACGGGTTCCTTGAGCAGTATGTAACTGAACCAACCAGGGGGCAGGCAATCTTAGATCTGGTCCTGTGTAAACAGGATTAATAAAAAATGTCCCAGTAAAGGATCCCCTTGGAATGAGTGACCATAATATGGTTGAATTCCAAATTCAGTTTGAGGGTGAGAGAGTTGGATCTCAAACCAGCGTACCAAGCTTAAATAAAGGAGACTATGAAGGTATGAGAGTAGAATTGACTAAAGTGGACTGGGAAAACAGATTAAAGTGTAAGACGGTACAAGAGCAGTGGTCTACATTCAAGGAGATATTTCACATCTTTCAAGATAAATATATTCCACTGAGGAAAAAGGGGAGTAAAAGAAAAGACAGCCATCCGTGGCTTAGTAAAGTAATAAAGGATAGTATTCGACTGAAAACAAGGGCATATAAATTAGCCAAATCTAGTGGGAGGATGGAAGATTGGGAAGCATTTAAAAGCCAGCAAACAATAACTAAAACATTAATTAAGAAAGGGAAGATAGATTATGAAAGTAAACTAGCAAAAAATATAAAAACAGATAGCAAGAGTTTCTACAGCTATATAAAAAGAAAAAGGGTGGCTAAAGTGAACGTTGGTCCCTTAGAGGATGGGACTGGGAAACTAGTGGTGGGGAACATGGAGATGGCAAAGACGCTGAACAAATATTTTGTATCAGTCTTTACAGTAGAGGACACTAAATATATCCCAACACTGGACAAACAGGGGGCAATGGGGGGGGGGGTGGGGGAGGAGCTAAACACGATTAAAATCACTAAGGAGATGGTACTCAGTAAAATAATGGGACTTAAGGCGCATAAATCCCCCGGACCTGATGGCCTACATCCTAGGGTCTTGAGAGAAGTGGCGCTAGGGATTGTGGATGCATTGGTGATCATTTTCCAGAACTCCCTGGACTCAGGAAAGGTCCTGGCAGATTGGAAAACTGCTAATGTAACACCCTTATTTAAGAGGGGAAGTAGACAAAAAGCTGGAAACTATAGACCAGTTAGCCTAACATCTGTGGTTGGCAAAATGTTGGAGTCCATTATTAAGGATACAGTAACAGAGCATTTGGATAAACATAATTTAATAGGACAGAGTCAGCATGGTTTTACAAAGGGGAAGTCATGTTTGACAAATTTGCTCGAATTCTTTGAGGATGTAACATACAGGGTGGATAAAGGGGAACCAGTGGATGTAGTGTATTTGGACTTCCAAAAGGCATTTGACAAGGTTCCACACAAAAGATTATTGATCAAGATAAAAAATCACGGGATTGGGGGTAATATACTGGCATGGGTGGAAGATTGGCTATCTAACAGAAAACAAAGAGTTGGGATAAATGGTTCGTTCTCGGGCTGGCAATCAGTAACTAGTGGTGTTCCGCAGGGGTCAGTGCTGGGACCCCAACTCTTTACAATCTATATTAACGATTTGGAGGAAGGGACCGAGTGCAACATATCCAAGTTTGCCGACAATACAAAGATGGGAGGGAAAGCAGTGAGTGAGGAGGACATAAAAAACCTGCAAAAGGACATAGACAGGCTAAGTGAGTGGGCAGAGATTTGGCAGATGCAATATAATGTTGGAAAGTGTGAGGTTATGCACTTTGGCAGAAAAAATCAAAGAGCAAGTTATTATCTAAATGGAGAGAAACTGCAAAGTGCTACAGTACAAAGGGATCTGGGGGTCCTGGTGCATGAAAAACAAAAAGTTAGTATGCAGGTGCAGCTGGTGATCAGGAAGGCCAATGGAATCTTGGCTTTTATTGCAAGGGGGATGGAGTATAAAAACAGGGAAGTCTTGCTGCAGTTATACAGGGTATTGGTGAGGCCACACCTGGAATACTGCGTGCAGTTTTGGTTTCCATATTTAAGAAAAGATATACTTGCTCTCGAGGCGGTTCAGAGAAGGTTCACTCGGTTGATTCCAGAGATGAGGGGGTTGACGTATGAGGAAAGGCTGAGTAGGTTGGGACTCTACTCATTGGAGTTCAGAAGAATGGGAGGCGATCTTATCGAAACATATAAGATTGTGAGGGGGCTTGATCGGGTGGATGCGGTGAGGATGTTTCCACTGATGGGTGAGATTAGAACTAGGGGGCATAATCTTAGAATAAGGGGCTGCCCTTTCAAAACTGAAATGAGGAGAAACTTCTTCACTCAGAGGGTAGTAAATCTATGGAATTTGCTACCCCAGAGAACTGTGGAAGCTGCAACATTAAATAAATTTAAAATGGAGATAGACATTTTCCTAGCAGATAAGGGAATTAGGGGTTACGGGGAGAGGGCAGGGAAGTGGACGTGAGTCTAGATTCAGATCAGCCATGATCCTATTGAATGGCGGAGCAGGCCCGAGGGGCCGTATGGCCTACTCCTGCTCCTATTTCTTATGTTCACCCCAGGAGGTGCTTGGAGCGCTAAAACAGGTGCTGCACGACTGTCTTAAGGCGCTAAGCCGGAGAAGCGAGGCGCTACCACCGAGGGCGGGCGCAGCACAGGTGCGGCCAGTTAGCGATTGCACGCAGACACACTGGCGCCGGTCAGCTCTTAAAGGGGAGGTTCGATCTTGGATTGCAGCCACACCCTGCGCATCGGAGCCCTCTCAATGTAATGGAGAAGCCCAACGTTTCCACCATTGCAGCCCCCATAGTATGTGGCCACTCAAGGTTATGCCAGTGAAAAAGCAAACCAACTACAAAGTTCTGGGCCCAAGCCAAAAGTACCTCTGCGAGCACTGACTCAATGCAGAAAGCTCTCTCCCTTTGTCTCTCTGTAAATCTCTCTCTCTCTCATAGAAGGAGTGGTCCAAAAATGGCTACCAGAAAGAAGCCAGGAAGAGCCCCCTTTAAATAGCGCCCCCCCAGCCCCACAGCGACTGGGAACAGTTCCAGTCAACCAGTCGCTGGGAGCGCCAGGCGGAAAAGAGGGGGGCGCCACTGAATTTCCGGTTCAGGGCGCCCCAAGGGCGTTGCACCATGAAATGACATCAGGAGCTGCGCGCGCAGCTGAGCGGGCATTGCGGTTTTGCGCCACCGTTAAATGTCCGCTCAATTTCGCGAGAGATGCAGGTCTCACCGCGCCCGGGCGCTAGCCGCCTCGCGCCCCACTTATCGCCCTCTTAAGGCGCTAACGGGTGGCGCAAACAACTGAATTTCTCCCCCAAGGTTTTGTAGCTAGCCCCAAGCCCCATCAGAAACACAAGTGGCATGTAAAATCCATGGATATCAGTCAGATCAGATCTTTGTCAATTATGATGCTCCATTATGCTTTGACTCTGCCTTTTTCTGATTATAGCAGAGTCTAAAATTGGCTCCAATGGCCACAAAAGTATCAGCACCACCAGAGGTGCTGCAGTATTGATCAATGTTTCTGATTCTACCAACTGAATCTCTTGAAGTCAGCAGGTTCTTCAAAGAATGGCAAGACAAATATCCTATCTTCTCCCATAAGGCAGCACAATTTTGCTCTCATTGGGCATCAGCAAGAGGAGGATTCTCATCCTCAGGAGCCCTTTACCCAGGCCACTCAGTTGCAATTGCTTGTCCCAGAACATCTGGACACCAACTTCAAGCTCCTGTCTCCTCTGTTCAGTTAAAGGTGCAGTCCTAACATGACCCCATGTACAATGAAGGAAGAAAGATCACATCGTCAAAATGCCAATAGTTATTTCTCAGAGGCACATGGTCCACGGGTCGTTTTTCTCCCCTATTTTATAGGTAGAAGTTGAAACACTTGTCAACAAATGAGGGCGCTACATGGTACATAATCTTAACATTTTGTAGTTGTGGTGTAGATATATGATGGCTTTGTTCGAACAAGCCAGGCTAAAGTTACTCTGAAATCAATCCAGAGCATCTAGTTTTGTGATAAGCAATCTGCTCGGAATAACTGATTTATTAGAAATGTTTTATGTTGCATCTGATTAGAAGCAGGTGAAGAACTAAAGTCAGGTTATTTGAAGTGCATTATCTAACTATTGTGCAGAATTGTCCATTATATTTCTCTGTCTCTCCATTGCAGTATCAATTGCAATTTCAGCTTATGATGAGAGTAAAAACTGCATTATTATTAATCATTTGGTGTTTTGAGGTTTTTTTCAATATTTATGGTCAATTTTTACCTTTGTCTCTGTTACAAAATCAAAGGGAGGAAAATATTTTTTTGATACAGGTTGATTAATCTTATCACATGGTGTGCAATTACTGCATATAACATGGTTATATTACTGCATATAACAGTCCACAAATGTGAAAGAGTTTCGATTTGAACATTTATTCATTATAATTAAGCAGAAAATATTGAAAAATTTACAATCCATTGCATGCAGAAAAAGACACAATGTATGGCCTAGAAGTTCATTGTGTAAGATCTTCATTGGGTTGTATATTGGGAAAGAGATCATTCACAGATTACTCTTGCAGGTAATAGTCCTAGGAACATTGGGAAACACCTTCAGAGTATCATTTGAAACAAAAGCATGTTTAATAAACATAATACTAAAGACTATATGCAAGTAGACTTCTTCATCAGGGGCACTGTTCTGAAAATCACTCTGCAGATGCTTTGACATTCATTGCACTTGTGCTTGTTTAGGATGTACGGTTCATCCAACTTAAATTTAGAATTTACTGATCCTTTTTTTGAGTAAGGCCCCAGGAAGTATATGTGTGGTCAATATATAATCCTGCTTTCATTGGCAGTAGAATCCCAGCTTTTGCAAAGACTTTCATCTTCATTCAACAAGCAGATGTTTTGGCACTAACTAAGAAATGTTCTAATTATGTGGCTACAGTCTCTTCCTTTTGCAGTATCATTAAAACCAGGCCAGCAACCACTTTTTTGCAACTCTGTCATTCTGGTTTAATTGCGTAAATTACTTATGCCAGAATGACTTGAAATCTATCAGAAAACCCTGACAATGACACTGCTGCAGCTGCAGACTCATCCACTGTGTCGGGACGGTAAATATTGGTACAATTGTTGTGGTTGTACTTTTTAATGGAAAATAGTACGAGTCAAGTCAACTCCAATTACCACCAAGGGCAAAGAAGCAAAGCAGAGCAGGCAACTATCAAACCCGTAGCTGCTGACAAAGGAATGTCTTTTCTGTCAGGCTGAAACCTTCAACTAAATTAATTATAAAGTGACAAACTTCTCTGACACTTCAGTTACACCAGATTAAATTAGAGGCAGTTGTTGCAGGTTATGATACTGAAAATTCAGAGCCAACAAATTTCCTCTACTTTGATTTTCAAATCGCACCATTATGGACCAGAGGTTTTTCCATCCAGAATTGCAGGACTGGGTCTCGGGGTCTTGTTGACTCAGTTGTGGTACTGCCTGTGAAGCAGAGTCTCGCGGGTTCAAGCTCCAACTGGGGATCACAAGGTCCCTAAGGCAGTGGGAAGTATCACATTATTGGTGGCACTGTCTTTCTGTCTGATATATGCCTCTTATAGAGGGTAATAACGTACTAATAGTGCTAAGTGGAAAAAGTACAGGATAAACCACCTACCACCCCCTCTGTGCTCGCCAGGAAAACAGTACAGTGCTTCCACGTACACCAGAATGTAAATGTGAATGAGACGTGCAGTTGAATTGCGTTATTCTGACTAACTATCAAGATAAATAAATTGGGTTTAATGATAGCAAAATACTGCAGATGCTGGAAATCCGAAATAACAACAGAAAATGCTGGAAAAACTCAGCAGGCCAGGCAACATCTGTGGAGAGAGAAATGTCTTGACAAAGGGTTTTGACCTGAAACGTTGACTCTATTTCTCTCTCCACGGATGTTGCCTGGCCTGCTGAGTTTTTCCAGCTTTTTCTGTTGTTATTTTAATAAATTGGGTTTGTGTGGCTCACCTTTTAAATGTTTGAGACTAACTCGTTCTTTTAGCATGAGAGGTTATAATTCTACCAGAACTTTTATTCCTACAGAAGGCTGAACAATTGCAACATAATTGATTTTTTTATTCCCGTTCATTCACTCATCTTGACAGCTTACTGTAGCCACTAATTACAAATGTGGTCTCCAACAACTAACTTGGATGACGTGAACAAAATCCCGTATCTGATGTTTGTACTGACAAACACATGACTTAACTTGTTGTGAAATACCACGTTTATTTAGATCAGAATCCTACTCCGAGTTTGAACTAGTTTTTCTAAACACCAGTCTGTAAGCCAAAAAGAAAAAGAAAATGGGTGCCAGGCCTGTTCTCTTTGACTGCGCTAATTTTCATTCGTTAATACCTTCCTAGTTATACCAGATTTTTCACTGCAGCTAAGTTCCGTGTGCTAATTATGTGCTGGACCAACATTTGTAATCTGCATCCTACAGTGTTATGTAATAGAAAATCCTGCTAACACATTTAGCTCCTCTCCTGAAAGCACTGACTCTTGCTGGGATATGGGCCCTGAATTTGCGGTCGGAGGCGTACCTTTAGATTATGCCTCCGACCTGTGAAATATTTGCGAACTTACCTCCTGGCTCCACAGCTACGGTGAGTTCGGACCCTGGGCCTCCAGGCTTACGGCAGCGTAAAGATCCACGGATCCCAGGGACGCCGGCGGTTTGGAAGCGTCGCTGAGATCATGTGGGCCAGGTCCTCCAATGAGAGAGGATTTAAAAAAAAAATTCATTCCTAGGATGTGGGCATCGCTGGCAAGGCCAGCATTTATTTCCTATCTCTAATTGTCCTTGAGAAGGTGGTGGAGAGCTGCCTTCTTGAATCACTGCAGTCCGTGTGGTGAAGGTACTTCCACAGTGCTGTTAGGGAGGGAGTTCCAGGATTTTGACCCAGTGACGATGAAGGAACGGTGATATACTTCCAAGACAGGATGGTGTGTAACTTGGAGGGGAACTTGGAGGTGGTTGTGTTCCCATGTGCCTGCTACCCTTGACCTTCTAGGTGGAAGAGGTCGCAGGTTTGGGAGGTGCTGCTGAAGAAGCCTTGGCGAGTTGCTGCAGTGCATCTTGTAGATGGTACACACTGCAGCCACGGTAGGCCGGTAGTGGAGGGAGTAAATGTTTAAGGTGGTGGATGGGCTGCCAATCAAGCGGGCTGCTTTGTCCTGGATGGTGTCGAGCTTCTTGAGTGTTGTTGGAGCTGCACTCACTTTATGCTGAGCGTACGCCATCATCGGGGGCGCAAATTCCAGGCCATGATTTCCAAGCAATGGCTACTCCCTGGAACCTTAGAATAGAATACTTACAGCATGGAAGAAGGCCATTCGGCCCATCGAGCCCATGCAGGCTCTCTGCAAGAGCACTTCAGCTAGTCCCACTCCCCCGCCCTTTCCCCGTAGCCCTGCAAATTTCTTTCCTTCAGATACTTATCCAACTCCCTTTTGAAAACCGTGATTGAATCTTCCTCCACCACCTTTTCAGGCAGTGCATTCCAGATCTTAACCACTCGCTGCGTAAAAAAGTTTTCTCTTATGTCATCTTTGGTTCTTTTGCCAATCACCTTAAATCTGTGCCCTCTGGTTCTCGATCCTTCTGCCAATGGGAACAGTTTCCCTCTATCTACTCTGTCCAGACCCCTCATGATTTTGAACACCTCTATCAAATCTCCTCTCAATATTCTCTGCTCCAAGGAGAACAACCCCAGCTTCTCCAGTCTATCAACGTCAATCTCGTAAATCTTTTCTGCACCCTCTCTAAGGTCTTCACATCTTTCCTACAGTGTGGTGCCCAGAATTGGACACAGTACTCCAGTTGGGGCCGAACCAGTGTTTTATACAGATTCATCATAACTTTCATGCTTTTGTGCTCTATACCTCTGTTTATGAAGTCCAGGATCCCGTAAGCCTTTTTAACTGCTTTCTCAGCTTGCCCTGCCACCTTCAACAATTTGTGCACATGTACCCCCAGGTCTCTCTGTTCGTGCTTCAGGATTGTACCATTTAGTTTATATGTCCTCTCCTCATTCTTTCTACCAAAATGTATCACTTCACACTTTTCTGTGTTAAATTTCATCTGCCATGTGTCCGCCCATTTCACCAGTCTGTCTATGTCTTCTTGAAGTCTATCACTCTTCTCCTCACTGTTCACAATACTTCCAAGTTTTGTGTCATCGGCAAATTTTGAAATTGTGCCCTGTACACTCACGTCCAAGTCATTAATATATATCAAGAAAAGCAGTGGCCCTAGAACCGACCCCTGGGGGACACCACTGTATACCTTCCTCCAGTCCGAAAAACTACCATTCACCACTACTCTCTGGTTCCTATCTCTTAGCCAATTCTGTATCCATGCTGCCATTGTCCCTTTTATTCCATGGGCTTCAACTTTGCTGGCAAGCCTATTATGTGGCACTTTGTTGAACGCCTTTTGGAAATCCATGTACACCACGTCAACCGCATTACCCTCATCAACCCTCTCTGTTACCTCATCAAATAACTCAATTAAGTTAGTTAAACACAATTTACCTTTAACAAATCCGTGCTGGCTTTCCTTAATTCATCCACACCTATCCAAGTGACTGTTAATTTTGTCCCTGATTACTGTTTCTAAAAGCTTTCCCACTACCGAGGTTAAACTGACTGGCCTGTAGTTGCTGGGTTTATCTTTACACCCTTTTTTGAACAATGGTGTAACATTTGCAATTCTCCAGTCCTCTGGCACCACCCCCGTATCTAAGGAGGATTGGAATATTATGACCAGTACCTTTGCGATTTCCTCCCTGAATTCCCTCAGCATCCTAGGATGCATCCCATCCGCTCCTGGCGATTTATCTACTTTAAGTACAGCCAGTCTTTCTAGTACTTCCCAAGAGGCTAATCTTCATTTGAGAACATGGACAATGAGTGGCAGCAAGCTGTTTGACCAACCCAGGGGGGCATCACGGTCAGGTTTAATCCTATCCATACTCCACACCAACCACATGCAGATAACAATCAGAAGCAGGAACCTTGCTTTTTGTCTCGCACTGTGGTTGAAGGGCATTGAGGCCAATCACAGTGGCCCATCTGCTGCCCTGGCTTAAATCAACCAACTCAGCACTGACCAAGAATCAACCCTGGGATCTTCTGGTCTCCATAGCTCATTGCTTATTAGTCACTGGCCTAGAAATTGAGTGGGCTTAGCGCCCATTTTGCGGCGCTAGAGGGCATTGCGCTGGACTTACAGCCGGTTTTGAAATTGACTAGGGCCCAACATCGGCGTTACACCGGTAGCGCTGCGCCGGCACCGATGACGTCATCGGTGTGCGCAGCGTCCTGGTTGCCGTGGTGACGGGCCCCAGCGCCGAAATTCAGTTGCGGCCGCCTCGCCCGTGGCAGCCGCAACTAAGACTCTGGCAACAGAGTCTTGCACGACTTTGCGCTGGCGCATAAAGGTGGAGCGGCGGCCGGCCGCTTTCCCGCCGGCCGCCTGCCCGCACCTCCCTCCCCGGACTCCCCCACCCCCCCCCCGCGGAACAGATGCTTCTCGGCTGCGAGCCCGGCACTTCCCCGAGGTGCCGGGCTCATTTTTGTGGCGATTTAACCGGCCAGCGGGCGGGTGCAGGCAGCTCCTCCTTAACTGAAGGAGGAGGCCTGCACTTCCCGAGCCTGCCGCACCGCATCGGGCGCCGCAGCGCCGGAATAGCACCGCAATGCGGCGCGTAGCGCCAGTTTTCAGGCGTAAACAGCCTTCAGTAGCGCCGGCAGCCGTTTGGGCGCGGCGCTACTGAATTTTTGGCGCGCAAAGCGCGACTTAGCACCGGCGCTAAATTTCCGGCGTTAAGCCCCGGCGCAGCGCAAACTCAATTTCTAGGCCACTATCTTTATCCACTAAACCATCCAGCAAATGTCACACTTTATACCGTTGCCTGAAAGTATGTGAAAATCTAGGACCTGTGCATAATCTAGCCCAGAGTTCCATCTTTTTGTTCACCAGAATAACGTAGAGCAACATAAATTCATTTCCATTTAATGACAGGTTTAAAAAAACTTGTTTTTCTGACATCTGCCAATTAAAAATATCTGTGATGTTGGCGTTTATAATTTCCGTACATATGTTAGCAAGCAGTGGGACATCATCAACTGGTGGCAAAGGTTGTTAACAGTCTTCTTAAAGCAGTAAGTGACTGCTCTCAGCTAATGGAAAGCATGAATTCTTGCAGCTGAAATTCTAGCAATAAGTTATTTCGAATGGGTGACACTATGGCCTGGATTTTCATTCAGGTGCGGGTTGGTGTCGTGTAATCCGCATTTCGTGTTATCCACACGAATTTAAATGGATGTGGGAGATTGATGCAATTTTAACTTAATTGTCCAATTGATTTCCAACGTGCGGGAACCCTTGGCAAATGAGTTTCTCCTGACTGAAAGTTGCCTCCGATGACGTCATCATTGCTGCTGCATTTAAGGTCTACAGCAAGCCTTGCTTCTTCTGCAGACTGCCAAGCTTTTTGTCTGTGGAGTGAGAGGGACCTGGAGGCACCATGAGCAGCGGGAGACCCAGATCAGCTCCTCGTTTTGACGAGGTGGCCCTGCAGGCTTTAGTAGATGGGGCTAGGGCCAACAGGGAGGTGCTCTTCCCTTCTACAGGGAGGAAGAGGCCTCCCAAGCAGACCAAGGCAGTGTGGATGCAGGTGGCTGAGAAGGTCAACTCCTTGGGAGTCACCCGCAGAACTTGGATTCAGTGCCGCAAGAGATTTCATGACCTTCTCCGCACTGGAAAAGTGAGTATGAATTTCCCCTCACTTTCAATCTGATCCCCATTGCCTTTCCTCTCCAGCACTCAGCTTCAGCAATCTCTTCCTCCACATCCCACTTGACACTGACATCCATGCACCCTTACCCATTCCCTTTTTCTCTATGGTCACATTCACATAACTATTCGACTATGCAGCCCTCACACTCCCTATCACTCTGATGCTTTGCAAACTACTGACAACACACAGGGAGGGCCCTTGGTCTTGCCACCTCACTTTATCTTTGTCTCCTTCTAAATCTCTACACTCACTCCTTCATTCTCACTTTGTTGCAGTATTGCGCAGATGTCACTCACTACCTCTCGCGAAAGTCGGAGCCGCCTTTGGCACTGCTGCTCAGACATGTTGAGGTAGCTGACCCTGTGTCTATAGACCCTGTTTGGGGGATATCTCCTGCGCTGACGGGCTTCCAAGCGCTGGCCCCTTCTGGCCTGTGCAGCTTCAGGTGGGTGAGCAGCAGCCTGGCGCTCCTGTTGCTGCTGCTGCAGTTGTTGCTGCTGTTGTTCCTGGTTCTGCTGGTGCCGCAGCTGGTGCTCGAGCTCATCTAATGCCCAGAAGGGAAGGAAATAAATGGCTCCCATGCTTCTGGTATATGCTTCAGTTGAGGAAGCGCTCAGTGAGGGTGGCGAGAGGGGTTTCCCAGGAGGTCACATTGGAGATGGGTGTCAGGCTCTAAACTTCCACAGCTATGGTTATGCCTTCTAAAAGTTCCCCCAGACCTGAGACAACAAAGTCCTGCCACCTGCAAATGATGGCTGATCAAATCTCCTCTTTAATGGTTGACCTGCAGCTGATGGTCAGCAATCCAATAGTGCTCCCGCCAGGTTTCACCATTGTGTTTCCCACCATGCGTGTTTCACGTGGGAAAAGGGTTAAATTCGCAAGGGCCTTTCAAAATAGGATTATGGAGGCTATTTAGTGCTTGTTAAAGGCCTTAACGATCTATCCCGCCTGTTGGAGGCGGGACGGAGTCGGGACCATTAGACACGACTGAATTAAAGTTGCTCGGAGTCGGGATCCAGGCGGCAGGGGGGGTCCCGACCGCCAGTTTTTGCAATTTTAACCCCCCTGCACGCCTCCAATCCCGCCTCCATGGCCCAATGAAAATCCTGGCCTATGGGTCACCTTTGGGAATTGGGTTCAAATCTTGCCCTAATTGATTGAATGAAGCTCTCCACTTTCTGCTGGTCGCAAGGGCCCTACGTGAAATGAGTTTGGGCTTTGTCAACTCAATTCGCAGTGGGTGTTGGCACACAGCACAAAAACTGGCACTAAATTAGCAATTGCTTTCACAACGAGCACAAGGATGACTGGTGTGGGAAATGGGAATGTCATGCCAACACAGCAGAGAATGAGTGCTCCTTTGAGGCTGGGACAAAGGCAAATTGTTGGGATTGGGTAGAGGGAGAGTCACAGCTAATTATGCTGTACCTGATCTGGGAGTGCTGCGTGCTCACAAAAGGAGAGTGCTCTGTTTCTCAGCAGTAGCATTGCTCACCTTGATTAGCACAATATTATTTTAAAAAATCAGTGCTGGGTTTGGAGCAGTGTTCAGTTTACACACTTAAATTATTTTGAGTTTCATTTTAACACTAACTGGTCATCATTTGTCAGCCTCAGCTCAGTGATAGCACTCTCGTCTCTCAGTCAGAACATAATCCAGGCTGACACTTCAGTGCAGTACCGAGGGAAGCGCTGCACCTTCGGAGGTGCCGTATTTCAGATGAGACGTTAAATCGAGGCCCCATCTGCCCTCTAAGGTGGACTTAAAAGATCCCATGGCACCACTTGAAGCAGAGCAGGGGAGTTCTCCTCGGTGTCCTGGCTAATATTTATCCCTCAACCAACATCACTAAAAAACAGATTATCTGGTCATTATCTCGTGGGACCTTGTGTGCATAATGGCTGCCGCGTTTCCTACATTACAACATTGACAGCACTTCAAAAGTACTTCATTGGCTGTAAAGCACTTTGGGAGGTCGTGAGTTTGTGAAAGGTGCTATATAAATGCAACTTTCTTTTCTTATCCTCATATACTGTTGAAAAAGTTAAATTCTGTGACTTTCAAAAGGAATCTAGACACATGGCTCATTTTGATTTAAGCAGCATAGGCCAACACTTTGAGAAAACTCCTGCTTTCAATTCCTGAAAATGGGCTTGAACTCTGCTAACTTTGGCAGCTGCATACTATGGAGGGAGTATATTGAAGCTGTAATTCCACTGCAGAGATTAGACATAGCTTGAGGAGAGCCAGTAATCCCAGTTTGTAACACATATGAGGAAATGTTTGACGTAAATGATTCCCGAATTATTCTTTATCACTGGAGCTGAAGCAGTTCAGTCAGCATCTGTGGAGAGAACAGACACGTTTACATTTTAGATGCAGACTCGTCTTCTGAACTTCTGAAGAAGGGTCTTCATCTGAAATATAAACTTGTTTGTTCTCTCCACAGGTGCTGACTGGACTTGCTGTGTGTTATCTACATTGTCTGTTTTTGTTTCAGATTTCCAGCATCTGTAATATTTTGCTTTTTACTGGAACGGAAGCAATAGGTTTAGGTTAGTTAATGTGCAAACGTGAAAAATATGGTCATAAAAACATGAATTATTTTCTTAGTATTTTCAAATCTGGTGGCTTGCTACAAAAGGCCATCACAGATAAGGACACAAAACAGCATATCATTCTAATTATATGAATATTTTTATTTCCTATTACATCTTTTCCAACTGATGGGATGCAGTTGCATTTGGAAGGTTGAGGATCTTGGTCAGATAGAAAGGTCATCGACCTGAAACGTTGACTGTTTCTCTCTCCGATGATGCTGCCCTGGCCTGCTGAGTTTTTCCAGCGTTTTCTGTTGTTATTTTGGTGTTAAGGTTTGACAATTAATGGATTGAGTAGTAACTCTACAGCGGAGTATGTGGGAGGACCAGCAAGTGGTGCCACAGTGTGGTGAAACATGGAATCGCACCTGTGGTCATTCACACTGCCGAGCTCCTCAGTGTAACATTTTCCTAAATGTTTGTGGATTGAGCGGTAACCAAGTGCAGCAGGCTTTGTCCTGACCAGAGTTGTGCAGGCCTCATCCTGCTGAACCTTCCAGGATCTGGTTTAGTTATGTATATGCAGAAAGTGCTTGGCATTAGGTGCTCACTGAATGGGAATATCCGGCGGTGCTGCGGGGAATTAAAGCGTGTTTTTTTTTTGGCGGTTAAAAGTTTGACCACATTATAAATCATTGCTCGAGTGGAGCACAGATGTCCACGAGCCACCCGATTTGTCAATGCATCAGTGGCGGTGCGACTGGGAAAAAATGCTGCAGAGGAAGGCTGGCCTCTTTGGCAGTGCAGAACTGTGCACGGGCAGGAGTGCATGGGAGGAGCTGGTGGCCCACACCAGTGCTACTTCCACCATGCAGCAGACCAGGCTGAAAATGTGGAAGAAGTTTCAAGACATCAGTAAATCAGCCAAGGTAAGTCTATCTACTCTGACGTGTCCCACTCAGGCTACCTTATATTGTTCAGAATGCATACCATGCATGCCCATTTTGCAGCAGGCACACTTTGCAAAAGCAGCTTATGCTTGTAACTGAGAGTTGATAGATTTTTGTTGGGTAAGGGTGTTAAGAGTTACGGAACCAAGGCGGGTAGATGGAGTTAAGATACAGATCAGGCTTGATCTCATTGAATGGTGGAACAGGTTCGAGGGGCAGAAAGGCCTACCCCTGTTCCTATGCTCCTAACTCCTGCTACACTGACCTAAAAATATACTTTGAACTAAATCTACCTCCATGATGCATATACATGTGCTCACAGCCTTGTTGAGCTGCAGGATGGGCACTTGGGTGTCAGTGCATGTGCTCCTGGCACTTACAGCTGCTCAACGCTGCTTCTCTGCTTATAGGGCAAGACGTCACAAAACAGAAGGGAGTAAGCAGAGATGGGAGAAGGGCCCATAATATAAAGCTATCAATTCCTTTTGAAGAGGCCACAATGAAAAAGACAGAGTGAAGGGACATGGCTCCCTCCAAGCTCGGGTCTAATCTCATTATTCTCATGTTATTTCTTCTCACTCTACTCATTTGCTAACTCACTCACTCATCAACTTGATCACTGTCTCCCAAGCAAACACTCAATCGTCATACCATGTAGCACAATGGGGGTTATTTTCAACATCGCCACCTGGGAGGTAACCTGGTGGAGTGGAATGAAAATCAGGCAGGTCCTGCAACTCTCCTTTTCTACCTCGCCACCACTTCTCTCGACACCTCCAAAGTCTCTAAATTGTCAGACTGCTTGTATGACATCCAGTTCTGGATGAGCAAAAATTTTCTCCAATTAAATATTGGGAAGACCAAAGCCATTGTTTTTGGTCCCCGCCACAATCTCTGTTCCTTAGCCACTGACTCCATCCCTCTCCCTAACATCTGTCTGAGGCTGAACCAGACTGTTCACAACCTCGGTGTCATATTTGACCCTGAAATGAGCTTCCGACCACATATCCACTGTAGGGGGTTTCTCTTGCTTGCTCTGGTCTCCTGCCAGGCTTCTTGCAATAATTACCCATGAGTGGTTCGACCCACTCGCCCCTACGGTTCTAGACCTTGGACTTAGGTGCAGGGAGCTGTAGTGCAGAAAAACTCAATAGACCAGGTCGAATAGCACGAAATGGATGCCTTTATTGAACAGTTTGCAGCATTATAAAATACATGTCATATGCACAGATTAAAGCAACTACAAGCATGCACACATCTATAAACTTAACTCTATAGAAATGGGGAACACACGGCACATCGTGAAAGGGGTAACACATTACAATTACCCTTAACCCCCTCCCCTAAACTTAACTAAGTTTTGATTTGAGGGACTCGGGATCATGCTCACCACTTTAAGAATTGCGAAAAAGGCTTTGCAGCCTTTCGACACAGCTTTCCGTCGTCACGTGGGTTTGGAAGCTTCTGGCGCAGCTTGTTTTCCTCTTGGTTCTCCTGCGATGAGCGCTCGCTGATGTGATGTTGAAGAACTGGAGTACCGGGCCCTGAGTGTCTTCTTCTCCGGCCTGGGTCGTCGATGATCTCCCGATGGTCTTCCCCGGGGCGGGACGCTGGTTCCGAAATGACTCTTTATACAGTCAGAATTGTCCTTCTGATTTCTCCAACGGTGGAGCAGAACTGGAGTACCTGGGCCCTGAGTGTCTTCTTCTCCGGCCTGAGTCGTCGATGATCTCCCGACAAAAGTACCCGGGCCCCCCTCGTCGTCTTTCCGTTGTGGCCGGGCCTTGCCTGGCCGAGCTGGCTTCCAAGCCGAATTCTTCTCGTCGTCTTCTCGTCGTGGCCGGGCCTTGCCTGGCTGAACACCGAACACGTTCCGAACCGAAGTTTCGATGCTCCGAACCGAAGTGCTGTACCGAAGAGTCTGTCCCCAAGCGTACCGATGGAGAACTCACTGATGGACTCAATCCACAGTTATACCTTTTGGAACATGCTTATCTCCCGCCAAATCATAGTCCTGTCTTTGTAATAATTTTGGCGGGCAGAACTCTCTGCAGGGGTGTTTTGTCTTCATAACGGGAGTCGGTGATAGCTTAACTGGCCTTCCTGGGCCGATAATGTCTTTGCTTTGTTACCGTAACTTGGTTTGTATATTGATCGGTCTGGAGATTGCCCTGGATGGCTGTTAAACGGCTTCTCTTTGTACAGTGTAATGGGTTAAGCGTTCGTTCAATTGTCCGCCCATTTCTTGATGGGTCTCATCCTGCCACCCAAATCTGTCCTGTACTTATAATCTAATCAATATGTATGCTCAGTTCCATGAGTTTCGGCTTCCCGAAACTGGTTTTCGCGGGCTTTTAATGTCCGCAATCCACAAGCCTGTCTGGCTTGTAGTAACAGAAATTCAAATGGTCCCAGAAGCTGGTCACGAGGTCTGGCGGCCATTTTGTGTGCCCTTTTATCAAAGGTTTCTCTGTATAAGCTTCTTTTGGTCAATAAAGCTGTTTTATTAACCCTATTTTCCTACGTGATTATTTAATGAAAATTTCGCGAATCTTACACCACGGCATAACTAAGACCGCCTATTTCCACCTCCATTACATCGCCCGTCTCCGCCCTTGCCCCCGCTCATCCGCTGCTGAAACCCTCATCCATGCCTTTGTTATCTCTAGACTTGGCTATTCCAACACACTCCTGGCTGGCCTCCCACATTCTACCCTACGTAAACTTGAGGTCATCCAAAACTTAGCTGCCCGTGTCTTAACTCGCACCAAGTCCCATTCACCCATTCCCCTGTGCTCGCTGACCTACATTGGCTCCCGGTTAAGCAACGCCTCAATTTCAAAATTCTCATCCTTGTTTTTCAAATCCCTCCATGGCCTCGTCCCACCCTATCTCTGTAATCTCCTCCAGCCCCACAACTCCCCGAGATATTTGCGCTCCTCTAACTCTGCCTTCTTGAGCATCCCTGATTATAATCGCTCAACCATTGGTGGCTGTGCCTTCTGTTGTCTAGGCCCTAAGCTCTGGAATTCCCTGCCTAAACCTCTCCGCCTCTCTACCCCTCTTTCCTCCTTTAAGACACTCCTTAATATCTACCTCTTTAACCAAGCTTTTGGTTATCTGCCCTAATTTCTCCTTATGTGGCTCGATGTCAAATTTTTTGTCTTATAATTCTCCTGTGAAGCGCCTTGGGATGTTTTACTACGTTAAAGGCACTATATAAATACAAGTTGTTGCTGTTGTTGGTGGGTAACCCACTCCGCCAGGTTACCACCCAGGCACAAAGTTGAAAATGACCCCCCAATGCATTCTTATGTAAATATTTTTGGAAAGGGTATCAAGCAGGCAGCATTGTAATATATGTTTCACTTCTCTCACTGTAGATGTCAAACCAGTCTCAAAGAAGAAGATAGCACCCGGTGTCACTCACTCCTCATGGCACCGGCACCAACATAGGTAGCTCTAACCAGGAGTTTTAGGCAGTGAGTTTCAGGAGGGAACAGTGATAGAAGCACTGAGCACGTGTGAGGAAGAGCAAGTGGAAGTGGCAGCAGAGGGACAGGAACCTGTTAGCTGGAAGGCCAGACTGTGTCCTTACTCAGCTGCAGAGCCTTAAGATTGGGATCTCAGAAAGTCTGCTCCTGAGTGCCAATGTGCTATACAGTCATTGGAAGATGCACCAAGCACCCTACAGTGAGTGTGGACGTCTTCACTAGTTCTATCAATGCAGTCGTGCATGAAGGCACTGCTGTGTACTGTGGACCATTTGGTAACTCCAGGGCCATTTCTGCAGAGCCCCAATGACAGAGGTCCCAGGCCCAGTTGCAGTATCTTTCGACAATGCTCCAGCTGCTGCTTTAGAGGTTCCAATCGGCAAAAGGCTAGCATGTCTGGTTTCAACTTCTATGAGGATAGTAATGAGAGAGTCATTGTGCTGAATTTCACTGCCTTGATTGCTGCCAGCGGTTTGTTGCCATTGTAGATCACTGACATGCTGAGTGAATGCCCAGGAGTAGGACCGCAGTAGGCATGGATGAGACTACGGCTTCTGGAGTGATGTTACATCTTGCCGCTCCAGCCTCTCACCTCCCCGACACCCCAAATAATAGAACATGTGCCTGAAAGTGAGCAGAACCAGTCAGCCTCCAAAGAGGCTGTCCGTCACTTACTCCTGCCGCTATTAGAGCATCTAAAATGAGCACAAGGTGAGGAAGTAGAACATGGAAAATTTGAACAGCATGACCACCAAGAGGAAGCAGTGTGGCAAAACACATTGAGCGCACAAGCATGTGCAGGAAAATAAACCGGGTTTGATTTATAACCACTTTGATATGAGGGTTTCTTACTGTTGCTGCAGATTACGATGCCAGCAAATGTTTTCTTTCATTATGCAATAAAGCTTGAAATACAGTGATTGGAGCACTTTTAGTGTGATTCCCATTATTAAGCTAACAGTGGCATGCCAAAGGGTACTGGACTTAATGCATAAGTGCACCTTGAGATGGAATGAACATTGATATTGTAAGAGCCACTTAGACGATTCTCTCTTCTGAATAGCTCTTCATGTTGTGCTGTACTCCTAGAAAGAGTATGGCAGATTTTCCTGCCGCTCCTCACCCTGAGAGGAGACCTGTGGTAGGGCCTACCACCAGCAGAAGGGGCAGCAGCCTGCAGCTGTGTGTCAGGACTTGGAGATCAGGATCTCATGGCTGCCAATGGAGATCAGTAGCCAGAAGGTCCTCACTGCACCTGAAGATCCTGGGGGCGTTCAAAGTTGCAGTCTTCAGCCTGACTTGATTTCCTGAGTGTTCCTGCACTGGGCCATTTGGAACGTAAAGCGGGTGACAGGGAGTGCTCCTTCCTGCCTTATTTAAATGGATTTGTCAGGCCTATATCTACTGCAGGAACAAACCAGGCTCCTCCCCTGTAGCCCTAGAAAAGCCCTGAAATCTCTCAGCAATGCAAAAAAAGGGAGACCCTTAGGCAAGGGGCAGGAAAATTAGGCCTAGTTTCTTTATAGTTGATTTCTCTTTGATATTGTAAATAATATTGGGCTGCTTATTACTAACAGATACATTTATTACTGCTTATTACTAACAGATACCGCAGACACGGTGGCATAGTGGTTAGCACTGTTGCCTCACAGCACCAGGGACCCGGGTTCGAATCCGGCCTCGGGCGACTGTCTGTGTGGAGTTTGCACATTCTCCCCGTGTTTGCGTGGGTTTCCTCCGGGTGCTCCGGTTTCCTCCCACAGTCCAAAGATGTGCGGGTTAGGTTGATTGGCTATGATAAATTGACCCTTAGTGTTAGGGGGATTAAATATGTGGGGTTACGGGGATAGGGTGGGATATGTGTTGGTGTAGGGGTTACGGGGATCGGGTGGGATATGTGTCGGTGCAGGCTCGATGGGCCGAAATGGCCTCTATCTGCACTGTGAGGTTTCTGTGATTCTCTGTGATTTCTGTGATTTCCTCCATGGTCTGATCCCAAAAATGTTTTTTTAAATTCAAGACTTATCTATACACCTGATCAGTAATGCCTAATTTGAGTGGACAGAAGTATTGCTAGGAGGTACAGTGGGAGAGTGGGTGGGCCAACAGAATGAGCAGGAGTACATAGCACGGTCATGGAAACCAAATGGAAAATTTTGATGTGCCCACATGCTTCCGTCAGTTGTACAGATGCTGCCAATTGGAAAGTCTACCCTCTAAACTCTGGTGCACTGCTACGGTGAGGTGCCAGAGAGAAGCCAGGCATGGCGGGGGATGGGGAGTTGGAGGAAAATCATATGACCGTCATTACCAAATTACTCTGCATCTTCTAGTTGCCATCTTGCTCTCTCAGCCACAGCTGGGACGCAAAAATTAAAAGTAATATTTGCAGTTTCCTTATAACTCAAGGTTGGTTTTGTTGCGAAAAAAATTGAATTATACGTACAATAATTCAAATTAAGCAATGTAAATAATGGGGATTTAGCCTCAAAAATAGAATGATCAGAAAATGTAAATTAAGAGAACCAGACTGTCTTGGAACTCCTCCATTATCAAATAGTAGACAGTCAAACACAACGAGCTGGCAGGCAGGCAGTATGTTGCTCTGCAGCAGTCAAGTACAGGAATTTCATTATCACAAACTGTAAGCTTGGCTCAGTGGTCAAGTGGTCACTCAGTGGTAGCACTCTTGCCTCTGATTCAGAAGGTCATGGGTTTAAGTCCAACTCCAGAACTTCAGCACGTAATCTAGGTTGACACCTCAGTGCAGTACTGAGAGAGCGGTGCACTGTCGGAGATGCTGTCTTTTGGGATGAGATCTTAAACCGAGGACCCGTCTACCCCCTCAGGTGAATGTAAAAGACCCCATGGCACTATTTTGAAGAAGAGCAGTGGAGTTAACTCCAGTGGCCTGGCTAACATTTATCCCTTTACCAACACCACTAAAACAGATAGGGGGAAAAATTCAGTTCCTCAGTGCTTCCCGTTAGCGGCAGCAGCTGGCGCTGATGCAGTAGCGCCAGGGCGAAGTGAATCCAGCGACCAACGGTAAATTCGGACCCCCCCCCCCATTGCGCTGCCGGTATGTGTTAGCGCCGGGGACTTCAACGGCAGTCAGATCATGACATCAGTGAGTGTGCAAGACTCACAGGCCGCCCAATCTGCAACATTGTTTGTCGCCACCTACCTTAGTGCCTCAACCAAACAGCGACAGGGAGAGTTAGCGTGAAGCAGCTGGAAGCTGGCTCCAGGGACGTTATTTAAAGGGATCATGAGCAATGAGTCGCATTTGTCAGGTTGGTGGAGTTTCAGTGCTTTCTTGTCAGTTTGACATTGTGCAATAGTTTAATTCAGTCATTTAAAGGTTGTTTTCTATCAGGAGTGTTGTGGTAACTAAAAAGTAGTTACATTTATTCTTTAAAAAATCAAACCGCTACACTTGGCTTACATTAATGGGGGCTGTACTGGCAGTCGACCTGGCTCTCCAGGATCTATGGTGGAGGGAGCAGAGGCAGCGAGAAAGAGTGGAACATGTGGCTTGAGGGAGGAGGAGGGCCATCAGAGCTCTCAACAGGAGGGCTTACCTTCTGAGGGTATTCCGAGAGCATTTCTCCTACCTCCAATTAAGGAAGAAAAACTGTATTAGAAGGCTCCGCTTCATCAAGGAGGTGGTTACAGAACTCTGCTATCTCCTGCAACCAGACCTTGAGCCTCAGATCAGGGCAATCACGGCTCTCTCAGTGGCAGTCAAGGTCACCGTCGCACTCAATTTCTTCGCCAGTGGATCCTTCCAGTCTGCAACAGGAAACATAGCTAACATCTCACAGTTTGCCGTCCATCGCTCCCTCCAGGAGGTCACAGAGTCTCTCAGCAGTAGGAGAAGGGACTGCATTTCCTTCCCCATCACCAGAGAGAAGCAGGATGAGCATATATGTGGCTTTGCCAAAATAGCAGGCTTCCCCATGGTGCAGGGCGCCATTGACTGCACCCACATGGCTTTGCGGGCACCGCATAACAATCCTGACATCTTCTGCAACTGCAAAGGCTACCACTCACTTAATGTGCAGTTGGTGTGCGACCACGGACAGCGAATCCTCAATGTGAATGCCCGCTATCCTGACAGCAGCCACGATGCCTTCATCCTGCGCCAGCAATCTTCCAGCCATCACGTCAAGCTCGCGGCTGGCTGGTCAGAGACAAGGGGTATCCGCTTTCCACCTGGCTCATGACTCCCCTCCGTAATCCGAACACTCCTGCCCAGCACTCATATAATGAAAGCCATGCTGCCACCAGGAACATCATTGAGCAGACCGTCGGGGTGCTCAAGCAACAGTTCCAATGCCTTGAGCACTTGGGAGGAGCCCTCCAGTACTCGGCTGAGCGGGTGTCCCATTTCGTGCTGCATGCTGCACAACTTGGCCATCATGAGGGCCCAGCCCTTGCCACCAGGGATTGTGGGACCGCTTCAGGACAAGGAAGAGGGAAAGGAGGATGAGGAGGAGGAGGAACAGAAGCGAGGGAAGAGGCAGCCACTAAATCAGCTTTCTGGAAGGGCGGTCTGTGATCGCCTCATCAGACTGCGGTTCCAATAAATTAAACCCCAGATCCCTGTTGGTCACCACATCCGCATCCCTGTCACAGGCCATATCACAGCACAAAGCTGAAATTGGACACACTACAAAAGAATCTAAACTGAATGAATAAATTCATTAATAATCAGTGAACACATATTTACACCAAAAATATTAAGTGTTCACCCTTGTTATTATGTCCGTGTATAATTGAGACACGGACTGCAGGAGTTGGTTATAACAGGTCTTTACTGAGTGGAGACAACCTGGAACTACTATGCAAAAGTTACTACACAGGCTTATATACAGGGGTGGTCACTACTGGTACTGCAGTATACAGGGGCTGCAGAATATAGTTCCTTCTGCAAAGTACATACACTACAATTCCTCCCCTTTTAGCTAAACAGTACATAACATTCAATTAATAATTAAATAACATATTTACAATTACAGTTGCTAGATACATTAGTTGAAGTTAAGCAATTATAAGTTCAGTCTTTGAGGAGGCTTCCTGATTCTGTCTGGATAATGCCTCTTTGGGGTATCAGGTTCTTCTGGCAAAGTTGATACGGGATCAACGTCGTTGTTTGGTTCGTCTGCTTCCAATGTCACCAATTCTGAGGTAGATGCAATTGGTACTTCGGTTTCATCACCAGGTGTATCGGATCGTGGTGTGGAATTGACGTTTTCCAGTGACTCTAGAATCTGGTCAGCATGACGTCTTACAATGCTTTCTCCAACGTCCACGGTATACATTAGAGGTCCTTGCCGTGTACAGATCGTTCCTGGCTGCCAATTCTCTGTGCGGTAGTCCCGGGCCAAAACTGGTTGACCTATCTTAAAACTCCTGGTCGGCCTTTCATTTATATTCTGAAACTGCCTGTTCTCCACATCTCTTCTGATGTTTGGCTTAACCAAATCCAAGCGGCATCGTAGTCTTCGATTGAAGAACATCATGGCTGGAGTTTGGTTGGTAACCGCATGATATGGGGCGGATGTGTAATGCTTAACACCATTGTTCTTTAAGAACCTCCGGAACTCTTCAGACACAAACTGTGGTCCATTGTCGGAGCAAATCTGTTCAGGCAGCCCATTTCTGGCGAATATGGTTCGTAAGACTGTGATAGTTTTTTCTGTGGTGGTTGAGGACATTTTTATTACCTCTGGCCACTTTGAATGTGCATCCACCGCAATTAAAAACATCGAGTCCATAAATGGACCAGCAAAATCAATGTGCACCCTTTGCCATGGAGATGAGGGCCACTCCCATGGATGTAGAGGGGCTTGTGGTGGGGCGTTTTGGACCTTCTGGCATCCTGTACAGCTCTTGGTCATCTCTTCGATTTCTCTATCGATTCCCGGCCACCACACAAACGCTCTGGCTAAGTTCTTCATTTTTACCCCTCCCAGACGACCTTCATGAAGCTCATTGAGCACTCTATCCTTCAATTTGGGTGGAACTACTACTCTGGATCCACACATCAAGGTTCCTCTGCACACTGACAGCTGTTCTCTTCTCAGCGAGAATGCTGGCAGCAGTGGTTCGCCATGTGCTGGCCATCCCTTCACCGTTAAATCATAGACCCAGGAGAGTGTCGGGTCATTTCGTGTTTCCTTTTCTATGTTTGCATTCGTCACAGGGAGACATTCGACTATGGTCGAGTGGAATATCTCCACTGGATCCACTGCAGGTGCTTCTTCCACCGTCAGCAACGGTAGGTGCGACAATCCATCAGCATTCCCATGCTGTTTAGTTCCTTTGTACTCGATGTCATATTGGTGTGCCCCTAGGAAAAGGGACCACCTCTGTAGCCGTTGTGCTGTCATTATCGGTACGCCCTTCTGAGGGTTGAAAATGGAGACAAGAGGTTGATGATCAGTTAGTAGAGTAAATTTCTGACCGTGCAGGTAGTGATTGAACTTCTTCACCCCCCACACCAGGCTGAGGGCCTCTCTGTCAATCTGGGCGTAGTTACGCTCGGCTGAAGTTAACGAGCGTGACGCAAAAGCTATCGGCCTCTCTGAACCATCAAGGAATTTATGTGACAGTACCGCTCCAATGCCGTAGGGAGACGCATCACACGCCAGTCTCATCGGTAGTGATGGGTTGTAGTGAGCCAATACTTCTCTTGAAGTGATTAGGTCCTTACTCTTCTGAAAGGCCCGCTTACATTCATCGCTCCATTTCCATGCTACTCCAGTTTATAGTAGGGCGTTCAGTGGGTGCAGAATTGTGGACAAATTCGGCAAAAACTTATGGTAGTAATACACCAATCCGAGGAATGACCTCAGTTGCGACACATTTTCAGGCGCTGGAGCCTTAACTACCGCTTCAATTTTGTCAGGGGACTTATGTAACCCCTCTTCATCAATCACGTGGCCACAATACGATATCTGTTTCTTAAAAAACTCGCACTTGGGGCGATTGGCTCGTAGCCCATGTTCTCTTAGTCTAGTGAGCACCTGCTCTAGGTTGGCAAGGTGTTCACTGTCATCTTCACCTGTCACTAGGATGTCGTCCAAGTAACACTGAGTCCCCGGAATCCCTTGCAGGACTTGTTCCATCGCTCTTTGCCATATCGCCGGAGCTGATGCTACTCCGAATACCAGTCGATTATACTGGTAAAGACCTTTGTGAGTGTTTATCGTGAGATACTTCCTAAAGGATTCTTCAACCTCCATCTGCAAATATGCTTGTGCTAGGTCAATTTTTGTAAAACGCTTCCCTCCAGATAGTGAGGCGAAAATATCTTCTATCCTCGGAAGAGGATATTGTACTGTGTGAAGGACTGGGTTCACCGTCACCTTGAAGCCCTCACAGATGCGAACCTTCCTTGGCTCCTCAGACTAATTGTTTAACGTTTTCTTCATGACAGGAATGATGGGTGTCACCCACTCGCTCCAGTCTACCTTAGATAACACGCCTGCATTCTCCAGATTCTCCAGCTCTGCCTCGACGGCTGGGCGAATTGCATATGGTACCGGCCTTGCTTTGAAAAACTTGGGAATTGCATTCTCTTCTATTTTTATCGAGGCGGTTACGCCTTTAAGAGTGCCCAGTTCTTGTTGAAATACCTCTTTGGCGTTAGCTAAGATTGTTGACAATCGTCCAGGAGTGACGTCGTCATCCTTTTTACCAGCCACCGTCAGTGCCTGAATGGAGTGCCAGTCTAAACTTATCTTTCTGATCCATTCACGTCCCAATAACGGTGGTCCACCATCTTGCAGTATGTATAGATACAATTTCTGTATTTCCTTGCCGTTGTATTCGACAGGCACCCTTATTTTTCCTCTGGGGTATACTTTTTGTCCCGTATACGTCTTCAAGGGTATGTGTGAGAATAGCCGCTCGTAGTCTCGTTGATTCATGATGGTCAGAGCTGATCCTGTATCCAATTCCATTTTGACTTGGGACCCTGCTATCGTGAGGATGACCCAAATGGTTCGGTGATCCTCTTTTGCGATTACGTTGTGAAGTTTGAGACAGCTTAGTCTCTTGTTCCCGGATTCACTATCGCTCATCTGGTCTTCGGAACTACTGTCGGTCATCTTTTGTACTTTCCTGTACTGTTCCTTAGTAGCCTTTTTGTTGTCGTTAGTCTTCTTCCCGGACCTGCAAACTCGTGCAATGTGTCCCATCTTTCCGCATTGCCTGCATATTTTGTCCTTGGATCAGCAGTCCTTCTGGTCATGGGTTGTTCTGCCGCATCGATAACATTTTTCAAATCCCCGTGTCATTTCGTGGGTGCCGTATTCCTGTGGCTTTTGCTGTATTTCCGCAGCTCCCCTTGCTGCTGCTTCGTACGATACTGCCACGCTGAAAGCCTTATCTAGCGTCAGCTCTTTCTCTGAGAGTAACCTCTTCTGGGTTCCTTCACTCAGGAGTCCACAGACAAATTTGTCCCGTAGGGTATCTGTCAGTCCTGCTCCGAACTGGCAGTGCTTTGATAGCTTGCGTAGTTCCGTAAGGTAATCAGCATTGCTCTCATCTTTATGCTGATTTCTCCTGTGGAATTTAAATCTTTCTGCTATCAGCAGCGGTGTAGGATTTAGGTGTTCCTTTAGGATATCAACAGTTTCGTTAAAACTCTTCGCCTTCGGTTTGGCTGGAGTAATCAGGTTCCGCAATAGGCCGTACGTTCTTGCGCCCATTAAGTTTAGTAGTACCGATGCCTTTTTCTCATCGGCTACTTCGTTTGCCTCGCAATATACCTCGACTCTTTCCACATACGTGGTCCAGTCTTCTATTGCATTATCGAAGGCAGTGATATTGCCAGTCTTCGGCATCTTGGAAATCTAAGATGGCGCCTCCCGTGCTTTGCCTTCTTCCCCGATTTAACAAAATGGTGCCTCCCGCGCTTTGCCTTCTTCCCCGCTGGATTAAGATGGCGCCTCCCGCGCTTTCTGTCTTCGCCGCTGCTGCTAGCGCTGTTGCTGGCGTTTTATGCCTTGATAGCGATGCCCTATGGTCTTCGCGCACTCCCCCCCCCCGCGCTGCTGCTAACGCCGCTCTCCGCGGTTCCCGTGGCAAACTGCAGCTCCTCGCGGCTTTCTGCGCTTCTAATTTTTATTATTTCCCCGTCGTCGGAGCAACCCTGCGGGACACTTGCCTCCCTCTTCTCGGGTCTGTCCGCTGCCCGGCTTCGTAGCACCGGCCGCGCCCTGTGTGCTCCACCCTCTCTCTCTCTCCTCTTCCCAACAACGCTGCTCGGCCCCGTTGAAAAGCCACCCGATCGAGCTCTAGACCGCCGCAGCCCAGGAAGGATCAGTGTACTACCTGCCACCAGCCCGATTAGCTGACACACCATCGACAGGATAACCAAGCCCCGCTCTCGACAGCCTCTCCTGCAAATCTTCAACTCCGATGAATCAGAGGCGGATGCCCACGGTCGACGCCCGTTTCTTCTGTTCGTTTATTTTTTTTTTCTTCCTTCTGGCCTCGACCTCTGATAACTTCGCTTCAGGGATGGATCCCCATAAGGTGGTGCAGACTGTAGGTAAGTTCGGATCTGCTCGTCGCCAGTATTATGCCTGTGTATAATTGAGACACGGACTGCAGGAGTTGGTTATAACAGGTCTTTACTGAGTGGAGACAACCTGGAACTACTATGCAAAAGTTACTACACAGGCTTATATACAAGGGTGGTCACTACTGGTACTGCAGTATACAGGGGCTGCAGAATATAGTTCCTTCTGCAAAGTACATACACTACACTTGTGAAATCCCTTAGTGCCTCTCGTTACTGTGCCTTTGCCTACTCTAGTGCTCCTACGAAGTGTTGGACCAGTAGCTGCAGCAGGGCTGGTGGAAGGCTGCTGAGTGTCCATGCGGGAGATTTCAGATGGCCTTGCAGGACGCCCTCGACCAGCACTGGACCTGGAAGGCCTGGCTGTAGATTGCACCCAGCATGGGCAGCAGCAGTCTGGACTGGCTGGATGGCAGGCAGCAACAAGGGCAATGGCGGAGTGCTAGTGGTGGGAGCAGGAATGCTGTCATCCTGAGAGAGGACAGCAGCTTCCTGCTCCACTGACCCACTGCCACTCCCCCAGGGCAGCACCTCAGCATCCCTACCAATCTGTTGCAGCACAGATTGCTGGCCTGCTGCGACACCTGCTGAGATCCCCGGTGGACTGTGGTGGACCCAGCCACGATGACAGCAGTCAGAGCTAGTGTGGCATCAAGCTGAGACTGCATGAGAGCAGTCTGAGATTGGATGCCACCAAGCATAGACTGCATTACAACACTAAGACATTGCGTCGCTTCTGCCTGTGCTGCAACGGAAGCTGCCAGATTGCCTATCACGTGCGGCATCAGGTCTGGGTCGCCATGGTCTCTCTGGGAGTCTACCATCCTTTGCAGACTGGAAATGATGGGCTCCATGGTGTGCGCAGAGTCTTGTGCAATGTTGGAGGCGGACTCCTCCACGCTCCTTATCATTGCCGAGAGGCTCTCGGACACCTTTGCCATTGCACCTATGATCTCCGTGTGCATGCCCTTCACCCTTTTTCTAAATGCCTCTCCATCGAGGTCCTCATCTGAGTCCTGTGCAGCAGAACCTGCGCGTGAACTTGCCCTCCATGGAGCTGGCCCCCGAGCTACCCTTTCCCCCTGGCCTTGCTGCAGCCCGCTCATCCCCGGTGCATCAGCCTGTTCAGATCCCACTACTATACTAGCCTCTAAAGAGCGCGTAATGCCAGTATCTGAGCTGGTGCCTGCGGGTGAGACGTGCAGTGACGCGGTGTGTTCTTCCACCTCCTCTTCTCCCGCCTCGCTCTCTGCGGTGCCCTCAGGGACGGGCTGCTCAGGTGCTTGCTGATTATCTGAAAGCATAAAGGCACCAGAGTCGGGTTAAGGTGAGGGGAAGGGGGCAGGAAGGGAGAAATGCATGCATACAGTATGATTCGCTGGAAATTGCGAAACGCTCGTTGGGTGAGGGGGAAGTGGGATGTGAGAAGAAGGAGTAGGGATGAACATACCATTGTTGTCCCCAAGGGGGTAAACATCACCGGTGACCATGGTGCCCACCACCTGGTGCCCAATAATCTCCAGCACTCTATTCTCCAGCTCAGACAGTGGTTGGGTGTCAGCTTGTCCCCCGCCTGTGCGCTCCTGCTCCCTCATGTTGTGAGCCACTATGGTCTGCAAGAGAAAGGAAAGTGTGTGAGTGAGTGTGGAGCAATGTGTTTGGGTGATGTGCCTGCCATAGTTGAATAGCTGTCATTGCGTGCAAGGTGTGAGATGTGGGTAGGTAGAGATTGTTGCTGGGAGTGTGGTGCTTTGGGCAGTGTGTGAAGACTGAGGTTCAGATGGTGGTATGTAGCATTTGTTGAAGCATTGACTCATCCTGACCACCCGAGTGACGTCGTTAAATTTCCTCCTGCACCACCGTGCTGCCCAAGATGTGCTGTGCTACCTCCCTTCACTTGGTGCGGAAGACTTGCGATGAGGGCCTCCAGCCACTTGTCGGGTAGAGCACCGCCCTCCGTCTCTCCACAGCAAACACCAACGCCTCCTATGCTTGATCACAGAATCTGCGGGCTCTCTCTCTGGGGCATGATTCCGCCATGAGTACAGCTGCTTCAGTCGTCTGGCTCCTTCTCCTTGACCTGCTGCTGCTTGCTGAGGTAGCTGCACAGCCAGCAATGCTGAGAATGAGGTTCTACAGCATCAATGAACTTCCCCTTTAAGAACTGGAAATAGCCTGTGGCAATCATGACGTGCGATTAGACTGCACGCAATATTGGTCCACCCTTTGAGCGTAATACCAATGAGCTTGGGCTTTAAGGCTTGAATTAGCACTCCAATCATTTCTTTGAGCAGTGAGAATGAATTTTGCACGCAGTCTAAAGATGTGTGGGTTAGGATGATTGGCTATGATAAATTGACCCTTAGTGTTAGGGGGATTAAATACGTGGGGTTACAGGGATAGGGTGGGATATGTGTCGGTGCAGGCGCGATGGGCCGAAATGGCCTCTATCTGCACTGTGGGGTTTCTGTGATTCTGTGATTAGTGCCTGGCGCTAATTCTCCAACTTTTCTAATGATGCCGCCCATTCCTGGGCTATAATGAATTTCTAGCCCATTATCTGGTCATTATCACATTGCTGTTTGTGGGAGCTTGCTGTGCGCAAGTTGGCTACTGCCTTTCCTAAATTACAACAGTGGCTTTCTTTTTCTTTCTATTGAGAGAATGCTGCATTGTTGAAGGTCTTTCAGATGAGATATTAAACTGAGGCCCTGTTCACCTGTTCAGGTGGATATAAAAGGTCCCATGGCATTATTTGAAGAGCCAATATTTGTCCCTCAACAAACACCACCAAAATCAGATTAACTGGGAACTTGCAGTGTGCAAAATGGCTGCAAAACAACAGTGACTACACTTCAAAAAGCAATTCATTGGCTGTGAAGCACGTCAAGACATCTTGAGGATGTGAAAGGTCCTTTAAGAATGCAAGTAGTTTCTTGCTTCGCACAACCAAGGAGATTTATAAGGGAAGATTTTACAAATTAATGCTTCTGCCCTGGTGCTTTGTGCAGCAGAAGTGTGAATTTGGAAAATCTACTCATAGTGACTATGAACCAGGAGACTACTCTGAAAGAATTTTACCTGCAATGCTGTAAAAAAAACTCATATTAAAAAGAGTATTTTAACTAACTAAATTATAAAGATTAATGCAGAACAGAATTCAACAATAAAAATTCCTACTTAGCTCATGTGGTAAAATATGCGGGACTGACCTTTACAGATCAGAAAGATCGGAGGGATTTGGGTGTCCTCATACAGGAAACACACAGAGTTAGCATGCAGGTACAGCAAGCAATTAGGAAGGTAAATGGCATGTTGGCCTTTATTGCAAGGGGGTTGAAGTACAAGAGTAAGGAAGTCTTGCTACAATTGTACAGGGCCTTGGTGAGACCACACCTGGAGTACTGTGCCAAAAACTGACCCGGAGTTAAAATTGGGGCCTAAAGCAGGCATTACCATTTAGGTGCTACATTTAGGTATGTCACATAAGTGTGACTAACTTGTGATAACAGGACCCCGATATATATGGGGAGGTGCGGGGGAATGCTGTAGCACGAGGGGAAACCGGGCAATGCCGGGGACGTAGAGCTCCTGCCGAATTTAATGGCAGGACCTCATTATAATTGGCAGGCTGCCGGGCAGGAAAACCAACGGCAGGAGTCCAAAGATGGGGATCCGGGGTTCACGGGAGGGGGGGGGGGGGGTGCGGTCAGCCGCGATCTCGGGGCAGGCTGCAGATCGGGGCATGGGGGGGGGGGGCGGAAGTCACGGTGAAGAGAGGGGCCACGATCGACAGAAGGGAGGCCAAAGGCTTCCTTCTGACATGGTGGGGGGGAGGGGCGAGCGGAGCACTCCTGTTCCTCCTGGCCCACAAGGAGTGCTATAAAAAGCCAGCTGCTCCCACCTCCCTTTTCACTGCTGGGTTTTCCGAGCCCAGCAACAGTTAAATGTAAATCAGGCTCCCAATTGTACTGTGGGAGCCTGATTTAAATATATTAATGAAGTGCCAGGCCTCTTCGAGAAGGGACACTCGCACGCCTCGAAACCCGCTGCCGTAAAAACAGCAACAGGTGCTTATGCGGCGGGTTGTGGATGTGTTCCCCATTTTTAGGGTTTAACCCCCTCCCCGAACTCCGTCCGCCCATCATGGGGGAGTTAACGTTGAGGTTAGGAATTAGGCATGACAAACAGGAAACCTCAAGAATTTTTAAGTATATTAAAGGACATGACCTTCCTTTATTATCCTGTCTTTATATTTCTTTATTGTAATCACTGGTTTGGCTCTATCCCAGCACACAGCATGATTACTTTCTACATTGTGTCCAACTTGATCAGATTAAGCCTCAGTGAATGCAGTAGTTTTGTGAGCAGCCTCGATCTTTGAAATAATCTTTTCATTTTTCATACTTGTTTTGTTGCATTTCTAGAGGACCTTTTTTTCCACTTAAAAAAATCATTCTTGTCTCTCTTCATTTAATAATTGCTTTCCTTTTTGCTCTGTATAAGCTAGCTTCATGCTGTAACTTGATCAGAAATTGCTGACTGCCTAATTGGGTTTGAAGTATAGTCCTTGGAGTACAGTACTAAGGTAGAATGATGGTGCTGTTCCTCATCTCTGCCATGCATCTCAAACCAGAAGGACTTCCCTTATGAATCATTTCTAGAGGAACCTTGGGAATCCTTGCGGTAAATTTTACTATTGATATCTTTGCTTGTCATTGTTTTCCCAGGCCTGGAACGTGCCAATATTCCCAATGGAATAGATTTTGGAAAGATCACCCCTGCACCTCAGAAGAGCTTGCCTGAACTCCCACCCACAAAAGTTGTAAGTTTTAAAGTTATATTCTTGTGATTTTCACTGTTTCTGGAACTTACCCTTTACGTAGGCTGAGGCGGCATGTGGCTAATTAACCGTCCAATTATTGCCAAGATGTTACGTATACCTCATCAAAGAGAAACTTCTGCAGAGTTTTGAAGAGCTTTAAGTTGCTTTGCAGCACTTTCTCAGGCACTTCCTTCGACATGCTCAGCTATCATGTATCCAAAGCAACAGGAAGCAGTGTCTAAGAATGAGGTGTTCAGCATATATCCCAGGAAGGTTTGCTGATGAATCTTCGATCTGACGCTGCAGCTATGGTTGTTTATCTAGCGTTACAATGGCTCATTTTATTTTGTATTTCAAAGCCGCAAACTCATTTTCCACAGCAGTTTGATGTTACAGCTGCTCCGACCACAAACCTTTCCCAGCTGTTGACAAGCTGCCCATCATGCCAACTTTGGGAGAATAAAAGTTTGTGCATATGTATTTGAATATGATATTAGGGGTTACATCAGAAGACAAATATTTCAATGATATATTGGTAAACATTTTTCAAACAATCAAGTAAACCAATTTGACAGATTCCCCTGCTGTTGGTGCTTTAGTTTTGCAGTCTGATTAAATATCTTGCTGAAAGAACAGAGACTGAGATAAACTCTCTGGTACTCCTTTTCCACAACATCAAAAACCATCAACTCTGATGTGAACAAAGAGAATTTATCCAGTCTTTTATTGGAATATATGGAATTACTTATATATGTTTGAGCATGTTATAAATGACTTGTTTCACTTGAACAGAAGCAAGTGGGCCAACAATTCACAAAAATGTCTTTTCAACACGGTAACCAGAACAGGCACTCCTCCTTTAGATGCTGTTTCAGAAATGTATTCTCACTTACTGACAGACTTTTCTCTTCAAGTTGAATTTCTATGTCTACTCAAACAGAATAATTTATGAAATGATTGTTCTGGTAAGTAGCAATCCCTTGTTGTAGGGATGAGTGAGCCAGCGGAGGTGTGACTATTCAGTTGGGTTCAGTTCAGATGTTTGGCTTGACTCAAAGCAACGCCTTTCATTTACTTTGTTAAAATGCTTTGTACAAGAAATCCAAAGTGCTGAATTACGTGTGGTGAATTGCATGCTTGAAAAAAAATGTTTGACAGAGACCCACATCATCGGGGTCCCTTTGAACAGTCAAGCAGTGCAATGGCCAGCTTAAACATCCATTTGTTTGGGCAATCTATTTGTGCTGATAAATTCTTTATGGTATTGGTTTGGAAAGGTTTCGGAGTCTGAAGCTGAATTAACATCCACAATTAATGTTGCATCTACCCTGGCCTTATGACTGTATCTCCTCGACTACTGCAATACAGCTCCCCAACAGTTCACCTCAGTAACTCTTTCCAGCCCAATGATGCCATTAGCAATCACTAATTAAACTATCCAAAGACTGACAGTAACTGAATGAAGAAAACAAAAAGAATGCCAAATCTTTGCAACTGATTTTTCAAAAAATGTCCCTAATGATAATACTCCCTTGTCAAAGCCGAGAGTACAACTGTGCGATCGTGCTTTCTTGTGATCGGTGCTGAAAAGTTGATTTAAAAGTTGCACAGTAGTTATGTGCGCAGCACTTTTGTTTAATTCTCCTTGATTTAACTTATTCACAAAAAAAACTGTTCTTTGAACTCTAACCTACAGGAAATGAATCCCAACAAGGAACAAGTACCCCATTCATATAGATAAGGACTTAGTTAGTTGGGTGGGAAAGAACTGCAGCGAAGGATTAAATGCTGGTGATCACTGCCAGCAGAAAATCATGGAATCAGGTGGCAGGAGCTGGTAAATAGTTCCCCGCACTGCAGTTATGCCGGGGAGCTGGAATAGCTGCAGAGGAAAATCTGTCCGACAGGCTCCAGTTTGAGTGAGTCTTTCTCAGCCTGTTTGATTAAATTAAATTAGTAAGATCAGAGCCAGGTCATCTTTAGTTATTTAAGATGATAGAAGGGACATGAGATCAAATGTAGGTCATCTTGAGTTCTATGCTCTCTAAAGGCACAAGTGTACATTCTCACGATGAAATCGCTGATTGAAATAACTATCAGCTCACTAGTCTGTGTAACTGCTTGTGTTTTTTGTTTTAATCAAACAGTTTTATTCTGAGAAATGAGCCATAAAGACTCACTGTGGGTACGGCCTCCTGCACAATACCTTCTTCCTCCCTCTTCTCCCTCCTGCTCCAGCTCTCTCCTGTTGTCTTTGCTGCTCCCCCTCGTCCTCCAGCCCTAAAGCAGACTGACCAGACCACCCATGATTGCAATAAAACTGCACGACAAGCCGACAAAAGCAGTCCAGCACAAAGTTGTTAGCCGAAGTCAGAATTGAGAAAGTAGTCACACAAAAAAGGCCTAGAAGTTAACCAGCAGCCTAAGCGGACAAACCAGCAACTAACCTGTAGAGAGTGGATTAGCCCTTTAAATATCGCTGCTGCAGGGTCTTTGCTGCCGGTTAGCGCCATGATTTGCTGGGCGAGTTTATCACATGGCGAGTCGGGCACTGGGGCAGACCAATTTCACGAAAGGGTCCTACAACAAGCATAGGACCCTTACATAAATATTATGATGAGGCTTTTAAGTGCTTCTGGCACATGCCCTCGACACCTACAGAGCAGCCCGATCCAGTATGGCGGGCAACGCACATCCGACGGGGATTGATCGTGCCATATTGTACTGATAGTCGCTCATTTTATGCCTGTAAAGTGGGTGCAGTGCAGTTGAATTTCTAGACCTGTATCTTTGGTTGGCTGAGTTTTCAATTCCTGGATGAGCCATTACCTGGCGCATCACACAAAAAGTATAATGGCCCGGATTTTACGGTGGTAATGACGGTGCAACTGTCAGCGTTCCCCGTCATTACCCCTCTGAAACTGACCACAACCTCAGGATTTAGCACATGCGCAGATAAGCGCGGAAACCCTGAAGTTGCGGTCAGTCATTCCCTGCTCTGCCACAGGTTGCGCTGTGGAACTCGCCATAGCCGGCAATCACTGCAATCACTTGAACTGACGAAAACTTCCCCATCCCGTTCTAATATCGCTGTTAAAAACCTCATAAAATGTTAAGCCTTGTTCAATGAGATGTAACTGGGTTTTTAACTGTGTTCTGAGTAATAACTACTGCTGAACAACCGTTCTGGCCCTGAAAAACTAATTTTATATTTGTGGAATGTCAAATTTCTCCATTGTGATAAAAATTACTAAAACTTTTAAATAATTCATTTTTTAAATTTGATATAGTTTGTTTATGATATTTCAGCTTCTACCTTAACCACATGTGCATATCCCAATCTTTATTTCATTCTCTGTAATTTAAAAAAAAATGAATCATAAAAGTTGCTGATTATTTCCTGGTTTGCTGTCTGTGAGAATTCTACAATGTGATTGGCTGCTTAGCCAGCTTGATGACATCACTGCAGTTGGACACTGGAGATCCCCTATAGACAGTATTATGATCAAATTAACAGAGAAAGCTAAAGATTTTGCCACAGAGATTGCAAGATCCGCAGCTTTTTTCGAGGTCAGCAGCGATCACCATCACTTCGCCACTGACTGCAAATTCTGGGCCAATAGGCCAGATTTTGCTGAATAAATAACAGCGTGTGAACAACACACACCATTATTAATGCACAAGTCAGCCAGCAACTTGTGGTGAGGAAGAGATACCCTGTGAATTGCAAATCGTCACAAGTAGCTGGCCAATCTGTGCCACTTCACCATTAGCTTCGTGAAAATGGCATCGCGCACTTAACCTCCCCGTGATTTTCATAAAATTGCTGCATTTGCCATTAATTGCTCATTAAACTCATCACAATTAAGTGTAATAATTAACAGTTTAAGTACCCTTTTAACAACATGATAATAGTTAATGACTGCCAATCAATTCTCTTACCCAGAAAGTGAACAATTAAAAGTGTGGAGTCTCATTCCTTCAGGTAGTGAATTGTTTTAGGAGATTTTTATAGTAATCTGGGATGTTATGATTAAGGTTATCCACCAGGTGGTGCTGTAGCCAATGCTGCTGCTAAGGTCAGGGGTTTTGCTTCCTGTTAAGGTCAGGGGTTGGCTTCCTGCTAAGGTCAGCAAAGGTGCAATGCCTGGATGCAGGCCTGCCTGGTTGTTTCGCAGTAGCTTAATAAAGTACTCGTATTAATCCTAATACCTCGCCTCTTCGAGTTCCTTGTCTCACTACATGGATTTATCACATTTGGCGACGAGGTAAAACAGGACCCTGAATAAAGAAGAGAAGTCTGCCGGGACGTTTAAACAACAAAATCACAAGCTAAAGTTAGCTACCGGTTGGAAGAGAGCATGGCTGCCACGGTAGGAATGGTCTCCGCTTTTGATATTCAAGCACAAACCTGGGAGGAATACTGTGAAGTGTTGGGTTATTTTTTCGAAGCAAATGAAATAAATGATGCCGGAAAAAGGAAAGCCATTCTGCTGAGTTCAGTGGGAAGCAAAACCTACAGTTTGATGAAGAATCTGCTCAGTCCTGAAAAGCCTGGAGACAGATCATTTGTTGAATTAGTGGCCTTGCTAAAGGAACATTTCAACCCTAAGCCTAGTGAGATTGTACAGCGGTTCAAGTTTAATTCAAGGAACAGAAAAGAGGAAAAGAGTGTAATGGACTATGTAGCGGTGTTGCGTAAATTAGCACAAGATTGCAATTATGGGAACAACCTGAAGGAAATGCTGCAAGATAGGCTAGTTTGCGGAATTATGGACGACCGAATGCAGCGTAGATTATTATCCGAGACTGGGCTTACTTATGAAAAAGCATTGGAACTTGCTCAAGCCATAGAGACAGTGAACCGAGATGTAAAAGAAATACAGGGTTCAGACAGGGCTAATGCTACGCAAGTTGCCGGTCAGGTTGTTGTGCACAAGTTGAAAGAAACCACAACGTGAGCATGTGAAGGCATGTTATAGATGCAAGGGCGATCACCTGGCGAGTGAATGCCGGGTTCTGGAGGGAAAGTGCTACAAGTGTGGGAAACAAGGACACATAAAACGAGCTTGCAGGGCGAAATCACCTGTGGAGGAATCCAAACCAAAAGGGGGAGGACAGCAAAACCAAGGGAGAGAAGTGAAAAAACATGGAGCACACCACATCAGCGGGGAAGCTGAGGAAGAAGAGGACATGTTCATAATGTATAGCATGTTAGAGAACATTCCAAAAGTGGCTCCTATCACATTGCAACTGACAGTAAATGACTGTAAGTTGAACTTTGAAGTGGATACAGGGTGCGGCATGACCATAATGAACAAGGCAGAGTACTCAAAATTGTGGAACCGTGCAACAGTTCCAGTGTTAAAGCCTTGCTCCCTGCATCTTAAAACATATACAGGTGAATGAGTAGCGACATTAGGTACAGCTAAGGTAACTGTGCAACACAGGGACACAGTGGAACAGCTACCTGTAGTTATATTATCGGGTACCGGACCAAACCTGTTAGGTCGGGGCTGGATAAAAGAACTTAAATTAGACTGGGGAGCAGTACATCAAATAGATGCGGGCAAACAGTTGACTTTGCAAGAAGTGTTGAGTGAACATGAGAATGTGTTCAAGGAGGAACTTGGCACATTTAATGGCCCCCCAGCGAAGATTTATGTAGACAAGGAGTCACCGCCAAGGTTTTTTAAACAACGACCTGTGCCTTATGCCATGAAGCCAAAGGTAGAGGCTGAGCTTGACTGTCTATTGAGAGAGAACATACTGGAGCCAGTGAAATGTTCAGAATGGGCAGCTCCCATAGTACCTGTTTTAAAACCGGACAATTCGGTAAGACTCTGTGGAGACTATAAATTGACAGTCAATCGTGTGTCCAAACTAGAGCAGTATCCGATTCCCAAAACAGAGGATCTCTTTGCAAACCTGGCTGGAGGAAAGAAATTCACAAAGTTGGATATGAGTCATGCCTACTTGCAGATTACACTGGATGACAAATCAAAGAAGTATGTCACCATAAATACACACAAGGGCTTGTTTACATATAACCACTTACCGTTTGGTGTCTCATCTAGTCCAGCTATCTTCCAGAGGACAATCAAAGGTGTACTGCAAGGGATTCCACATGTTTCCATCTATCTGGATGACATTCTGGTGATGGGAAGAACCGACCAGGAGCATCTGAGCACTCTGAGAGAGGTACTACAGAGATTGGAGAGGGCGGGGTTCCGACTCAAGAGGAGTAAGTGCACTTTCCTGGGGAATGAGGCAGTGTTCCTGGGACACAGAGTGGACGCCACCGGGCTCCATCCACTCAAGGAGAAGGTACAAGCACTGCAGGACGCCCCTGCTCCTACAAATGTGGCTGAGTTAAAAGCTTACCTGGGACTGCTGAACTATTATAACAGGTTTTTACCAAACTTGTCAACTGCGTTAGCACCTCTTCACAAACTACTGCGCAAGGAGACACAGTGGCAGTGGGGAGAGGAGCAGGGGGTTTCATTTGAACAGTCCAAGAAACTGATGCTGTCGTCGGATGTGCTGGTTCACTACAATGCAGAGAAAGACATCATTCTCTCTTGTGATGCTTCACCTTACGGGGTGGGGGCAGTTCTTTCACACTGCATGGAAGATGGAACTGAAAGACCAATAGGGTTTATGTCCCGAACTCTAACACCAGCGGAAAAAAACTATTCCCAGTTAGACAAAGAGGGGTTAGCAGTAATGTTTGTGTTACAGAGGTTCCACAAGTACATATATGGCAGGAAGTTCACCATATGCACCGATCATAAACCTCTTCTCTCTCTTTTCAATGAAATGAAAGCAGTTCCACAGATGGTGTCACCCCGGATCCAGAGGTGGGCCGTGACATTGAGGGCATATGAGTATGTCATCATCTACAAGGCGGGCAAGTACCATGGGAACGCAGATGCCTTGAGCCGTCTTCCACTGCCAGGCATACTTATCCGTGCAGCTCCAGAGGACAGAGTGTTGATGTTGGAGGACACTGACACGGCACTTGTGACTGCCGAGCAAGTAAGAACATGGACAGGTAAAGATCCAGTACTGTCTAGAGTTCGAGAATATGTGGTGAGGGGATAGCCACAGCATCCAGAAGGGGCAGACTTCACACCCTACAGTGTCAGGAAAACAGAGCTGAGTATGCAGGATGGTTGCATGTTGTGGGGAGCACGAGTGATTATTCCACAGCCAGCACGACAGTCTATCCTAGAGCAACTACATCAGTGTCATCCTGGGGTCTCGCGTATGAAAGCCTTGGCTAGGAGTTACTTGTGGTGGCCAAAGCTAGATGAGGAGATAGAAAATCTAGTCAAGACATGCAGCACTTGTCAGGAACACCGGAAGGCACCAGCAGCGGCTCCTCTCCACCCCTGGGAGTGGCCGGATAAACCATGGAGAAGATTGCACTTAGATTATGCGGGTCCATTCATGGGGAAGATGTTCCTCATAATCATTGATGCACATTCCAAATGGATGGATGTTTATCCCGTAAATTCTGCTTCCGCCACTACTACTATAGACTGCCTGCATCGGAGCTTCAGTAATCAAGGGCTACCGGAGATCGTGGTAAGTGATAATGCCACTTGTTTTGTGAGTACAGAGACAAAAGAGTTCTTGAGAAAAAATGGCATAGTGCAGGTGACCTCAGCTCCATATCATCCGTCCTCAAATGGACTTGCGGAGAGAGCCGTACAAACATTTAAAGAGATGATGAAAAAAGTGCAGAAGGGAGCTTAGCAGCCAAAGTGTCACGGGTTCTGTTCAGTTACAGAATAACACCTCAATCCACCACAGGACTCTCTCCTGCTGAGATGTTATTAGGTCGTAGACTACGCTCCACTCTTGACCTTGTCCACCCAGACCTAAAAAGGAAAATGGAAAACAGACAAAACAAACAAAAAGAGAACCATGACAAAAGAACAAAGAGCCAAAGTTTTGGAGAAGGAGATGCGGTCCTTACCAGAAATTTCAGTTATGGACCCAAGTGGATTCCTGGCTTCATAGACTCAATGACCAGTCCCGTATCATACAAGGTCATGTTGGGTGATGGTAAGGTAGTGCGCAGACATGTAGATCAGATACTTACCAGACAAGGGGAAATTGAAATGAAGGTTCCAGATGCAATGGCTGAGGACAGGTTTGCCTCCAGTTATCCAAGTGCATCTGTGGTGCCACCACCAGGGACAGAGACAATTCCACAGGAACCCATTCGTCAAGAGGAAACCATCGTTGCAGAGTCAGATACTCCGAGCACTGCTCAGGAGCAGCTGGTGGCTTCACCACAAACAAGCAGGGACTTTACTGTCAGACGTTCACAAAGGTATCGCAAGCCACCAGAGAGATTGATACTGACCTGTTAGATTCGTCAAGTATGGAACATGGTGAATGGAGACTTTTTATGTGACCCTTAGGAATGGTTGTTTGTTAAGAAATTCATACTGAAATCTTAAGGGGCGGAGGGATATAGTAATCTGGGATGTTATGATTAAGGTTATCCACCAGATGCTGCTGCTAAGGTCAGGGGTTTTGCTTCCTGTTAAGGTCAGGGGTTGGCTTCCTGCTAAGGTCAGCAAAGGTGCAATGCCTGGATGCAGGCCTGCCTGGTTGTTTCGCAGTCGTTTAATAAAGTACTCGTATTAATCCTAATACCTTGCCTCTTCGAGTTCCTTGTCTCACTACATGGATTTATCACATTTTAAAAATGTCAAATTTTAATTTTTTTCCTTACTTTGCCTTTCTATCTTTTTTCTTTCTCTTAATCCAATCTTTCTTTCCATCACTTTAGTTCTCTTTCTGTACCTGATTTCACCCACTTTAATTCACCCTCCTTCTCAGTCCTTCCTCTATTTATTTCACAATCTTTTAATCTCATTGGTTAAGGAGATACCCTGTTGATCCCGTCATTCACCAAGGTCCCAGATGCCCTGTTGCCCTCACTGCACCGCTATCAGCTCACACTTCCAACAACTTTGTGGGCAAAAAATTTAAAAACCTAAATGTACACGAGCAAGTCTAAGTAATGGGGCAAGATGCCCCGCTCCAGCAAAATCTGACCCAATATAATTCACATTTGATGCACATTTTGCCCCAGGCGAAGTAAAAGCTGAACTCGTGTAACTCGCCCTCTGTGAATCGTGCCTCTTGCCAGGGTGATGATTGTCAGAAAGTCCAAGTCTTGGGTTGCCCTGGTTTGCTGGGCACTGGGGCACAGGGGCACAGGCTGCAGAAAGAGAAAGTAAATGAGTAGAAAGAAAAATATTCCTCAGGGTTAAGAACAAGCCAGTGTTTGTACAGATACCACTGCTTATATAGTGGGCGTGTTGGTGTTGACGTGATTTGCCCGCTATGTGCGGTGGACAGTAAAACCAAAAAGATAAGTAACCAACATATTTTTTTAAAAAACAGGAAATCTCACTTAGCAACTGCCTCTCCTAATCGTTAGGAGTTGCATCCAGAATCTTAGCATTAAGGTAATCGCATTTTAACGAGGTGCGAACAGCTGACTGAACTGCTTAAAGAACCTGACTGTGGCCGAAATCCAAGTACAGGGTAAATACTTATTGAACTGCCCAAAATAGTTAGCGCGCTTAATGTGTTATAAGCGCCGCCTTTGTAATTGACTCCTACAATAATGGCAAATGGGTAGCGCCATTTGCCCGATATAGGCGGTTGCCTAAGTGTGGACGGTTTAAGTGGTGGGGACCGTAATGAGTTTAATCAGTTCTAGCAAGGAGGAAAATTTATATCCCCATCAATCTGATCCTGATTTTTTGCGAACGCGAGGATAAAAATAGAAATTCTTGTAATTGTGCCATTTTTGTGCTATTTCCATTATTTGGAGAGTCTGGTATTTTAAGTGACACAGTCGCAAGTGAACCTAAGAGTTTGGTAGAAAGATCTGTCCATTACTGAATTACTGGTAATGAATTCGTTATGTTTTAAATATTACACTTCAAAGCATATAAACAAAACTTGGAAAATAAATAAACTTGAAAAATATGCTCATAATGGCCATTTTGGTTAAAAATGCTGGGAACACATCAGGCCGGAACAGTGCAGGTCACATATCACACAGTACAGGCCATATCAGGAACTGGAGGAGTTTCAGCTGTGTCAAGCAACACACTGGCGAAGACTGTGGGAAAATGAGCAGCAGCAGTTATCATCTGGAACCAGAGACTAAATTCCCTGCTATTCATGCACATTAAATAGCAAAGCACTATCATACACCGTCAAATGTGCCTTAACCGTATGAGTGCTGGTTTGATAACAATTTTCAGGTCATCTTAACATTGGATTTTTAAAAAATTGACTTATTTAAAAGAGGAATTATTGTGAAGAGGGACAAATGCATATAACAGAAAATAGATTGTCCTTCCTTCTGTTTCTGATGTTGCAGCTAGTCCAATTAGCATGGTTATATTCAACGCCTACTTTTCATCATTTTATTACCTTAATAGCTTTTAGTTCCCAAATGATCCATGAAAGTTTATTGAATGGTGAGAAAAAGGCCACTGTTATTAATTACTATTTATCAAACACCTTCATATGAAGGGATAAAAGTTCCCTAGGTCTGTTAGTAACACTTCTCATGGATATGTGGATGCAAATAATTGTGCTACTTGCAGATAGATTATAGATTACAGAAAATAGATTATCCTTCCGCCCTGTTTCTAACTGTTTAGCTTTTTCTAATATTGGCAGAATGACAGCACATTAACAGACCATTGTATCCTCAGGCAAACTGAGAAGCATCAAAAGTACTCTTCATTGTCTTGAATTACCAGCTTCGTAGCTTCACCAGGTAAAAGAGCAGGACCAAGTCAAGGATGGTACCAAGGATGAGCCACTTCAGTTACGTGGAGAGATTAGAGGAGCTGGGATTGTTCTCCTTAGAGCAGAGAAGGTTAAGGGGAGATTTAATAGAGGCGTTCAAAACCTTGAATGGTTTTGATAGAGTTAATAAGGAGAAACTTATTTCCACTGACAGAAGGGTCGATAACCAGAGGACACAGATTTAAGGTAATTCAGGCAAAAGAGCCAGAGGTGAGATGAGGAGATTTTTTTTTTATGGAGTGTTACTGTGACCTGGAATGCACTGCCTGAAAGGGTAGAGGAAGAAGATTCAATAATTAACTTGCAAAAGGTAATTGGATAAAATACTTGAAGGGAAACAGTTTGCAGGGCTATGGGGAAAGAGCAGGGGAGTAGGACTAATTGGACAGCTCTTTCAATGAGCCAGCACAGGCATAATGGGCTGAATGGCCTCCTTCTGTGCTGTAAGATTCTATGAACTCCAAGGAAATGGACATGACATCAAAGCCTACCTGCTGTATACTACGGGCCTACACAATATTTTGCAAACACTATAATGTGCTTACAGACTATCTTCTCACAGGTTAACAACATGACTTCACAATAGCACTCGTGCAATTTACCACTCTGATTTGGTGGTAAACTGTTACGTCTTATACAAGGCGAGACATGGGTGGGGTTTGGTTCTGCTGGCTGCTAGAATCTTTAAATCCTTCCATCATGGGCTTGCAGTCCACTGCAAGGTACTATTAGCTGCCTCAAGTGGTACTGATTCATAATGCCACTACTGAACAACTAGCATCACATACACCACTGGATGGATCCCAAGATTAGAGTGCTGTCTCTCTTGCTCTCCTCCCTCCTCACCAAGCCCCCATGTAACAGTCTCTGTGGGAAAACAACATTTCCCAATTACTGCTTATACCCGGGGGGGCGGGGGGTTGCATTAAGCCAACAAACTAACCTAGTCAGCTTGCATGAAATATTTCATCCTCTCGTGGTAAAGGACCTCTGGGACAAATGGTTTTGCATTCTGATGTGAAAAAAAGAAAGACCTGGGTAAAGGACCTAACTTCTGTTCAACCTTTCCCAGTCAGTACAAGGGGACAAATTGAAATATTGGTGCATGAAGCAGAACACATAAATTCTTTATCACAGTGTTTCTGCTCTAATGTGCAGCAAGCCGACATTTCAGACCTTGTTTAACCCTGCGAAAGGGATGTGTTTTGCGGTTGGATGTTTAGCTGGGCAGTCTGCCACTTACAGTAGTATTAACAGCTTTCAGAACTAAATTCCACTGTGACGGAAGTGTGTAATTCAGTGTATCTTATCTGTGGCAGCAGAATCTACAGTTAAATTTTGTGACTACTTTCTCTTTGACATCACAAAACCACAGTGTCATCCGCTTGGCTCTCTTTATAGGGTTCATCACCAAATACGTTTCAAATTACTTAGATTCCCATCCAAATTAATCAAACTAAATACCCGCAAATATTTTATTTACACAGACACAGGCCTTTAAAGTTTCAAGCTTAGTCATAAAGTTTGATAATATTTCCAGTTCTTATTTGGAACACCACCCTTGCAAAATGGGTCATCTTTTCGATTGACTGAATGTTGTAATTTCAAATTTGTTTGAGGATTTCTCTCACGCACTAAGCCGTGTCACCTACAATCCCCACTGCTTATAGTGGCCATATTTGTGTTATCACGATTTATCCGGTATAAGCGGTGGATGGTGAAGCCAATCATCACTGCTGTGATCCCTGCGGGCTCGTCTGATCACTAAAATACTAATTGGTGTCGGATGCAGCTTCCAGTCAGTTCCTGCACTGACTTAGAGAAGCGGCAGTCCGCCAGCAAAGAGGGAATTGTGGGAGAGCCACATGGCAGCACTGAGGTTTCCTGGAGTCCATGTCAGGGATAAAAACTGAACATCGCTCATCGGTAAATACTGTCCAGGGGATTTACAAGGTGCAAAGAACTGCCCAAAATAGCTGGAGTGCTTCAAACTTTACCACGTGTTATGAGCGACGCCTTTACGAACATAAAAAATTGATGGGCAGGAAAAGACCAGCTGGTCCATCAAGCCTGCTCTACACCACTGAACACTTCTTCCATCCCTCCCCACCTTTGTATTGACTCCTATGGTAATGGAAAATGGTTAGCTCCAGTTGCCCAATATAGGCGGCTGGCCGTGATGCGTGGACAGCGTAAGTGGGGGTGACTGCAAGTGGCTATGGTGCAATGGACAAAATTGAAACAAGTAAATTGGGATCATTATCACATACAGAAACAAGATTTCTTTACATTTTCAAAAAGGTGCATTCAAGTAACCACAATAGACTTGTGCTGTAACAGGATACGGGGTCGTGGGACTATGATTGTGGGATTGGCCAGGTGCTCTGATCCCTCAATCCATCTCCCTCTCCTGGATTCCCTACAGAATACACAGGAACATCCACTCCTACATAAGTACAGGAAACTTTGTGCTATCCGGCACCGACGGGACCGAGCTGTTGCCGTTCCCTCAAAACTGCTGGACACACCAGCGTTAATGTTGAAGCATACGGAGCTTTTCATCTCCGTATCTGACAACAAACACTGTTGCTTAGCAACAGCTTCTAAACAGTCGGCCCGTACCTTGGAAGCGTCTCTCTGAAGCTGTTGCTAAGCTACAGAGACTTTGCAGAGCCTGACTGTTGAAAAAAAAGCCACAAGAAGAAAAAAAACCTAACAAAACGGCTCCTGATTTTTGCCGGTGGCTCGAGCTTGCCGGACATTTAGCCTCCGGATAACACAAAGTTTCCTGTAATACAAAGTTATAAATAAATTATATACAATAGGCAAGATTAGACAAAGAAATTGCAAATTGACCAGACTTGCTCATAAGATAAATATTAGTGAAAAGGAATTAATATCTGGGGGAAATATTTGTTCTGATGACCTCTCATCGGAACAAAACATTCTTTCAGCGACCTGAAACATCAACTCTGTTTCTCTCTCTACAGGCACTGCCTGACCCACTGAGTATTTCCAGCATTTTCTGTTTTTATTTCAGATTTCCAGCATCCGCAGTACTTTGCTTTTGTCTTAACCTTAAGTGTATTGTTACAGTGAGTTATGATTTGGTTTTCTCCAGATACTTTTTCTCGTGGCCAACACTAAAGTCAGCTTTTGTAAGGAAGCCAGCACTTCCTCTAAAGTGAAGCGAGATCTTGGGCCAGATATTCCGATCCCTATGGGTGTGTACGTGCTGTGTACTCACCCGTACGGACATCGGAAATGCCGGTTTCAGGCATGCGCTGGAAACCGACATTTCCGATCTGTCAAGAAAGCTCTTGACAGATTCTCCGGCTGCCCGGGAGAAGGGCCTCTGCGGGCGGCTAGTTCCGTTTTTTGGAGACCCTCCGCCCGCAGAAGACACTTACAATTCTTGCGCCTGGTAAAAGCAGGCATAAGGCCTGCTTTTACCAGGATAAGAGTTGAAAAAAGTTTTTTTTTAATAAATTTCACTGAATAGTCATTTAAAAATACTTTATAAAAAGTTAAGTTTATTTTAGCCCCGTAAAAAACTTTATTTTTTTCAAAAATTAAAATTTTTGTTTAAAATAGTTAATTTATTGTAATTTCAAGTCATTTTAAAAATGTGATTTTTTAAAAAATGTATTTAAAGTTTTACTATGTTTTGGGGGTGATCTCCATTCATATATTTGACAGGTCTTCCTGTCAAATGTATGAAGGGAGATTCCCTCTGTGATTGGCTCCACATGGCCCACCTGATCCCAGGGACGCTGCGGACTACCTGTGCCTCTGGGATACATGGGCCCTGCGCACCTGGAGTTTGGAGAGGCCCAGCATCGGAATTGTGCGCGTCCCGGGAGCCCTCAGGTAAGGGCGCAGATTTTTCCAGATAGCAGCCCTCCACCCATGGGAGGCCTGCGATCGGAATATCTGGGACAATGTGTGCAAAGTAATCTGGGACAGTATGCTCTGGTTGAGCATTTAGTGCCACTAGATTGCGCATAGGAATTCCACTATGTGCCACATTACTTCAGAAAGTGATTAATATCAGTCACATCAAACACTTTCAGAGTAATCTAAACCGCCAAGCAGTTTTATTCATACATAATTGCAGCAGCAAGTCGCAACGGCAAGTCGAAGGGAAGGTCTGTGATAGGATGGAGGGCAGGAGTCATTAAATGACAAAAAGGATGACGGTGGAAAGCAAAAGCGGGTGGTAATGAGGCAATAAAGAAATGAAAGATGGGTCCAGCGGAGGTGTAAATGGTTGCAGCAGAACCATTACCAGCATCTGTTGTCTGAGAAAATGGGGGCAGTGGTTATGATCTCAAGTTGAACTCAGTGTCGAAGGCTGCAAAGGGCCGAATCGAAAGATGAGGTGCTGTTCCTCGAGCTTCCGTCGAGCTACATCACAACAGTGTAGGAGGCCGAGGACAGAGAGGTCAGAGTGGAAGTGGCAAGCGACCAGAAACTCCGGGTCATATCTGTACTTGTCTCTGCGGTTTCACGGTTGCCCTGAGCAACCTGGCTGTATATCCTGGAGTTAGATCTTTCTCTATGTGAAAAGTGATGTGCTGCTCTGTCAAAATTCACCAAGTAAACAATACTTAATAGTTCTCATTTTCGGAGAAGACAATGATCTGGCACATCCTAATTTATTGGCTGAGCTTTTAAACCATTAGAGAATTAAACCCATTGAATGGGACCCCCGCATTGTGCCTATTTCTGCCTGACTCACACCCATTACTGTAACTATATACAAAATCATGCACAAAGCAATTACATTTTTTAACTACTGTCATGATGTGCATAAACATGGCACTGTTGCTTTTGTTTATGTCATTACCCCAAATCCCTCAAGGTCAGTGGTATACTACATGGTTAGAGCTTTCATTCAGAACTCTGACAGCTCTCTGACTCATAGGCCGGGATTTTCCGTACCTCGTCGGGTCCGGGGCGGGCAATGTCGGTGGCAGGTCGTGGCCCGCTGCTGGCTCCATCCTGCTCTGGAAAATGAAGCCAGCGTGTTTCCTGGCCCAATTAGAGGAAGCAGGTCTGGTGATGTCATTCATGACACGTCATCAGCCGGTTTCCTTAAAGAGGCCATGGCCAACTTTTGACATTTGTGCTGTCAGTGTTCCACAGCATTGAAGTGCTGCAAACACTGACAATTACTGTACAGAGGCACAGGGCTGCACCCAGGTTCTCCCATGACTCCCTCCATATGCTTACGGAGGGAGCCACAGCACGCAGGGAGGTCCTCTTCCCTTCCCATGGGCGGAGGAGACCTCCCAGGAGAACAAAACAGCCTGGTTGCACATTGCACAGGAGGGCACAAACAGGGATGTGGTCAGGAGGACCTGGGTGCAGTGCTGCAAACGTTTCAATGATCTCATTAGATCAGGAAATGTTAGTACGAAGCCACACACAACCTCATCCTGCTGTGCCTCTCATCACATCCCTATCACTCTGTCTTCCCTACCCTACTCCTGCGCATCCTTACTCACACCAATTTACCTTGGACCTCCACCCATCCCTCTCTATCTACATTATCACATCCCCATCTCACTAGCCACCCCTCACGCTCACCTTCATCCTAGTGCCATCATACCAACTAACAATACACAAGGTTAGCCACTTGGGTGTTTTATCCAATGTTCATGTAAAGTTTCTGTTAATGTGGTGTCAAACATTGAAACCTTTATTTTCAACACTTTCCGTTCTTGGACAGATTTGTGTGCACCTTTGGAAATGGTTTAGTGAGTTCCAGTGAATGGTGAGACATAACGGTACCCCCCGCAATGGTGGCGAGTGTGAAAGGAATGGCTTGGGCATTGTAGGGATGCTTTATGGTGTTGGTGTGGGGTGGTGCCAACCTGGCGCATCATGTGGCAGCCAGGGTGTACAGTGTCAAATGAAGTAAATCTGGCCATGATGCGGCCATCCCTGGCCTCCCGGGCAGCAATGTGGTTGGGTGCTGATGCCCTCTGTCCTGTGCAGCATCAGGTGATTGTGGAGAAGGTTGGTGTTGTTGTTGGTGCTGCTGGTGTGCCTGGTGCTGCTGATGTTGGGGCTAATCGTGGTCGGATTCTGAGAACAAAGGTGAGACAGTATAAAGGGCACCCATGTTGATGGAATAGATGGCAAGTGAAGTAGAGATGACAGAAGCATTCTGTCAATGGTGAGAAAGTTCTTTCAACGAGTTGAGGCTGGATGGAGAGTGGAAAGTGGAAAGCCTGCAGAATCTGTGCTGGAAATGGACTGAGAAACAGCTTGTGGCTGAGGAAAGTGAAGATCTGTCAGGTGGGAGCTTTTACTGTACATTTGAAGCTGTCAAGTAATCAGCTGGAGCAATGGCTGTTCAACTCCCGCCTCAGGTTCACAGACGTGGTCCCCGAGCAGCGTGGACCCCATGGGCGAGCAGTTAAAGTTAAAAGATAAGGTTAAAAGCATTATTAAGGATCTGTCAACAACCCAATAATTGCATTAATTGGGTCGCCCGCCTCTGCGGGTCAGGTCGTATTGGAGATCACACATGCGCCTGTGGGAAAGGCACATTGTGGTGGGTTGACAGCAGGATTCTGACCCGCAATTCAAATTTCCCACCCGACCCGCCACCGATCCCACCCACTGACCCCACTCCCCCCTGAAATTAGTTCTCGTTTCAAGCCATCGCAGAAATTTTGTAGGGTTATGTTTCCTTTCAGCTGTGTGGCATATTCCCAGGGTTTTCGTTGTTTATAATTGACATCTTTTGGCTGTATTTACAGGGATTTTCCACATGCTAAAGTGCTGTCAAAGATTGTGGTTAATCCATGCGCACATCTGTCACCATATCCATTTCCTCAATTGCCCAGCAGATTAACTCTTTATCTCGTGAATTTCCCCAGGATTCACATTGTAACACAGGATTGCTTTTCTTACTAGCTTTTCCCTTTTGATCTTCCTAACTTTTCATTGTCTCCTTTTCTTTATTCTTCTCGCTAAGGATTCCTGCTACAGCACTATGAAAGAAAGAAAGAAAGAGTTCCATTTATACGGTGCCTTTCACGACCTCAGGACATCCCAAAGCGCTTTACAACCAATGAAGTACATTTGAAGTGTAATCACTGTTGTAGTGTAGGCAACGCAGCAGCCAATTTGCACACAGCAAGCTTCCACAATCAGCAATGAAATAAATGACCATATCATCTGTCTTAGGTGTTGGTTGAGGGATTAATATTGGCTAGGACACCAGGAGAGCTCCCCAGCTCTTATTTGAATAGTGCTGTGGGATCTCTTACATCCACCTAAGAGGTTTAAAGTCACTTCTGAAAGACAACAACAACTTGTATTTATATAGCACCTTTAACAGTAAAACGTCCCACGGTGCTTCACAGGAGTGTTATAAAACAAAATTTGACACCGAGGCACATAAGATTTTAGGGCAGATGACCAAAAGCTTGGCCAAAGAGGTAGGTTTTAAGGAGCATCTTAAAGGAGGAAAGAGAGGTAGAGAGGCGGAGAGGTTTAGGGAGGGAATTCCAGAGTTTAGGGCCTTGGCAGCTGAAGGCACAGCCACCAATGGTTGAGCAATTAAAATCAGGGATGCTCAAGAGGCCAGAATTAGAGGAACGCAGATATCTCGGAGGGTTGTGGGGCTGGAGGAGATTACACAGATAGGGAGGGGTGAGGCCATGGAGGGATTTGAACAAGGATGAGAATTTCAAAATCGAGGCTTTGCATAACTGGGAGCGAATATAGGTCAGCGAGCACGGGGGGGGGGGGGGTGATGTGTGAATAGGACTTGGTGTGAGTTAGGACATGGGCAGTAGAATGTTGGATGACCTCAAGTTTACGGAGGGTAGAACATGGGAAGTTGGCCAGGAGTGCGTTGGAATAGTCAAGTCTAGAGATAACGAAGGCATGGATGAAGGTTTCAGCAGCAGATGAGCTGAGGCAGGGCCAGAATCGGACGATGTTACGGAGGTGGAAATAAGCGGTCTTAATAATGGCGCTGATATGTGGTCAGATGTTCATCTCGGGGTCAAATATGACATCAAGGTTGGAAACAGTCTGGTTTAGCCTCAGACAGTTGCCAGGGAGAGGGATGGAGTCGGTGGCTAGGGAACAGAATTGTGGCGGGGACTGAAGACAATGGCTTTGATCGTCCCAATAGTTAGTTGGAGGAAATTTCTGCTTGTCGGACAAGCAGTCTGACAATTCAGAGACAGTGGAGGGGTCGAGAGAGAAGTGGTAGTGAGGTAGAGCTGGGTGTCGTCAACGTGCATGTGGAAACTGACACTGTGTTTTCAGATGATGTCACCGAGGGGCAGCATGTAGATGAGAAATAGGAGGAGGCCAAGGATAGATCCTTGGGGGACACCAGAGGCAACGATGCGGGAGTGGGAAGAGAAGCCATCGCAGGTGAGTCTCTGACTACGATTAGATAGTTAAGAATGGAACCAGGCGAGTGCAGTCCCACCCAGCTGGACAACGGTGAAGACGGCACCTTCAACATTGCAGAACTCCCTCAGTGCTACACTGAAGTTATAACCTAGACTATGTGCTCAAATCTCTGGATGGGACTTGAACCCACACTTTCTGACTCAGAGGCGAGAGAGCTACCACTGAGCCAGTTACCAATGGTTTTTGTATTTATTTAACAAAGAAAAACTGCCAGATTATCTGGTAAACTTGAAAGCAAATCAACTCAATTTGTGCACAAGAAGGTCCCACAAACAGCTCCTACTCGGAGATCAGCTCCAAACTGTATTTGTCAAATAGGCTCCAAAGATAGATGGAAGATAATTAAATTTATATACAGCATGCACCATTAGGTCTAATCCCAAAATCCCTCCTCTTGATAAGGATAGAGTCACATACCATATCTCTATGAATAAGCCAGAAATGTTAACTGTTACATTATCCAGGAAATTCTGGAATTTCCGGTCTAGTACTGAAAGTTCAATCCAAGTACAGGAAACCTTCTGGTATCCAGCACGGACGGGACCGACGTGGTGCCAGTTCAGCAACAATTCCGGATAACCGAACGCTATAGTAAAAGATACGGAGCTGAGAGCTCCATATAAACCAACAAACCCTGTTGCTTAGCAACAGCTTCAGAACAACGTCCACAAGTTGCAAGCGTCCCTGTAGCTTAGCAACAGCTGCAGCCAAACCCTTGCCTTCCTCCATTTGTTGCTGTGCAAGTAATAAAAGTTACCTGAACCGACTCCTGAATTTTGCCGGTTAACCGACATTTCCGGTTATTTAGGGGCCGGTTAATCGAAAGTTTCCTGTATAGCAAACCAATCAGTTGAATCAAGGTAAACTACCAAGTTAAGCATTTCAAAGGCTGATCTTAGGAAAGATACTGTCCCAGAAGGCAAATGAACTGAAGGTTCAAAAGTTCTCTCTGAGGAACTAGCTATTCTGCTAGTTCTGATGAAGGGTCATCGACCTGAAACATAATTTGGGCCAGAAATTCGGGTCCCCACAGGTGAGTACGCGCTGGGTACTCACGTGTAGGCCCAACGAAAGTGTTGGTTTCGTGCATGCACTGCGCATGCGTGGGAAACCGGAAATTCCGTTCCCTTAAAGGAAGGGGTTCACAGGTCGAACGCGTGCGCCGGAGAGGCAGCGCGTACACCTGGAACTTCTTTTTTTTTTGCAGGTTTCTCCGGGAGGGTAAGTCTCCAGGAGCTACGCTTTTAAAAAGCAGTCGCAAGGCCTGCTTTTAACAAGGTAAGTGGTGAATTAAGTAACATTAAAACATTTTTTCCCACAGGTTTATTATTTTTAAATACTTTAAGGAAAGGTAAGTTTATTTTTAGCCCTGTTAGAAACTGTAATTAATTTTTTCAAAAATTTAAATTATTGTTTAAAATAGTTATTTTATGTAATTTATAGTTATTTTAAAAATGTGATGCTTTTTAAAAATTTAATTGAAGTTTTAGTTATGTTTTGGGGCTGAATTGTATTCATAGATTTGACAGGTCTTCCTGTCAAAGCTATGAATACAGATTCCCTGCTACCATTGGCTATCCATGGCCCACGTGATCCCAGGGGATGCTTCGAACTAACTGCGCCCCTGGGTTACGCAAGCACTGCGCGCCGGCAGTTGGAGCAGGCCCAGGATCGGAATCCCATGCGGGCCCACAGCACAACGGCCGGCGCGCTAGGTAAGTGCAGGTCGGGGGCTTGCACCCGCGGGAAGCCTCCGACCCAAATTTCTCTCTCCATAGATGCTGCCTGACCTGCTGAGTATTTCCAGCATTTTCTGTTTTTATTTCAGATTTCCAGCAGTATTTTGCTTTTGTATTAGCTATTCTGCTTGTTCATCGCTTTAATATTTCCCTGTTATTCTATCTATCAGCAAAGATCATGCCTAGCCACAGATAGATCCAAGTCAGAATCTGATAAGTGCAGCCCAGTATCCCTAATTGTGCTAAAGCCCCTGAAAACCATAGTGAATAAGAAGCTATTCAATCATCTCACTTAAAATGACCTACGTTTCAGCTATTGTTTTTTTTACTCTAGGCAACCCAGTCAAGTTGTAGCCCTGTCAGCATCATGGTTCAAGAATGATGCAATTCCCTTGACACTCAGATTAAAATCAGAATAATAACCCTTGACATTTTAGAGCCTTTACAAGGTGTAAGATATCTTGACATTATTGCACAGCTGGACATTTGTGAAATATCCTGTGAACCATTGAATTGGACACATGACATCCTCAGAGGCAAAAATACCTTCCACCAATCTTTGGAGCCTCTCTAAGAAATATAGGCCTAGAAATTCGGTAGGCTTAGCGCCGCTTTTGAGGCGCTAGAGGGCCTAGCGCCGGAGTTATGGCCAGTTTGGAAATTGAGTGGGTCCCTAAATCGGCGTTAGGCCGTTAGCGCTGCGCCGGCACCGATGACGTCATCGGTGTGCGCAGCGTCCCGGTTGCCATGGTAACCCGCCCGAACTCCGAAATTGATTTGCGGCCGCCTCGCCCGTGGCAGCCGCAAGCAACGTTCTGGCAGAGGTGCCTTACTGGACATTGCGCCGGCGCATTAAAGGCCCCGCGGCGGCCGGCCGCTTTCCCGCCGGCCGCCTGGCCGCAGCTCCCTCCCCGGACTTCTCCCCCCCCCCCCCCGGGACAGATGCAAGCCCGGCACTTGTCCGAGGTGCCGGGCTCATTTTTACAATGATTTTCGCGGGCCGCGGCCGGGTGCAGGCAGCTCCTCCTTAAGGGAAGGAGGAGGCCTGCACTTCCCGAACCTGCCGCACCGCAGCGGGCGCCGCAGCGCCGGAATAGTGCCGCAATTCAGCGCGTAGCGCCAGTTTTCAGGCGCAAACAGCTTTCAGCAGCGCCGGCAGCCGTTTGGGCGCAGAACTAGTGAATTTTTGGCCCGCCCAGCGCGACTTAGCTCCAGCACTAACTTCCGGCGCTAAAGCCGTCGCTGCGCCAAAACCCAATTTCTAGGCCATAGTTTAAAGCTGATCTCAGAGTAGTTTTGGCACGAGGTTTACCAGGTAATTGTCAGGATTCCTTTTGTTAAATACATACAAAAACAATTAGTAACATAGTTCTGTAGCAAGAATCCTTAGGGAGGAAGGGTAAAGAAATTTCCTAGGGCTGTACACAGGGTGCAGCGAATATCAAAAAATCAGGTGAGTCGGAATGCATGCCTGTAAAAGAGTTTGGCCGATTTTCCTCCACTTAGATTAATCGGGCAGGTTGCTTTACAGACTCTGTACAGGTTATGATGAAAGGTCATCGACCCGAAACGTTAACTCAGTTTCTCTCTCCATAGATGCTGCCTGACCTGCTGAGTATTTCCAGCATTTTCTGTTTTTATTACTTTGCAGACTTGCGCTCCATCCCACCCGATTTTCCGATATTTGCTGCCCTCAGGCAGTCCAGTGCACCTAGGCGTAGATGCAGGACAATCCCCCCATAAAGCACATCATTCCGTGCATTTACCCAGTGAGCCATCGGGATTAGGATACAGTGAGAAACCTTAGACTAGTTTTAACAAATTCAGAATACATTGGCCCGTATTTTGCGGCCCCTACGGGTGTGTACGTGCTGCGTTCGCGCCCATAAGGGCCGCGCAAGTTCCGGGTTTTCGTGCGCAAAGCACATGCGCGAAAACCCGGAACTTGCGATCTGTCAAGAATCTTCTTGACAGATCGTAGCCATCCCCGGGAAAAGGGCCTCTACGGGCGGACCGTTGCGCTATTTGCCCAACTTCTGCCCAGCGAATGCCCATTAAATTCTTACACCTGGTAAAAGCATAAGGCCTGCTTTTACCAGCGTAAGAGTTTAAATGAATATAAAAATAATTTTTTTTTCATTTATTTAAACATTAAAACATCTGTAAAATAAATTACGGTTATTTTCAGCCCCTCTGAAACATTTAAATTTATTTTTCAAAACATTTAATTTTTGTTTTAAATGTTTAATTAAATTGTATTTTAATTAATTTTAAATATGTAATTTTTAAAAATGTTATTGGTTATGTTTTATGTGATCCCCATTCATGCTTATGGGGAAGCCGTATGTACAGAATCCCCATAAGCATGAATGGGGATCCCCTTCTTTCATTGGTTGGGCTGGGCCACGTGATCCCAGGGGCGCTTGCGAACCGCCTGCGCCCCGTGATACGTGGGCATCTACGCAGGCCTACGCATTGAGGCCCAGGAGCGTGGATCCAGGACCATCAAGTAGGTGCGTAGCTATTTTGCCGTTCGGAGGCATCCGCCCGCGGGAAGCCGCCGACCACGAATTCAGCCCCGTTATATTTGCAGGGAGGTGCTATTTTTGCAGTGGAAACATGTGTTTAAAAATAGAATATGCCACAACCAGCAGGGAAAAACATTATTAAACATCTCCACTCATGAGGCTTACCATAATTTGAGTTAAGTAGGAAGCCTCCCTTGTGTGGAGATATTTGTCACACTTCTCTACGAATTCTAGTATGTTCTCCATATATGTGCCTAATGATCATTCAAGGGCTGTACTTCCCGTTGTTTGTTAACTTTCACAAAAAAGTAGACATGAGTAAAAGGTAAGTGCAGTATCAATAGAAAGGATTAATGATCTGTTCGACCATTTTAACACTAACCCGAGAAGTCAACCCCTTGCCAAAATTAATTAACAAATATTAGCAAAAACTTAAGAGAAAATTCTTTTTTTAATCACAAATGAGGAACTGAACTTGCACAGCACTCTCGGCTGCACAGTCAAATTGAAAAGTGACTATTTCAATCAGATGAGACTCGGAGTCAGTGGCTGAGATTTCTACTTCTCTAATCTGCAACCCACAGTTTTCTGGCCATTAAAATGAATGGGCAAAAAACAGAAAAAGGGGCTTGAAAAGGGCAGTGGAAAATCCTGGCCAATGAGTTTTAGAAAAAAAAGATTTCGGAATACAAACACAGCAAAACTTGGAGTGAATAATCTAATGATAATAATACAGGACCATACAGTGGGGAGGATTCAGATGAACCCTGTAAATTAAATTTTGTTCTTATGGAGAAAGGGGGAGCACAGGCAGAGAGAGAGGAAGGAGAAAGGCCCCTCGGATTTTCATTTCTCTTATTCAATGCAACAACAACAACAGCTTGTATTTATATAGCACCTTTAATGTAGTAAAATGTCCCAAGGCGCTTCACAGGAGCGTTATCAAACAAAATTTGACACCGAGCCACATAAGGAGATATTAGGAGATTTTAAGGAGCGTCTTAAAGGAGGAAAGCGAGGTGGAGAGGTTTAGGGAGGGAATTCCAGAGCTTAGGGCCTTGGCAGCTGAAGGCACGGTCGACAATGGTGCAGCGATTGAGCATCCCCAATTTTAAGAGGCCAGAATTGGAGGAGCGCAGCTATCTCAAAGGGTTGTAGGGCTGGAGGCAATTACAGAGATAGGGAGGGATGAGGCCATGGAGGGATTTGAAAACAAGGATGAGAACTTTAAAATTGAGCAGCTTCTAACTATACAGTTAGTTTGGTGCATCTGTACTAAATCCCACCAGTAGGGACTGCACATGCAGAGGCAAGCCTGCACTCAAGCATTTAAGCTGGGTGAATATTTACTGTAGATGTCCTTCCCAACCCAATGAACAAGATAAATGTGCGTGTTTAATGGACAGAATAGGCGACAAGGAAATATAAATCCATGCTGGCTCCATTGAAATGTTATAGTCAAGAAAATTGGAGATTCTTCATTATAGACATGTTATTAATACATAAATGTGGTTTAGGAGGTTACATTGAATTTATCAGCATTTTTGTTGATATTTTCAGACTTGTCTTTGCTTGGAGGCTTTCTGATGTGTTTAGAATGTGTAGCAAAATTACCACCCATCACTGCCACCAGCCAGTTCCACTTTCAGATTCCAGGCCATCTCCACCACCCCACCCAGGGTGAGTACAGCTGCTGGGTTGAAGACCAACCAAGTGTTGGCATGAACTGATGCTGCACATGTGGCTAATTCACATCTAAAAATGTCATTCCCAGGATCTGCTCTATATTCACAGTCCTGTCGTTCACACGAAATGACACTTGGAGTGTGTGTGTGTGCATGAAAAAAATCTACAAGAGAACGATATAAAGGAGGAATGCTGACAACTATAGATTATATCCTTTTTGATCTGTAGTGAAACCTAGCTGAAAATGTCAGGCCCATCAGATAGACAGTACTAAGGTTGAAAAGAGTAGAAGTGTAGAGTAGAAGAGAAGAAGAGTAGAGGCACTTGGCAAAATAAATAAAACGAAGTAATGGTTAGGTGACGCCAACCGTGGGTTTTTAAAGCCTGCAGATGCAGTTGTAATCAGACGAAGGTTCACCTATCTCATTCGCCAATCTCACCAAGTCACAGATGGGGGACAATCCTTGTCTTTGTGGTAACAGTAGAATTTATTTAATAGTCTCTATTTAACTGTGTCTGTTAATCTACCCCCTTTCTCTATGTTTCTCTTTTTTTGTCCCTTTCGTTCTGTGTTTCTCCCCCTGTGCCGATCACTCTTTGACCTTTCTGTTGCTCACTCACTGTGCCCCTGTCACTCTCCGCCCTTTCTGTGCTTCTGTCTCCCCGGGCACTGCGGCAAATTGTAGTGGACACCTCAATTTCAAAGAGCAATGATGTGAAAGGAAGCTCATTAGTATTATTGGTCAGAGCCTCCTGCCGTTTATACAGCAGGGATTAAACAATTTTGGGGGGGAATATTTTTGTTTCGTGAGGTAGTTAAATACAAATTAGATTTTTCTATATATTATTAGAAATTAGCTTCATTTTTCACACTCATGTCCATGGTGTTTGCCTATAATTTCCCACAGATTTTTGACAGCTGGGCTGTCCATATGCATGCCTCTCAGCCCAGCACCAGCCAAACAAAATGCCTTTATGGTGCATTTCTGCACCATGGTCTTCCATTTGAAGAGGCCATCTGTAGATTGTAGCTGTTTTCAATATACAGTACAAGGTTTTGGCATGGTAACAAACCTTGGTCATAGTAAAACTATAGGAAACTGTGTAAGGGCAGTACTTTCCATCACATCATGAAGCTTTACATCATTGATAATCGGGTTCTGTGAATTATTTGAGGACAACAAAAAGACAGGAGATACAAAGAGACAGAGGCAATGTAAAGCAACATTAGAATGGAAGCAAGAAAGGAAAAAGCAAATATGGATGGAAAAATAAATAATAAAGAGGTAAAAGAAACTGAGATTCCCGTCCTTCCAGGAATAATTGGTGAACGTGGCAGATTATTCAAATACACATCTCTCCCCTTTCCATGGTCTTCCTATTATGGTAATGTAGCTGGTCAGACAAATTCCTGTATCCTCTGCAAAATAAGTTTTTTTTTAAAAATATTGACAAAATGTAAATTTTTTGCAGTGTCTATAGGAATGATGCTGGAATTTGTAATGAATGTTACATTTCTTGAGATCCTACCAGACATCCAACATATACAACCTGGATTTATTAAAATTCAAAATATTTAGTATTTTTGTAATATATAATATTAATTCATTGCCACAAGAGCACAATAATCATCACTCGAAAATAAGGACCTCAGTGAACTGATAGCTGACTTCCGTGTCTGAGCTGTACTCCCGCTGAGTAAGACTCTGCACCAAGAATAGGGTTTCTGACAATTTGCCCCATGGTGTTCAGTAATGTTTTATTTAACCTAAGAAACGATCACATTACCCTGAAAAGTGCATGTTTAGCAAATTAATTTACCAAGTCCTTGTGAAACAAGTGGGGAGAGGAAGATTTTCTCTGTGCACTTGTAAATGCATTTACGGTTTTGCTTTTTGTAGTGCACTGAGAAGACCTTCCCCATGATTTTCCTCCGCCGTTGCGCTGTTTTAACGGCAGCATTCGGGTGGAGAGGGCAGAAAGTGGAGTAGGGGCCCACATCACCAGATTCTTGCCCATTTTGTAGTTTGCCAACTTTTCTGCTGCAAATAAGGCCAGTTCAGGTGAGTGCCCCTCAAATATGGATGGGCATATTTAGATGAAATGGTAATGATGGAGTGATATGTCCCACTTTCCGTCATTTATCATCTTAGCAACGCTGGGTGTTAAAAGACCAGTGTACAACAGGTGGCCAGCAATGCTGGAGAGGGACAACACACCTAAAAATGTAACTGTCCACATCTTCTTCGGCAGTCCCTCGGAACCAAGGATGATCACTGATGTCCACATCAGCGCACGAAGCAGAGGTGATCGATGCACTGATATAGAGCAAAGGATTCGCAATTGGAAACAAAGCTTGAAAAATGATGCTGGTCTTTGAGCTGTCTGTTGGATTAAGCTACTGCAGGGATCCATCTCCCGCAGGACTGACTATTTTGCTTTTTGGCCAACCCTAGTCATCCAGCCAGAAATAAACTGCAGTTTCCCATCATAGCATCTAGTTGTTTTCAACAACAATTTGAAGGTTTTAAACTCCACTACCCTACTCGGAAGTCCATCCCATGCTTTGATCACTCTTCTCGTATAGAATTCCCAACATTTGGCCTAAATTGACTTTTGCTACTTTAAACCTGTGTCGTCTTGCACTATCAAGGCAGAAAAGCCCCAAGTTTCACCAGTTTTTCCTCCTTGCTTGGTCCTATGGTTCTTCTTTAAACCATCTCCAGGACTAGTGTCTTGGTGACCAGAACCAGACATATATTCAAGGGGTGACCTGGCCAGAGCATTAAAGATTACGTATGATCAGCATTCTATTGGCTTTGTTGATTGCCATTGTGCAATAATTGGACATGATGAGTGACAAGTCTCCTGAGACCCCTAAATCTCTTTTAAATGCACCCTTAGCTTTTTTAACCACCATTCATGGATTACTTAAGTTGCCCATTTTTTCTTCCTATGTGCAGTTGTTTATATTAAATTCCATGTACCCTTCTTGGCTTAGGGATACAAAAGTCAATTGCAGAACCCCCTGCTGCTGCCCTGGCTGAAATCGACATAGACTTGGGATCAAACCTGTCCTGTATCACTCAGTACCACACCAGTTGGCGCATTTACCTACTGGGCTATCAGCGGAACCAAGAGAGGCATTGTATTACCAAAATTGAAGCTCTTTTACTTGCTATGATACATTGGATCATCGAGAAGAAGTTTGTTAATACAAGAGGGTCTGGAAGGAAGAGTTTGCACTATGGTTCAACATGGTGTAACAAGCATCATCTGCCCAAAGCTACAGTAAAGACACTTGTTTCCCAGCTGACTGGTCTGCGACGTGTGCCAGACTCGGTGCCTTGTTTGCATCACAAGTGTAGCAACCTTCGAGTACAAATAAGTGGCCGTTCTGGATGAAAAAGTTAGCTTTGAGGACGTGTCCACACATGCATCAAAGCACATGTTTTAGGATCACAAGCTATATTAAGATATGACTTCAGAAACCACAAGCCAGACACTTAATAAGGCAGTTAATTGCATCCATGTGACTGCAAATGAGGGTTATATTTGAAGAGAATGCCTTTGAGTCACCTTGTTTGCACCCAGTTGATATTTTGTAGCTGTTACCTGCGCACAGTGGGTGATAAATTAGTTTTGTTTATGTGACATAGTTTATCCTCATTCCTTTGTAGAACACTGCATATTCCGATTTTACAGAATATCGTTTGTATAGAGATTAGTTAATGAGAAACATATTCATACACTCCAAGATACAGAGGAAGTCCAGCCGTCCAAGATTAAATGCCAAACACATTATGCTCACATTCTGCTTTAGAATTTATTATGTATAAGTGAAGAAAACCAATAAATTTAAAAAAATACAGCTTTTAATCATTATGCTGATATTTTTAAAGTTGAAACGTGAGGCTGAGAGCTACGTGGATAGCACATTTCGGGAGGTGGTCACCCCACAGCTTAAGAGTGTGCAGGCAGAGAGGGAATGGGTGACCACCAGACAGAAGAGGAGGACCAGGCAGGTAGTGCAGGAGTCCCCTGAGCCCATCTTGCTCACCAACCACTATTCGATGCTGAGTACTGGTGAGGGCGATGGTTCATCTGGGGAGTGCAGCCAGAGCCAAGTCCACAGCACCATGGAAGGCTCAGCTGCACCTGTGGTGGTGGGGGGGGGGGGGGTGGAGAGGAGAGGGAGAGCAATAGTGATAGGGGATTCGATAGGGGAGCAGACGTGACTCCAGGATGGTATGTTGCCTCCCTGATTCCAAGGTCAAGGATGTCACTGAACGGCTGCAGGGCATTCTGAGGGGGGAGGGTGAACAGCCAGAGGTCGTGGTCCATATCGGTACCAACAACATAGGTAGGAAGAGGGATGAGGAACTGCAGGCAGAGTTTAGGGAGCTAGGAAAGAGGTTAAAAAGCAGGATCTCAAAGGTAGTAATCTCCGGATTACTACCAGTGCCATGTGCTAGAGAGTACAGAAACAGGAAGATAGAGCAGATGAATGCGTGGCTGGAGAGATGGTGTAGGAGGGAGGGCTTTAGATTCCTGAGGAATTGGAACCATTTCTGGGGGAGGTGGGACCTCTACAAGCCAGACGGGTTGCACCTCAACGGGAATGGGACCAATCTTCTCGTGGGAGGGTTTGCTAGTGCTGTTGGGGAGGGTTTAAACTAGCTTGCAGGGGGATGGGAACGTAAGGATAGAGTCAGTAGGGAGGGAAGAAAAACTGGAATTGGAAAACAAAAACATAGAAAGTAAATCGGAAGGACAGAGGAATCAAGGGATAGAGAGTAGTCAACAAGGAGGTTTGCCTGTACTAAATGGTATATATTTCAATGCAAGGAGTATAGCGAACAAGGCAGATGAGCTGAGGGCACAGGTAGATACTTGGGACTATGATATTATAGCTATTACAGAGATGTGACTGAAAGAGGGGCAGGTATGGCAGCTCAACATTCCTGGTTACAGGATTTTCAGACGGGATAGAGAGGGAGGTAAAAAGGGAGGGGGGGTTGCGGTATTTATTAAAGAAACTATTACAGCTGTGAGGAGGGATGATATATTGGAGGGATCATCAAACGAGGCCATATGGGTCGAATTGAAAAACAAAAAAGGGGTGATCACGCTGCTGGGAGTGTACTACAGACCCCCAAACAGTGAGAGGGAGATAGAAGAGCAAATATGTAGACAAATTTCTGAGAAGTGCAAAAGCTATAGGGCAGTAATAGTAGGGGATTTCAACTACCCCAATATTAACTGGGATAAAATTAGTGTGAAGGGTATAGAGGGTGCGGAATTCCTAAAATGCATCCAGGAGAACTTTTTTAGCCAGTATGTAGCAAGCCCAACAAGGGAGGGGGCGGTTCTGGACTGTTTTTAGGGAATGAAGCTGGACAGGTAGAAGGCGCATCAGTGGTGGAGCATTTTGGTGCTAGTGACCATAATTCTGTTAGATTTAAGGTAGTTATGGAAAAGGACAAGGATAGACCAGGAATAAAAAATTTAAATTAGGGAAAAGCAAATTTTGCTAAGCTCCGAGGGGATTTAGCCATAGTGGACTGGAAGCAGCTACTTGAAGGTAAATCAGTGTCAGACCAGTGGGAGGCATTCAAGGACGAGAGCCGGAGGGTTCAGACCAAATATGTGCCCTTAAAGAAAAAAGGTGGGACTAACAAATCTAGAGCCCCCGGATGTCTAGGGACAAACAGGGTAGGATAAAGAAAAAAAGGGAGGTGTATGACAGATACCGAGGGCTAAATTTTCCAGAATCTTTAGAGGAGTACAGAAAGTGCAGGGGTGCAATTAAAAAGGATATTAGGAAAGCAAAGAGAGAGCGTGAAAAATTCTTGGCAAGTAAAATCAAGGAAAACCCAAAGATGTTTTATAAATATATTAAGAGTATAAGAGGATAACTAAAGAAAGGGTAGCGCCTATTAGAGATCATGAGGGTAATCTGTGTGTGGAGGCGGGAGACGTTGGTAGGGTTCTTAATGAATAATTTGGGCTGGATTTTATCAATGGAGGCGAGTAGGAGGCGGGACTCCCACTTTTGGGGTTGTAGTCCCGCCTCCATCGAGTTGTGGCCAACCCACTCGATTTTCCCTTGATTGACCTTGTTGAGCCCGCTGGGCCAATTAAGGGCCACCCGGCAACAGGTGACGTCACAGATTGACATTTCATCTGTCAAGAGCTTTTGACAGATGATATATCAGCGTTTGACAGCTCTTTGAAGCTGTCAAACACTGACAATCTGTACTCTAAGTTAATTCCTTCCTCTCAGGTTGATTTAGAGATCTCTCCAAAACAGAAAGCAGAGGCTGCAACTTTTGACAGCTCGCGGCCATTCTGCTTTCTGTGCGGCTCCCAGCACAGGTCGGGTACCCGCCTCCTGTGAAACGGGCATGGAGGCGGGTTGGAGGCGGGATGGGTTCGTGCTCCCCGATTTCGTGATTTTAACCCCCCACACGCCTCCAATCCCGCTTCAACGGCCCGATGAAATTCGAGCCCTTTGCGTCCGTTTTCACAACGGAGAGAGGCGAAGCAGACATTGCTATCAGGGAGGAGGAGTGTGAAATATTAGATGAAACAAACATAGTGAGAGAGGAAGTATTAAGGGGTTTAGCAGCTTTAAAAGTGGATAAATCCCCAGGCCCAGATGAAATGTATCCCAGGCTGTTAAACGAAGCAAAAGAGGAAATAGCAGTGTCCCTGACCATCATTTTCCAATCCTCTCTGGCTTCAGGTATGGTGCCGGAGGACTGGAGGACTGCTAATGTGGTACCCTTGTTTAAAAAGGGAAAAAAGGAAAGACCAAGTAATTACAGGCCAGTCAGCCTAACCTCGGTGGTGGGAAAATTATTGGAAAAAAAAGACACGGATTAATCAAGGATAGACAGCACGGATTTGTTAAGGGAAGGTCGTGTCTGACAAACTTGATTGAATTTTTTGAGGATATAACAAGGAGGGTAGATGAGGGTAGTGCGTTTGATGTAGTGTATATGGACTTTAGCAAGGCTTTTGATAAGGTTCCACGTGGCAGACTGGTCACGAAGTTAAAAGCCCATGGGATCCAGGGCAAAGTGTCAAGTTGGATTCAAAACTGACTTGGAGGCAGGAAGCCGAGGGTAATGGTTGATGGGTGTTTTTGTGACTGGAAGGCTGTTTCCAGTGGGGTTCCGCAGGGCTCAGTACTAGGTCCCTTGCTTTTTGTGGTATATATCAATGATCTAGACTTGAATATAGGGGGTATGATTAAGAAGTTTGCAGATGATACTAAAATCGGCTGTGTGGTTGATACTGAAGAAGGTGTAGGCTGCAGGAAGATATCAATAAATTGGTCAGGTGGGTAGAACAGTGGCAAATGGAATTAAATCCGGAGAAGTGTGAGGTAATGCATTTGGGGAGGGCTAACAAGGAAAGGGAATACACATTAAATGGTAGGACACTGAGTAGTGTAGAGGAACAAAGGGATCTTGGAGTGCATGTCCACAGATCCCTGAAGGTAGCAGGCCAGGTAGATAAGGTGGTTAAGAAGGCATACGGAATGCTTGCCTTTATTAGCCATGGCATAGAATACAAGAGCAGGGGGGTTATGCTTCAACTATATAAAACACTAGTTAGGCCTCAGCTAGAGTACTGCGTGCAGTTCTGGTCACCACATTACAGGAAAGATGTGATTGCACTAGAGAGGGTACAGAGGTGATTTACAAGGATGTTGCCGGGAGTAGAGAATCTTAGCTATGAGGATAGGAATCTTAGCTGGATAGGCTGGGTCTGTTTTCCTTGGAACAGAGGAGGCTGAGGGGAGACCTTACTGAGGTGTATAAAATTATGAGGGGCCTAGATAAAGTGAATAGAAAGGACCTATTTCCCTTAGCAGAGGGGTCAAAAACCAGGGGGCACAGATTTAAATAATTGGGGGAAGGTTTAGAGGGGATTTGAGGGGAAATTTCTTCACCCAGAGGGTTGTGGGGGTCTGGAACTCACTGCCTGAAATGGTGGTAGAGGCAGAAACCTTAACCACATTTAAAAAGTACTTGGATGTGCACTTGGGATGCTGTAACCTGCAGGGCTATGGACCAAGAGCTGGGAAGTGGGATTAGGCTGGTCAGTTCTTGGTTGGCCAGCGCGGACACGATGGGCCGAAATGGCCTCCTTCTGTGCTGTAACTTTCTATGATTCTATGAAAATATAGATTGAAAATATAGCATCAAAAAATAACAATTTTACCCAAATAAGAATAATGTATTATTCTCTCTGCAATCTGGATGAATTGGCTTATTCTCAATGATTAGCATCACACACAAAATTGGGTTTTGTATGAGGCAAATTCATCCTGAATTTAAGTTTGTGACTGAATCACCACTTCGTGCACAGATCTGTCGGGCCATGAACTATTAAAGCACACTGGGAACAAAGTTTATTAAATGCTTGGGCAGAGGAAAAGAAACAAAGAAAGAATATCACTGATCTAGTGAAGGGCTTATGGGAAAATGTGGCTAACTAGAACAGTTCTTGTTAGCTAAGATTCTTACGAAGGTTTATCTCAATCCACTGCAATGTTAAAGAGGGTGGCAATGGTGCAGTGAATGAGAACACTGTTCTTTTCCGTCAGCGACCTTGATCATCCAATATCGCAATGAGACCCAGAAGCAACCTCTGGCAACAATTTAAATGAAAGTGACCACAATGGAAGGGAAAAAGTGCATCCCTCCCAGTTATCTGGTCATTAATTTTAATGACTGGAAAATCAGGAGGAACATGAAACAAGGCGCATAGACCAACCCGTCCGATGGCACAATCTGCCCTCCGGTTAAGTTAAGGTCTTCACCAGCAGTGTTGATTCTTAGGGGGCAAAATTCGGTTGCTTTGCATCTCCTGTTAGCACCCTAAGAGGGCGCTAATGGGGAGCAAAGCACCTGGTGCCCGGGTGTGGCGCTGCTAACGTCTCCCGCGAAATTCAGCAGGAGGTTAGCGGCGGCGGTAGCTGGTAACACCCCATGGCGCTGCGCCTCCGGTGATGACGTCATCGCCGTGCGCAGTACCCGGGCCGCAAACTTCAGTCGCGCCCCCTGACTTACCACCGGATGCTATGTCCAACAGGGTCAGGGTGGCTTACGTGCGGCCAGGGCGGCGATAATTAAAGGGGAGGTGCCGGGTGGCCATTTTTTTTCCTGGCCGCCTGCCAGCACCTGCCCCCTCTGCCATCCCCTGCCTCCTCTGCAGTCCCCCCGCGGGGCGCCGGGGAAATGGTGTTAGGGAAATTGATGGGATTGAAGGCCGATAAATCCCCAGGGCCTGATAATTTACATCCTAGGGTACTTAAGGAAGTGGCCCTAGAAATAGTAGATGCATTGCTGGTCATCTTCCAAAATTCTATAGACTCTGGAATAGTTCCCATGGATTAGAGGGTAGCTAATGTAACCCCACTATTTAAAAAAGGTGGTGGAGAGAAAACGGGGAATTATAGACCGGTAAGCCTGACATCGGTAGTGGGGAAAATGCTAGAGTCCATTGTAAAAGATGTAATAGCAGAGCACTTGGAAAACAGTGACAGGATCGGACAAAGTCAACATGGATTTACAAAAGGTAAATCATGCTTGACTAATCCACTGGAATTTTTTGAAGATGTAACTAGTAGAATAGATAAGGGAGAACCAGCGGATGTGGTGTATTTGGGCTTTCAAAAGGCTTTCGATAAGGTCCCGCATAAGAGATTGGCGTGCAAAGTTAAAGCACATGGGATAGGTACTGTCTTGGATAGAGAACTGGTTGGCAGACAGTAAGCAAAGAGTTGGAATAAATGGGTCTTTTTCCGAGCGCCAGGCAGTGACTAGTGGGGTTCCGCAGGGATCGGTGCTAGGACCCCAGCTATTCACAATATATATTAATGATCTAGACGAGGGAACTAAATATAATATCTCCAAGTTTGCAGATGACACAAAGCTGGGTGGGCGTGTGTGCTGTGAGGAGGATGCCGAGAAACTCCAATATGATTTGGACAGGTTGGGTGATTGGATAGATGCATGGCAGATGCAGTATAATGTGGATAAATGCGCACTTATCCACTTTGGTGGCAAAAACAGGAAGACAGATTATTATCTGAATGGCAATAGATTGGGAAAAGGGGAAGTGCAACGAGACCTGGGTGTCCTTGTGCACCAGTCGCTGAAGGTAAGCATGCAGGTGCAGCAGGCGGTTAAGAAGGCAAATGGTATGTTGGCCTTCATAGCGAGAGGATTCGAGTACAGGAGCAAGGATGTCTTGCTGCAGTTGTACAGGGCCTTGGTGAGACCACACCTTGAGTATTGTGTGCAGTTCTGGTCGCCTTATCTGAGGAAGGATGTTCTTGCCATGGAGGGAGTGCAGCGAAGATTCACCAGACTGATACCTGGGATGGCAGGAATGACGTATGAAGAGAGATTGAGTCGATTAGGCTTATATTCGCTGGAGTTTAGAAGAATGAGAGGGGATCTCATTGAAACTTATAAAATTCTAACAGGACTAGACAGACTAGATGCAGGAAGGATGTTCCCGATGGCGGGGTAGTCCAGAACCAGGGGTCACAGTCTAAGGATAAGGGGTAAGCCATTTAGGACTGAGATGAGGAGGAATTTCTTCACCCAGAGAGTGGTGTACCTGTGGAATTCACTACCACAGAAGGCAGTTGAGGCCAACTTATTAAATATATTCAAGAAGGAGTTAGATATATTTCTTAAGGCTAAAGGGATCAAGGGATATGGGGAGAAAGCAGGGACAGGGTACTGAATTTGGATGATCAGCCATGATCTCATTAAATGGCAGAACAGGCTCGAGGGGCCAAATGGCCTACTCCTGCTCCTATCTTCTATGTTTCTACCTGAAGGAAAATAATTTGCAGGACTACAGGGAAAGTGCGGGGGAGTGGGACCAGCTGAAGTGCTCTTGCAGAGAGCCAGCACAGGCTCAATGGGCTGAATGGCCTCCATCTGTGCTGTAACCATTCTATGATTCTAAGTGCAGTCATGCTTCGGGCAGAGACTGGATGTATTATTGGTAAAAATGAGATTTGTTGAAAAAAGCTACCATAATTCAAGAACAGAGCAGAGTCGTGCCTTGTTTCTGCCATTTTAACCAGATCGAATTCAGGCACAGAAGGGCTGCCCTACCCTGGCAAGTGGAGTGTCCTACTTAACATTGTTGAAGTCATGACCCCATGATGTCCTAGTGCCGCATTGCGATTTTAACTGCAGAAATCAGGAGGCTCGCGCAGGGCTAAAGCCGCCAGTGAACGGAGGCAGCAGAGTGGCCAGGAGACGGCAAGTTAAGTATTTTTTAATTTAACTTTCTGTGAAGATTGCTTGTGGGAAACCGGAATGCTATTCCGTGCCCCGCAAGGAATCCGTGGGCCTCATCAACACCAGCCTTCCCTCATCCTCCAAGCACCGGTATCTGGATTGAGTTTTCCTATTGGAGTTGCATAGCTACAAATAAAATAAAATGGCACATTTCACTGTAATGAAAAGTTCCGCCATTTCTTCAGTTTCTCTTTGGTGCAGGTGTCCTTTTAGTAGCAGGATCTGTCATCTACTGGTCGAAGGAATCATTTCATCGCCATCTTTTGCAGTAGCGCGAGAAGATGTATTGGCATCATACAGTTCATGTGCACTGCCATGGGAGAGCAATAGGTGCGCCATCACACTTATTTATATACAAAGTTTTCATCAGGCACTTGATAGGCTGACTGAAATTTCGTATTCACAAAACGGTGATAAAGCAGAAATGAACAGGCATGGAACGTACTAACCAATTTGTAGCGAGCGGGAATGAAAACTATCAATCAGCAATTTCAAACAACTGCCAGTGAAAAACTGGCCGTCACCAAACAGCTTCCAATAGCAAAGAAGAAGAAAGGGAGCCAATGAGATCACTTCAAATATTTTTGGCTAAAACTTTCAGCAGCCACCTTGCTGTGTCCTTTAAGCTGAGGACTTATTGCTGAAAATAAGGTTTGTAATACCATAAAAATAAAAAGTTTACAAGAAAATGATTAAACTTACCCATGCAGTAACATGTTCTGTGTTTGAACCGCCACCAAGAGTGTTTTCTGTTGGAAACCTGTGACCTCTGAGAGACTTAACAAGATAGTGGGGTATAGCTGTCAGCATGCATTGAGCTACATTTTCAAAAAATTGGCAGCAAGATTGGTCATTCACAGAGCTGATGTCAGGACTGATGTCTGTCAGCCTTGCGCTTCATGCCTTCCTGTGTATCAATGAAAAATAACTGCAGTCAATATTAATGTACTGCTGACAACAGTGCTTCCACACCTTGCAATACCATTCACATTAAGGGGGCGATAGGTCATTACTAGGACAAGTGATTTGGCATGGAAAAATCGCCATAGTTACAGAGCAGTTGCAAAGTTAATGGTAAATCACAGGCAGTCGCAAGGGATACTTTTCTTGCAGTGCCAGTCAGTCATTTCCCTTTACCTGCTCTTTAATTTTAATCAGCCGCTCATTTTAAAGTGCCAATAATCTGCTTTGCTCAGCATGTTTAAGAGTAAAGAAATGTTTTTGCAGGTTACTGTAACAGTTGCTCATCCAACTGACCAGTGGTAACCTCACCCGCACAATTTAAAAGGAGAGTTTCTGTTAAATCAAGGTAGGCGGAGCCTGTATCAAATTCACAAGCAGCTGTTACAGTAACCAGTTAGAAATGTCCTTCAGTGCTCGCCAAGCTGAGAGAGGCAGAACATCTGTACTTTAAACATGTTGCTGATTAGCATTCAAGGTTAGAGGAACTGGTGATAGTTGTGCTGGTGAAAGAGATTTTTGGCGGGGGGGCAATGTCTCACTATGTTGCTCTAATCATTACACAGAGTCAAATTCATTCATGATTACTCTGTTATTGTTGATAAAATTCATCCCTGTCGGAGCACATGGTCTGATGTAACATCTTAACTGTTGCATTGAAGAGAAGTTTCTTACGTGATTTTATAAAAATTTGGATTTCTTTTTAACACAGTAATTCTCAAAGGGAAGTCATGTGGCAGCAAAACGGTCTCTTTTGCCTAATTCTTCCCATTGAGAAAGCACATTATAACCTGTCTCTTCGCAGATACCGACTGACCTGGTATGGATTTCTATTTTTATTTCAGGTTTCCAGCATGTGCAGCTTTTTTTTCCTTTTTGTCCTGTACCATGTGTAGAGCTAGAAGCATTGACTGAATAAATGGCCCTCTTAATGAAACAGTCATTATTTAGCACGTACTGTACAATATGCATATATAGAGGGGCAGTATATATAATACCACTGGACCTCGGTATTTATTGATTTGTCTACTTTGTTCCATCTGCAGATACCAGACAGAGAACCATTTCCTTTGTCCAGAACAGAACCTGTTGAAGGCCACTACGAGGAGGCTGAGCCATATGATACCGTCAATATTGGTACGTCACAGCAATACAAGCTTCATACCCAGTCACAGCAATGTGCTGGAAATATGCCAACAAAAGTATTTCTCATGGGAATGTTTGTTTAAATGTATGATTAACATTCAGAAGACGTGTTCATTTTTAAAAAATTTGACGAGCACTTCAACAAATGCAGCAAGTTTCTGAGTAAACAAGGCACACAGCGTCTCCCTCTGCTATGAACTTCAGAAACTTTATTCAAAATTTGAAAGAAATTTTGGCCAATTTAGGGCTGATAATCCATGGCCCTTTCAACCCACTCTCGCTGTAACTCTGGCAGGAGTGGTTTGGAAGGGCCATAAATAGGATCAAGGCCTGGATACTCTGGTACCTGGTCTTATGTCAGGATTTCAGCTGCCTTTGCAAAGAACGGAGCCTGCCCTCACCTCTTATAAGGCCAACGACATAAAATGGGGGTTGGGGGCTGGGATAGGGACTCCGAGTGCTGTGAGGTCCCATGTCCTCAGCTCACAGTGGGATCGGTCAGACCAGCTGGACCCTGCCACCAAATAGAAGTGGACCTTACCTCGGGGTTCAGGTCAGGATTGTGGTCTGGACCCCCAAAGGAGAAATATAATTTTTTTGTTTTAAGTTAGTTCCTCTCCAGAACCGGCAAGTTGCGGCAGACATGTGCCCTGAGTGCATGAGTGCCCACCATTCACATGTAAAACAGCAGACCTTCCCCCCCTAACCTCACCAACCTCGGCGGGGACAGTGGCAGAGGTCTCAGGTGGGTGTATCGAAACATATGCTGGGATATGCTCTCCCCCGGTGTATATTTTTGGCCCCTTTATGTTCAGGTATTTGTGTGTTGTGTAATTAGATAACTACTTTTTTGTGCTGAATAAATAGAGTTATGTTATTGGGTACCACTTCAAATCACTAATTCCATCTTTTCAAGAATGTTTGTCGTACCAGGCTACTTTGCCAGTGTTTTATTCATATTGATATAACATAGCTTTTAAATGCCCCAGAGTTAGGAAATATGAAGAAAAAGCTAGCTGGACTAGTTCAGTGGAGTTACTTAACTCTTGATGTGTGCAGTCAATTAAAGGGTGAGGAAAGTTTGGAAAATAGGTTCCTCTTGCAGGTTGAAAGAAGCAAGTAATGAGAAGGATCTCTACACCAATGAACATTGGCCCAGATATTCCGATCCCTACGGGTGGGTACGCGCTGTGTACACACCCATAGGGACATCAGAAATGCCGGTTTCAGGCATGCACTGCGCATGCGCTGAAAACCGGCATTTCCGATCTGTCAGAATCCTCCTTGATAGATCCTCCGGCTGCCCTGGAGAAGAGCCTCTGCGGGCGGATAGTTCTGCTTTTTGGAGACCCTCCGCCCACAGAAAACCCTTACAATTCTTACGCCTGGTTTTACCAGGACAAGAGTTGAAAAAAAGTTTTTAAAATTTCACTGATTTATCATTTTAAAATACTTTATAAAAAGGTAAGTTTATTTTTAGCCCCGTAAAAAACTTTAATTATTTTTTTCAAAAAATTAAATTTTTGTTCAAAATATTTAATTTATTGTAATTTCAAGTCATTTTAAAAATGTGATGTTTTTTAAAAATTGTACTTGTTTTTTCATTGATTTCCATTCATATATTTGACAGGTCTTCCTGTCAAATGTATGAAGGGAGATTCCCTTCTGTGATTGGCTCCCCATGGCCCACGTGATCCCAGGGACGCTGCGAACTACCTGCGCCCCTGGGATACGTGGGCCCTGCGCACCTCAAGTTTGGTGAGGCCCAGGAGCAGAAGTGTGTGTGTCCCGGGAGCCCTCAGGTAGGGGCGCAGATTCTTCCAAATCGCAGGAGGCCTGCGATCGGAAAATACGGGCCATTGTCTTTCCAGAAGTGGTGTTTACTAGTGATGCTTTTCTTGGCATATGGGGAGGGGTTTGTTTGTTAATCATTGAACAAACAAACAGGCAGAGAGTAATTCCTGTAGTGTGGTCATTGCCTGTTAAAAAGATTACAGTGTTGCACTGAAATGTAATTATGTGAAAATAGCACTGTTAAAAACATTGATGCTTTGTTCACTACAGATGAGGCCGATGCTGTTAGTAGCTCCTATGAGTCCTATGATGAGGAAGAGAGCACCAAGGGGAAATCAATGACCCATCAGTGGCCTTCTCCAGAGGCCTCCATTGAACTGATGAAAGATGCCCGGATTTGTGCTTTCCTCTGGCGAAAGAAGTGGCTGGGGCAGTGGGCCAAACAACTGTGCGTCATCAAAGGCTGCAAACTTCTGGTAAATTGGCGATACAGATGGAAGTGGCAAAGTATTGTTGTTTGACACTTTAAAAGTTTAAAAAAAAATCAACCTGCAAACGAAGACTTAAAAAGCAATGACATCCCCAACACTTAGCACTTATCTGTGGTTTATTGGAAGGAGCAGCACAGTCAGGCTTGGTGGAAAAAAGAGACAATCTGTGAGTTAGGAGGAAGAATTTTACTCTCACAATAATACATATTTGGAATAATCTGCCAGGCTGAGGAGTGGGGGCTAAAACAACCAACCATTCAAAAATCTATGGATACTTTAACAACAAAGTTAGAATACTAAAGAGATGAGGTCTAATGGATTAACAGCCTTTTCATGTCCTTGGCATTTACTACAATAATCTAGATATGACTTTTGCAGATATTAATGAATTTGTATGACATTTCTTTACCCACTATTTTAATACAGGCATTAACTCGTTCATTTTAAGTGCTTCTGCTAGGAGTGAACCTTGGTTCAGTGGTAGTATTCCTGCCTCTGAGATGGAAGGTTATGGGTTCGAGCCCCATTCTAGACAGTCCTGGTGAGCGGAGACAAGAGTTCCACTCTCTAAATGCTGGGGTGACACCCAGTGGAATATTCAAGTCCTATGGGAGTAGAGTGGCGACCCTCCATTGCATCTAGCCAGCTCTCCTGGTACGGACTTGTTAGTCAAGTTAACACCTGTCTACGTAAGAAGGGACTTGGGAAATAACCTGGAGCACAATCTGCTGGATGTAAAGCAGTGGAATTATGGGTTGTTCCATGTACTGTTAGGCACAGAAGAGAACATAAGAATTAGGAGCAGGAGTAGGCCATACAGCCCCTCGAGCCAGCTCTGCCATTCAATAAGATCATGGCTGATCTTCAACCTCAACTCCACTTTTCTGCCCAATCTCCATATCCCTTGATTCCCCTAGAGTCCAAAAATCTTATCTATCTCAGCCTTGAATATACTCACTGAGCCCTTTGGGGTACAGAACTCCAAAGATTTGCTACCCTCTGAGTGAAGAAATTCCTCCTCACCTCAGTCTTAAATGGCCGACTCCTTACCCTGAGACTATGCCCCCCAGTTCTAGACACTCCAGCCAGGGGAAACAACCTCTCAACATCTACCCTGTCAATCCCTCTCAGAATCTTATATGTTTCAATGAGATCACCTCTCATTCTTCTAAACTCCAGAGAATATAGGCCCAATCTACTCAACTTCTGCTCATAGGACAACTCTCGCATCCCAGGAATCAATCTAGTGAACCTTCGTTGCACTGCCTCTAAGGCAAGTATATTCTTCCTCAAATAAGGAGACCAAAACTGTGCACAGTACTCCAGGTGTGGTCTCACCAAAGCCCTGTACAATTGTAGCAAGATTTCCTTACTCTTGTACTCCAGAAGAAAAAGAAGAATGCTTCTGCTAAAATAATGATACAAATACATTAAGCATTCTAACACTAAAATCACCAACAGTAATTTCTAGGCTGTGTTGTGTTCTTACTCCTAAATGCCATGAACCAACATTTATCATAGAAGATAGGAGGAGGAGTAGGTCATTCGGCCCCTCGAGCCTGCTCCGCCATTCAATGTGATCATGGCTGATCATCCAAATTCAGTACCCTGTCCCTGCTTCTTCCCCAGATCCCTTGATCCCTTTAGCCTTAAGAAATATATCTAACTCCTTCTTGAATATATTTAATGAATTGGCCTCTACTGCCTTCTGTGGTAGAGAATTCCATAGGTTCACCACTCTCTGGGTGAAGAAATTCCTCCTCATTTCTGTCCTAAATGGCTTACCCCTTATCCTTAGACTGTGACCCCTGGTTCTGGACTCCCCGACCATCGGGTACATCCTTCCTGCATCTAGTCGGTCCAGTCCTGTCAGAATTTTCTAAGTTTCAATGAGATCCCCTCTCATACTTCTAAACTCCAGCGAGTACAAGCCCAATCGACCCAATCTCTCCTCATACATCATTACTGCCATCCCAGGTATCAGCCTGGTGAATCTTCGCTGAACTCCCCCCATGGCAAGAACATCCTTCCTCAGATAAGGCGACCAAAACTGCACACAATACTCAAGATGTGGTTTCACCAAGGCCCTGAACAACTGCAGCAAGACATCCTTGTTCCTGTACTCGAACCCTCTCGCTACGAAGGCCAACATACCATTTGCCTTCTTAACCGCCTACTGCACCTGCATGCTTACCTTTAGCGACTGGTGCACAAGGACACCCAGGTCTCGTTGCACTTCCCCTTCTCCCAATCTATTGCCATTCAGATAATAATCTGCCTTCCTGTTTTTGACACCAAAGTGGATAACCTCGCATTTATTCACGTTCTATTGCATCTGCCATGCTTCTGCCCAATCACCCAACCTGTCCAAATCATCCTGGAGTTTCTCGGCATCCTCCTCACAGCACACACGCCCACCCAGCTTTGTGTCGTCTGCAAACTTGGAGATATTACATCTAGTTCCCTCGTCTAGATCATTAATATATATGTTGTGAATAGCTGGGGTCCAAAGACCGATCCCTGCGGTACCCCACGAGTCACTGCCTGCCACTCGGAAAAAGACCCGTTTATTCCAACTCTTTGCTTTCTGTCTGCCAACCAGTTCTCTATCCAAGTCAATACCTTGCCCCCAGTCCCATGTGCCCTAACTTTACACACTAATCTCTTATGCACCATTACCACCACCAATAACAACAACAATATCAAGTACAACCATTTCCATACAAGTGCAAAATGATTGCAATGCATATGCCATCTTCATTTCAGATTTCATCAAGCAATCCTGTATGTTTCACTTTGGATCGCTGCTGAACCTGTTAGGTTTGACCCTCATCCTCTGTATTAAAATATAGCAAGTGTAAATTTAAAGCTTTTTTTAATGATCGATATTGATTGTGTTCCTTATGTCTTTTTTTTTGTCCTTCAGTGTTACAAAAGCTCAAAGGACCAGAATCCTCAACTGGATGTGAGTCTGATTGGATGCACTGTTGTACATAAAGAGAAGCAAGTAAAAAAGAAGGAACATACATTGAAGATCACACCAGTCAATTCAGACGTTATAGTACTGGGTCTGCAAAGCAAGGAGCAGGCAGAGCAGTGGTTAAAGGTGAGGAGTGGAGATACAGTAGAGAGACAAAGGGCTAGATTTTCAGTTGCTAGCGCCAGCAGTTAGCGCCTTAAGAGAAGTGATTTTTGGGCGCTATGCGTGTAGCGCCCGTGCGCAGCGCTGTTTGCGCCCCGCCCCAAATTAAGTTGCCCGTTAGCGCCGGCGCAAAGTTTAGCGCCCGGCCGGATGCGCGCGCAGAAAATGACGTCACATCCTCGTGCAACGCCCTTTGGCCGCCCCGATTCCAAACTTCAGTCGGACCGCCCCATTGTGCGGCTGGCGGCCGGAGCGTTTGGAAAAAGGAACGCAACACAACCAGCGCGGGCCCCGGGGGGCGCAAATTAAAGGGGACGTGCTCTCCAGTATGAAGGCCAGCCTTTTTTCAGAAAACACTCTTGTGCAACGCATTTATGGAGACACAACAAGGAGGATAGCTAACTGGTTTCAAGCAGCAAGAGCTCAGGTATTTTTGGACTCAGGCCAGAGCGCTGCAAGTGGCCTTTTGGAAATTTGAGTGTTTGCCAGGATTTGATGGGGGTTGCATGGGGTGCCAACGCGGAGCTGCAGCTCCATGTCCGTAGGGCTCACAGACGCATTGTGAGAGGGGCAGCCCTGGCTAGAGGCAGAGGGGGCTACAGGCGTCGGCCACGTAGGCCTTACCCAGTCAGGCTATACCGCCAGCAGCGCTCCTACCTAAACATGAGTGCCGCGCGATGTGTTAAAAGGCTCCGATTCCGAAAGGAGGTGATTGCAGAGATCTGCCACCTGCTTCGCCGAGATCTGCGGCCAAAGCTCAGGTGCAGGACGTCTCTGTCGGTGGAAGTGAAGGTGACGGTGGCATTGAACTTCTATGCCACCGGCTCCTTCCAATACGCTGCTGGGGACATAGCAAACATCTCCCAGTACGGCGTGCATCGCTGCATCCGCCAGGTGACCGAAGCACTGTTCAGAAGGAGAAGCCAATTCATCTCCTTCCCCATGGCCCTGGAGAGCCAGCATCAGCGCGCATTGGGATTTTCCAGACTCGGGGAATTCCCCTTGGTGCAGGGCGCCATTGACTGTACGCATGTGGCTTTGCGGGCCCCTCTGGAGCATGGCGAGCAGTATCGCAACAGGAAGGGCTACCATTCTCTGAATGTGCAGCTGGTGTGTGACCACAAGCAGCGCATCATGGCAGTCAATGCCAGCTTCCCAGGCAGCAGCCACGATGCCTTTATCCTGCGGCAGAGTACTGTGCATGACATGTTCCAGGCACAGCCTCCCCCAAGAGGATGGCTACTCGGGGACAAAGGCTATCCTTTGTGCACCTGGCTCATGACCCCGCTCCGCGCGCCCCGGACCGCTGCTGAAGAGGCCTACAACGAGAGCCATCAAACCACCCGCAACATCATCGAGCAAACTATTGGGGTCCTCAAGCAGCGGTTCCGCTGCCTTGATCGCTCTGGAGGAGCTCTCCAGTATTCGCCGGACCGGGTCTCCCAATTTGTGGTGGTTTGCTGCATGCTACACAACCTGGCTATCCGCAGGAGTCAGGCACTGCCACCTGACGTTGGACCAGCACCTCAGGAGGAGGAGCAGGAGGAGCATGAGGAGGAGGAGGAGGAGGAGCAGGAGTACGTTCCCAGGAGGGAGCGACCAGGGCCAAGGGCCGCACGACGCCACCTTATTACACGGTACTTCTAAGCCCCCTGTCAGGGAATGGCCAGGGGCCATGAGGGAAGATGAATGCAGCCGCTCCGCAAGCCCTCAGCCGGCGAAGCCAACAAACACTAAGAAGAACAACCATGGAGACTGCATGAATAAAGATAATTATTTATTACACAAAAATGAAAAGCCCTTCCCACATGAATCCCCAAAAACAATAAACGGGCCCCACAAAAAGCCCAACAAACGACTCACTCCCACAAACTGGGGAGGAGTCACTCCACATTTCTTCAAACCGGGCCTCAATGTCGGCCTAACGCAAAAAATAAGCCCTCCAACAACACAACCATGGGCAAAATAAAGATGGCCACTGCCATATAAAAGGAAAGCTGGCCACACCCTCTACTGAGTGGCCCACGAGGGCGAGACCTTGCCCAGCCTTTTGCCTCCCCTGCCCGGCCTGCTGCTCCTTCGCAAGCTCTGTCCAGTGGCTGCTGCGAGGCTGGGGGAAGGCGCCTGAGGCTCAGGTGCCCTTCCGCCAGATGCCGCTGGGGGGCGGCCTACACGGCGTTTGGGCCTCGAGGGGCCGTCTGCTGAGTGGCGCACCTGAGCCTGGCCACCATCAGCTGCAGCCGCTTGCCCTTGACGCCCCAGTGGGGGAATGGCGGCGACGGATGGCGCAATGTGGGCCAGCTGGCGTCTGGGATGCACTGGCTGGTGCTGTGGCACTCGGCCGGGCCCGCACTGCAGGATCCGCAACAATCAGCCGAGGGGCGGCTTGCTGGGATGGTCCAGCGCGGCGGCTGCCCTGGCGATGCCTGCCTGAGACAGCGCGTGTGGCAGCAGTGAGTGCCCCTGTGGTCCTGGTGTGCGCCCGCATCACATCCGCCAGGGTCTTGACAGCATCAGTCAGCATGCGGCCACTCGCGGCAGTTGCTGCCCCGAACTCGCACACACTGGTCGCCAGCGACTCGATGGCCTCAGGCATGCGCCCCACCACGCTCATGAGCTCCGTGTGGCGCCGGTCCGAATCCTCGGCCATCTTATCCAGCTTCCGCACCTCCTCCGAGGTGAAGGTGTCCGGACTGGAGTCGCGACTCTCCCGCTGGGGAGGAGGGGGCCGAACTAGGGGACCCTTGCCACGTTGGTGGCGGCGAGTGTGCCGATCAGCAGCACTCCCCTCTGATCCTTGCCCCCTTTGGGGGGAAGGCCGCGGGCCACGCGCACGGCTCCTGGGTGGCTGGACGCCACTGGTCCCAGAAGCTGCATTGCCCTGCGACATTTCCTCCAGGCACTCGTGCAGTGAGGAGGTGTCAAGCATTTCCTCCTCTCCTGCGGGACGTGACTGTTCCCCCGATGGTCCGGCTTGCTCCTCCTCCTCCTCCTGCTCGGAGGTGCTGTCACTGGCAGCTTCAGGGTCCTGGTCGTCACCAGCTGAAAGCAGGAATGCACAAGAGTAGCTTCAGAGTGAGGAGACGGCGTCAGCGAGGGAGTTAGGACTGGTGGCATTCAGCGCATTGGTGGGACAGTGGCAAAGGAGGTAGCTCGGATGGGCCAGTGTGACGCGAGAGGGCCAAAAGGCGAGGTCCTTACCATTGCCGGGCAGTGGAGGGTCGGCTACTCCGCACGCTGTGGGGACGAGCACACGGGCTCCCATGAGCACACACACGTGCTCCTCCAGCCGAGTGAGCTTCTGCAGCTTGGCGCGGCCACCCCTGGCACGGGCCTGGCGATTAAAGGCTACTTTAGCCTGCAAGAGAAAGGACGGGCTGTAAGTGCGCAGTGTAGCCCTGATGTAGTGTGCACTGCCTCCCATGGTGGAATAGCTTGGCCAGAGTGAAGCCCTGATGTAGTGTGCACTGCCTCCCATGGTGGAATAGCTTGGCCAGAGTGAAGCGCTGATGTAGTGTGCACAGCCTCCCATGGTGGAATAGCTTGGACAGAGTGAAGCCCTGATGTAGTGTGCACAGCCTCCCATGGTGGAATAGCTTGGCCAGAGTGAAGCCCTGATGTAGTGTGCACTGCCTCCCATGGTGGAATAGCTTGGCCAGAGTGAAGCCCTGATGTAGTGTGCACTGCCTCCCATGGTGGAATAGCTTGGCCAGAGTGAAGCCCTGATGTAGTGTGCACAGCCTCCCATGGTGGAATAGCTTGGCCAGAGTGAAGCCCTGATGTAGTGTGCACTGCCTCCCATGGTGGAATAGCTTGGCCAGAGTGAAGCCCTGATGTAGTGTGCACTGCCTCCCATGGTGGAATAGCTTGGACAGAGTGAAGCCCTGATGTAGTGTGCACAGCCTCCCATGGTGGAATAGCTTGGCCAGAGTGTAGAGTGCCGAATGGCCAATTGATGCTCATGACTGTCCCAATGCTGCTGGCTGAGGGCTGGCCAATAGGACTTTCAGCTCCCTTTGCCCATCATGTCAGGTGTACATGCAAGAATGAGGAGGAGACTGGAAAGGGTACTCACCCTGACAATCCTGGTCAGGTCGTTGTATTTTTTACGACATTGTTTGTGGGTCCTGGGGGCATCGCCGGTGAACGTCACCCTCTGGGCGATCTGCTTCCAGGCTTTGGTGTAGTCGTGGTGGGTTGGATTCCTCCCACTCTCTGGGAACAAGATCTTGCGCCTCACCTCCAGAGCTGTGACCATTATGTCCAGATCACCCTCTGAGAAGCGCAGGGCACGCTGACGGGCCTTCTCTGGCGTTGCCATGACTCCCTGGGGCTGAGCAGCAGTGTTGAGGCCTCTTTGCAAGGCTGCAGTGTGCAGGGCGTGGCAGCAGACCAATTCGTCCCTTCCCCCTTTAAGAGCTGGTCGGCGCCACGGGGTCTGCTGTCAGTCCAAAAATGACCGCACCCGCGCTGCGCCCCGCCTGGGCGCTATCCCTCTGGACCGCCGGCTTAGCGCCTAAAGATAGTAGTGGAACGCCTCTTTTAGCGCTCCACCAACCTCTTAGGGCGAAGCCACTGAATTTCCGGCAACGGGGCGCTACTTTGGGGTGGGCGCTAAGGTTAGCGCCCCAAAACTGCCTATACTGAAAATCTAGCCCAAACTCTGTTACAATTACTGCTACAATTTCAATTTTAGCGTGACTTATACTTATGCCATAAAAATGCTTTCAAAGAAACAGAAAATACAGAGCAGTGAGGATAAATACATGGTCAAAAAATTGCAATAAAACACCAAAAGGATGATTTTTGTTTACTGCTCTGTCTGAAATTCTGGTTATAATTTGAAAAGAGCCCCTGAGCAACCACAAGTGCAGGAAACATAGAAACATAGAAGATAGGAGCAGGAGTAGGCCATTCGGCCCCTTGAGCCTGCTCCACCATTCAATACGATCATGGCTGATCATCCACATTCAGTACCTTGTCCCTGCCTTCTCTCCATATCCCTTGATCCCTTTAGCCTTAAGAAATATATCCAACTCCTTCTTGAATATATTTAATGAATTGGCCTCTACTGCCTTCTGTGGTAGAGACTTCCACAGGTTCACCACTCTCTGGGTGAAGAAATTCCTCCTCATTTCTGTCCTAAATGGCTTACCCCCTTAGACTGTGACCCCTGGTTCTGGACTCCCCGACCATCAGGAACATCCATCCTGCATCTAGTCTGTCCAGTCCGGTCAGAATTTTATAAGTTTCAATGAGATCCCCTCTCAGGAAACTCGCATATAAAGCTCTGTAACTTGGGGTCTAGGCCATTATTATGGCATGTGGCCGGAAGGATCATTAAGCGATCATAAAAGACAGAGGAGATTTGGACACAGTGTATTTACGCGTATAACTCACTTACAGCCAACATTCCGCACTTTTTATTTGATTTGGGCCCAGATTGTCCGTGTGTCTGGGCGCAAATACGCAGGAAATTCCAGGCCAGTGTATTTTGTGAACCAGAAAAGAAGCTGCTGAGTATATTGTGAATAGTAGCCAATATGCTGGAGTAGGGTTCCAGGGGTAGTGGACACCCTTTAGTATCTCACCCAAGTAGTGATTATGTAGGAGCACAGATAGGATCTGGAAACCTAGTCACCAACAATATAGTTTACTGTGCTGCTCACCAATCCAACAACTTAATTTACATTTCCTCTGCAAACTTAATGTGCACCCATTTCTTCTTAAATTTTATTAGAAATAGATTTTCTTAAATAGGCCCAATCAACTTCAACTTCAAACGTACACAGATCAAACCCTTCCAACATTACGAGAAGAACAATATGTTAAGGATAGCTTGGTGACCCCTCAAACTAGTGTGGGTGGCTGCAGCACCAAGCCCCAATGATTCATTATTACAGATGGTGACTCAAAGCATTTGTAAAGCTCGGGTACACTACAGCCTTGTCTGAGTTCAGTGTCTTCTTTGTCAGCTGCAGTTCATTGAACTAACAGATCAAAGGAGCATCAACTTTGAGTGAGGAAATCAAAGAAAAAGCCAGGCTGAGAACTGTCGACAGAGAAATAAAACCTGCTCAAAACTTGTTCATACTTTTAGACATCTCTCTTCTCCTTGAACTAACCATGATTGGAAAAACTGGGTTTTTTTTCAGATTGGAATCTTTCCTTCCTTGTTAACACAGATGCTAGAAAGCCAATTACTGTTGTTGCAAAGGCTGACCTGAAGCATTTTACACACAATATAATGGTTTCCTTAAACAGTCGGTGCATTGTGGCTGTAAATCAGTGTGGAGATAACACCTACTAATTGCAGTAAAAAAGGACAAATTTACATTTTTAATTTTTTTTAAATCATCTACAAGAAGTTTATATGCTGTTAGAGCACAGTTCCATACAGAGTACATGCTTTAGTATATATTTCACAGTAATGAATTTGCAGGTAAATACAGTGACAATTGTGCATGGTTATACATTGGGCTGGATTTTCCTAAGCCCCTGGAGTCGGGTTGGAGGCGTGCGGGCGATAAAAATCGGAGATCCGGGGGTCCCGACCCCATCCCGCCTCCAACCCGCCTCCATGTCAATTTCATAGGAGTCGGGTTGCCGACAAGTGCTGGAACCCGACTCCCAGAGGCGGGAAGGGATTAAAGGCAATTAAACTGCCTGTTAACAAGTAGTTAACAGGTAGTTTTTTGCCTATTCGCGATTTTTATTGCTGGCTTGTGGGCTTCCCGACAGCTCCAAACCACGAAAAGTTTGAGGCGGGACGTGGGTCTGAGGTCTTGGAGGGGTCGAGATGCCCAGTGTTCAGGTGAGTGAGGGGTGCAGGAGTGCAAAGGTAAGTGTTTTGCAAGTGTTTAAAGTGTTTAAATAAGTTTAACTTACTTTTATTTACCTTTACAGGAGTCCTGCATTCCGGTGTCAGGAGTCGGCTGCAAGAACCACAGAAGCTCCGATTTTTAAAAAAAAATCAGCTTCTTGGTTTCTGCAGCAAAATGATTTTAAAGTTATCCTGAGAAAGGACTGAGGCTGAATTAGCAGTTTTTCAGTGCTTGACAGCTTCAAACAGCTGTTAAACACTGATATTTCATCTGCCAAAAGCTTTTGTCAGATGAAATGTCAATCTCTGACGTCACCTGTTGCCGGGTGGCCCTTAATTGGCCTGCTGAGCCCACAGGGCGGGCTCAACAAGGTCAATCAGAGGAAAATCCAGTGGGTTGGCCACATCTCCATGGAGGCAGGACAACAAGCCCGAATGTGGGTTTCCCACCTCCAACCCGCCCCCGTAGCAAAATCCAGCCCATTATCTCTCTCTCTTAGGCAGTCCCTCGGAATCGAGGATGACTTGCTTCCACATTAAAAATGAGTTCTCAGGTGACTGATGAGTCCAATGTGGGACCTGCAGTCTCTGTCACAGGTGGGGCAGACGGTGGTTGAAGGGGCAGGTGGGTGGGGTGCTTGGGTTGACGTGCTCTGCTTCCGCTGTTTGCCCTTGGCTTCCGCTTGCTCCAGGCGAAGAGACTCGAGGTGTTCGGCGCCTTCCCAGATGCTTCTCCTCCACTTTGTGCAGTCTTGGGCCAGGGATTCCCAGGTGTCGGTGGGGATATTGAACTTTTTCAAGGAGGCTTTCAGGGTGTCATTGAAGCATTTCCTCTGCCCACCTGGGGCTCTCTTGCCGTGTCGGAACTCCGAGTAGAGCGCTTGTTTTGGGAGTCTCTTATTGGGTATGCGGACGATGTGACCCGTCCATCGGAGCTGATCGAGCATGGTCAAAGCTTCGATGCTGGGGATGTTGGCCTGAGCGAGAACACAGACGTTGGTGCGCCTATCCTGCCAATGGATTTGCAGGATCTTACGGAGGCAGCATTGGTGGCACCTCTCCAGTGCTTTGAGGTGCCTGCTGTACATGGTCCATGTCTCTGAGGCATACAGGAGGGCGGGGGTAGATCAGTGTGGAGATAACACCTACTAATTGCAGGAAGGACAAATTTACATTTTTAATTTTTTTTTAATCATCTACAAGAAGTTTATATGCTGTTAGAGCACAGTTCCATACAGAGTACATGCTTTAGTACATATTTCACAGTACTGGATTTGCAGGTAAATACAGTGACAATCATGCATGGTTATAAATTATACAGCATATATACATTAGGGTGATGCGCGATCGATGATCGAGGCAAGATCATTCCTGGTTAGGTGGTTCTCCGGCTTGTAGGGGAGGGGATGCGGTGTTTCAATAGGTAACAGCAGTAACAGATCCTTGTCAGCATTGTACCATTGTAGGTCCTATCCCTTCAATAGTTAGACTTGGCATTGGTCTGATTGTAGGAGCTTGAGGTGGGTGTGAGGTCGGCCCCCAGCATTGTGCCCCAAATCCCCTGGTGTTCCTCCAGCTCCACATGACTAACATGTCCTATATATGCGTTTAGAGTGCATGATTGTTTTTGCAGTGTTGGATTGCACCACAAAGGGATGCACATTCTTGCTGCCAGGAACGTAATGTTGTCCTGCCCGCAACACTTTACAGCCAGTGAGTTACTATTGAAGTGCAGTCATTACTGTCTTCACCACCTGGGTAGTAACCTGGTGGAGCGGATCACCCATTCTTTATAGCACCCATCCATTGGAATCAAGGTGAAAATCTACCCCGATGTGTTTTACATAAGGAATTTTCCCAACATTGCTTTAGATGAACAGTGTGGGGGTAATTTGCCAGCCTCCACTCCCAGCAAGGAATCTCGCTCGCAGTGAGCATAGTAGCAGAGATGTGGCTGCACTGTTTGACCCCTGATTTTCCAACATGCCCTCACCACTAGCGATTATAAAATTACCATGTCCATTCCAACTGGGGCCAGCTTGGAAGCTGAAGGAATGAATGACTTTATATAGTGTCTTGTCACATTTCTCAGGAACTTCAGTGAAATATTTTAAAGTGTAATGTCTGTTGTTCTGTAGGTAAACTGGTCACAGAGGAAGCCCTGTCTCATTTAAATTGTTATATTTCCTCCCACAGTGGCCAGTGTTTGTTAAACGTGCCTGGTCAACCTCAGCTTTGTGTTTAGCTGTATATTTTCATTAGTGGTGGTTTGTGCAGGGTGTTTGGGTCCAACATCAGAGTATGATTTTGATCTCTTTTAAAATAAAAGTATTTGGAAAATGTTGATTTTTTTTTTTCTAATTTGTTTTTTCTTTGTTGTTTTCATGTTTTCTCTCCCATATCTCACCACCCCAGGCTGAAATAGCCTATAGAGGCTGATAGGCTGGGACAACCTGCCATCATGCCTCCTCCGCCAATACTCCTGTGGGTCAACCTATAGGAAGTGCATAAGAGCAATCCTTGGGGACTTGCCTGGCCATTTGTTCACCCTCTCTGTGGACAGATGCCTCACCTCATTCCAGTGCATCCGTCTGATGATCTGGCCAAAATCTCAAATCTTTTTCTTTACATTCGTTCATGGGATGTGGGCGTCGCTGACAAGGCCAGCATTTATTGCCCGTCTCTAATTGCCCTTGCGAAGGTGGTGGTGAGCCGCCTTCTTGAACCGCTGCAGTCCATGTGGTGAAGGTACTCCCATAGTGCTGTTAGGGAGGAAGTTCCAGGATTTTGACCCAGCGACGATGAAGGAACGGCGATATATTTCCAAGTCAGGATGGCGTGTGACTTGAAGGGGAACCAAACAGGGAATCATATGTAGACTTTTATTACTGATAATGTAATAAGTATGAATCTCTTTCCTACCAGTACATTGCGAGTGAATATATGCTGTATGCCTTTTGTGTGGTTATAGATCCGTTTTCCCTATGTGTCTAGTACTGGATGTGGGTTCCTGCACTTTGAATCGGGTTGCAGTGATCAATATGTTTTGATTACATTGACAGTCTAATGGAGTGTGTAATGTCCAATATATTGGCAATATTGTTTTAAAAATATTCTATGACTGGTACTTTCTGTCTGCCTCTGTGTTATTTCTATACTTACATGTCACTACAAAATACACACAAACCTAGACCTTACAGGGTGGGATTTGCCTGTGGTGAGAATGCATTTGTACTTTACTTCAGTATAATAGATGATGATCCCCACCATTCTAGACAGTCTCAAACACTACCTACATTATTGGGATTGAGCTTCAGCTTCACAAATGCCTGAATTTTAGGATTATTACAAAATCGCAGAGAAAAAATTACCCTTGGGGCACTATACTGCATATAATCTTCCATCACCATATCCTTAAGTGACTGTCTGAATCAATTGATATTCTGCAGCACGCAAAGTACTTTTTCTTAAATTGATCTACAGGAGTAGAAATAATTTGCAGTAACGCACCAATTTCTAGACTTATTGTTACAATTAAATAAACATTACCGGATCTACAGTGACTGCAACAATTGTGGATACTTTAGCCCGACTGTGCCATTGTTTTATTTTAAAAATTTGAACACAGTAGTTACAGTCCTTATGTGTTTCTTACCCTGTAATGTAGGTGATTCAGGAGATCAGCAACATTCAAGGTGACAGCTTTACTGATGGAAATCTTGTAGCCATAGACCATTCCCGCATTCATGGTCAAAGAGTGAGTCACTACTTACTGAGAACTACATGCAATTAATATTCTCATTTACTGTGCTTTGTTCTTATTAGAGCCCTTTTTATATTACGAGCCAGGCCTCGGAAGAGAAGCCTTAAGAGTGCCACTCTCCCAAATTTTCATCTAAGTGCATACTGCTGTTCTCCTTATGAACTGGCAGAAAAGTGTGTTCCAAGGTGAAACAGTAACACAGAATGACCTCTGCGTACATGCAATGTAATTGTACCAGGATGTTGTCAACTAATGACATCATGGTACGCAAAACGTATATGGGATGTAGGTGTATACATGATGATGTCATGATGTAACAACAACAGAAAATGTTGGAAAAACTCAGCAGGCCAGGCAACATCCGTGGAGAGAAATTTTTTCCGTTCAGCCCGTAAGGATGACCCCGAGCTTCCGGTCGCCTGTCATTTTAATTCACCGCCCCATTCCCACTCAGACCTCACTGTACTCGGGCTCTTGCATTGTTCCACGGAAGCTCAGCGTAAGCTCGAGGAACAGCACCTCATTTTCCGATTAGGCACTTTACAGCCTTCTGGACTCAATATTGAGTTCAACAATTTCAGATCATAACCTTGGCCCCCATTACATTTTTACTTATTTTTTTATCCACACCTTTGTTTTGGCCCTTTCCCCCCCCCCTTTTTTTCTCTCCCACATGGCAGCTGTCTCCCATTCTGCCAGTGCATTTCACACCTAATCTAGAGCTGTCTTTTGTCTCCACTAGTCCTATCACCATCTCGTCTCGTTTTGAATACCTCTTAATGTCTCTTCACTTCTCTTTTGTTCTCTCCCAGCCTGGCCTTTTAATCTACTTCATTTCCTGTGCTTTTTCAGTCTTGACAGAGGGTTTGACCCGAAACGTTGACTCTATTTTCTCTCCACGGATGTTGCCTGGCCTTGCTGAGTTTTTCCAGCATTTTCTGTTGTTATTTCGGGTTTCCAGCATCTGCAGTATTTTGCTATCGTCATGATGTAACAATATCTGTGAGTGTGCTTATACAGGGAAAATTATACTGCTTCCAATGCAGTGCTTTTAGTGGGAGCTGTTAGTCTGGTGTTGGCACTAATCCCTGGGAAAAAAAGATCGGTGGTCTTGGCCACCATTGTACCAAAAAAATCTATCCGTTTTATCGTCACCTGCTCACCGACTGCAGGAGAGACTACGGGAGCTGGTGGTCAAAGAGCAATATAAAGGCAACTAAAGAGTGGGAACTCATCCTGGGTGGGAATGTGTTTTGTTTCTTATCTGTTTTCCTAACATATCTAGAATGTGCTTTTCCATTGAAGGCACATGTGTAAAGTCTAATCCAGTACGTCTTTACAGGCATAACAACATTCCAAATGGAGACTTAAGGGGGAATTTTAACTGGGAGGAGCAGTTGGTCGGGTGGGCGGGAAATGATAGTTGGCCGGTGGGTGGGCGGGCGCGGAATGTTCGGATGGCAGGAGGCTGCTGGCTGGCACCAAAGGACGCCTCACCGACAAGAAGGTAAGTCGCGAGGAGAGTGTTTCGGGAGGGTCTGGTGGGGGAGGCCCAAACTTACCTTGTGCTCCTCCAGGCCCCACAAGGAAAGTAACAAAAACCTGACCTTAAATGGCCTGTAGAAAATAGGGTTGTTACCTGCACGACTTGTCAAAGCAGGAAGTGGTAGAAGCTTTGAAAGTCCACAATCTGCTCTCTGAAACATCAGTTTTGACTGAAGCAATTAGAAAACCCTTTTTCTCCACTGTGTAACTAAGAGTGGATTTTCCCAGCTGCCTCTCAGCAGTTTAGGTAGGAAAATCTTTTGCTTTCCACTCGAGTCTTTACCATGGGGTTTGTGGTAAACCACTGTCGTTCACGGTGTTCACTATTGTTGTTGTTGTCATTCACTCTTGTTTCACTGTTATACCTGACTATGCCTCAGCTGACTCCGCCCTTGGCTACCTGGTATAAGGACGGCTGCACGGCAGCTCTCTGCCATTCGGTCGTCCACTAGAGGCATAGTCCTGATCTGTTTGTAGTTGCATTCAGTAGTTAATAAAAGCCTGTTGTTCTGAACTCTACTCAGCCTTTTATTAGAATCAATTGCGCATCAATTTTATTAACTACTGACAAAAAAAAAAAATAACGATGCTGCAGATACTTAAGATCAAGTGCCTGGAACTCGACCCGCAAGAACCGGACTCGCCTGCTAAGTTCTCACACTGGTTGAACTGTTTTGAGTCTTTTCTGGCTGCATCCGGCAAGACCGTCGCCACCGACACCGACAAGCTCAGGGTGCTGAATTCGAAAGTAAACCACCGAGCTTTTGCCCTAATCCGGGACGCTACGAGCTACCAGGGGGCTATCGACATTTTAAAGGAACAATATGCACGCCCGGTCAACTATGTTTACGCAAGACATCTCCTGGGGTCCCGCAAACAACAGCCCGGGGAACCCACAGAAGCATACATACGGGCGCTGAAGGAACTCGGCCGAGCCTGCGAATGCAAGCAAGTATCAGCCACGGAACATACGGAGGAGCTCATCCGGGACGCCCTCGTTGCAGGCCTCAGGTCCACTCACACACGGCAGCGACTGCTGGAAAGTAGCGAGCTCGACCTGAAGAAGGCGATTTCACTCACCCTTTCGTTGGACGTAGCCCATCGGAACATGGAGGCCTACTCCCCGGACCACGCGGCCGCCTCGTGGAAGTCGCGGCCGCCGCCATCTTGGGACGTGGCGCCGCCCCGGGCCCCGGCCCCAACTGCTGCAGCGATGTCCTGCCCAAGCCAGAAATGTTATTTCTGTGGCCAAACCAAACACCCCAGGGCGCGCTGCCCGGCGAAAAACGCTGTCTGCTCTGCCTGCAGTAAGAAGGGACACTTCGCTGGCGTCTGCAGAAGCCAGAAGACCCCTACCTTCAGCAGCGCCGCTTGCGATTCGTGGGAGCGGCCATCTTGCCTTCCTCCAGCCTCGTGGGGATCGGGATCGTCATGGGCGCCGCCATTTTGTCCTTCTTCTCCGACGACGCCATTTTGTCCGCCATTTTGCCAACGGGCCCCCGACTCACCCACCGCCTCACCGGGGTTTTACAGCGACGCTCCCGACTCCACAGCGGCCTCCATTACACTGGATCAATCCAGACCCCATCAGCTAGCCAGGTCCACGATGGACATCCAGGTAAATGGCCGCGCCACAACTTGCCTTTTTGATTCCGGGAGCACGGAGAGCTTCATACACCCTGATACGGTACGGCATTATTCCCTCTCAGTCCTGCCAGCGCGCCATTGGATCTCCATGGCCTCAAAATCTCACTCAGCAGACGTCGGCGGCTACTGCGTAGTGACCCTTTCGGTGAGGGGCTCCGTTTATAAAAATGTAAAGCTCTTCGTCCTGCCACATCTCTGCGCTGCCGTTCTGCTGGGGTTGGACTTTCATTGTCACTTTAAGAGTGTCACCTTGACATACGGTGGACCTTTTCCCCCACTCACTGTCTGCAACCAGCAGTTTTTAAATTGCCCACCGCGTCCCACCTGTAGTCTCTCCACCCTCAAAATCACACCCCCCCCCCCCTGTTCGCTAACCTCACCCGCGACTGCAAGCCTATCGCCACAACGCCACAAAGAGCAGGCGATACAGCACCGGGGACAGATCCTTTATAAGATCTGAGGTGACGCGGCTCCTGAAGGAGGGGATTATTGAGGGTAGTACCAGCCCCTGGCGAGCTCAGGTGGTAGTCGTTAAGACCGGCAACAAGCAGCGCCTGGTCATCGACTACAGCCAATCAACAAGTACACCCAGTTGGACGCATACCCTCTCCCCCGCATAGCCGACATGGTTAATAAGATAGCGCAATATCGCGTTTTCTCGACCATTGACCTCAAGGCAGCATACCACCAAATCCCTATTCGCCCTGAGGACCGCCAGTACACAGCTTTCGAGGCAAACGGCCGTCTTTTTCACTTCCTCAGGGTTCCTTTCGGCGTCACCAACGGTGTCTCCGTCTTCCAGAGGGAGATGGACCGGATGGTCGACGAGAATGCGTTACAGGCCACGTTTCCCTACCTGGACAACGTGACCATCTGCGGCCATGACCTGCAGGACCATGACGCCAACCTTGATAAGTTCCTTCGCACGGCCCAACTCCTAAACCTCACGTATAACAAGGAAAAGTGCATATTCCGCACAACCCGCCTCGCTATCCTTGGCTGCGTGGTGGAACACGGAGTCATCGGTCCTGACCCTGACCGGATGCGCCCCCTGATGGATCTTCCCCTGCCCCACTGTCTCAAGGCCCTCAAAAGGTGCCTGGGCTTCTTTTCCTATTACGCCCAGTGGGTCCCTCATTATGCGGACAAAGCCCGTCCACTTATCAAGTCCACTTCCTTTCCCCTGACGGCGGAGGCCCGCTCAGCCTTTCACCGTATAAAAGATGACATTGCCAAGGCCACCATGCACTCGGTGGACGAGTCCATCCCCTTCCAGGTGGAGAGCGATGCATCCGACTTTGCCCTGGCCGCTACCCTTAACCAGGCGGGAAGACCCGTGGCCTTCTTTTCACGAACTCTCCAGGGCTCCGAACTCAGACACTCTTCTGTGGAAAAGGAGGCCCAGGCCATTGTGGAGGCGGTGCGCCACTGGTGGCACTACCTGGCTGGAAAACGATTTACCCTGCTTACTGACCAGCGTTCAGTTGCTTTCATGTTCAATAATAAGCAGGGGGGCAAAATCAAAAATGACAAGATTTTGAGGTGGAGAATTGAACTTTCCACCTACAATTACGACATCTTGTACCGGCCCGGGAAACTCAACGAACCCTCAGATGCTCTATCGCGAGGCACATGCGCCAACGCGCAGATCGATAGACTACGGGGCCTCCACAACGACCTCTGCCACCCGGGGGTCACCAGGTTCTTCCACTTCATCAAGGCCCACAACCTGCCTTACTCCATCGAGGAGGTCAGGACCATGACCAGGAGCTGCCCTGTCTGTGCAGAGTGCAAGCCGCGCTTCTATATGCCTGACAGAGCAAACCTGATCAAGGCCACCCGCCCCTTTGAGCGCCTGAGTGTCGACTTTAAAGGGCCCCTCCCCTCCTCTGACCGTAATGTGTACTTCCTCAACATAGTTGATGAGTACTCCCGTTTCCCTTTCGCCATCCCCTGCCCGGACATGACCACCGCTACGGTCATTAAATGCCTGCACAACCTCTTTGCTTTGTTCGGTTTTCCCAGATATATTCATAGCGACCGGGGCTCGTCCTTCATGAGCGATGAACTCCGTCAGTACCTGCTCATGAGAGGTATTGCCTCAAGCCGGACCACCAGCTACAACCCCCGGGGGAACGGACAGGTTGAAAGAGAGAACGCGACGGTCTGGAAGGCGGCCCTCCTAGCCTTAAAATCTAGGGGCCTTCCGACCTCCCGTTGGCAGGATGTCCTACCTGATGCACTCCACTCCATCCGGTCACTGCTGTGTACTGCCACCAACGCCACCCCCCATGAGCGAATGTTCATTTTTCCCCGGAGGTCCACATCCGGTACCTCACTACCACACTGGCTGACGTCCCCAGGGCCCGTCCTGCTGAGGAAGCATGTAAGGTCCCACAAAACGGCTCCCCTGGTAGAGAAGGTTCACCTCCTCCATGCCAACCCCCAGTACGCCTACGTGGCATACTCGGACGGGCGGGAGGATACAGTCTCCATTAGAGATCTGGCACCCTCGGGGTCCACTGACCCGTCACCATTGCCCTCCACCACGACCCCCTTCGACACGGCCCAAAATTCAGTAGACCCAATTCTCACCCCTGTCCATTCCACCCCAGTAGACGGCATGCCGCGACCCCAGGACCCGCCGGAGTCCACTCGCCCACCCAACACCAAAGGGGACGATACGCCGGTGCTCGATCCCGTTCAAGACGCGTCGTTGGAAGCTGTACCATCTCAACCGTCGCCACGAAGATCTCGACGGCAAACGAGGCCGCCCGACAGACTCACCTACTCGAACTTTTGATACACTTCACCCCGCCGGACTTAATTTTAAACGAGGGGTGAATGTGGTAAACCACTGTCGTTCACGGTGTTCACTATTGTTGTTGTTGTCGTTCACTCTTGTTTCACTGTTATACCTGACTATGCCTCAGCTGACTCCGCCCTTGGCTACCTGGTATAAGGACGGCTGCACGGCAGCTCTCTGCCATTCGGTTGTCCACTAGAGGCGTAGTCCTGATCTGTTTGTAGTTGCATTCAGTAGTTAATAAAAGCCTGTTGTTCTGAACTCTACTCAGCCTTTTATTAGAATCGATAGCGCATCAGGGTTCACTTCGACATCCCCATTATGTCCTTATAATGGCAGCAGAACAGGGGCAAGAGGAAGAAACAGTGAGAGGGACACATAGGATAAGGAGAAGAAAACTAACTGGGAGGTATTTTTCCACCAGAGTCTACGGACAACACTGCATCCCGATAATGTCTCAGAAGAGGTCTGCTTAAGGAGGCAATAGTTCAGTTAGGAGGTGTAGAAGAAAGTCAATCTCCTCTAGCAAACTGCCCTCCAAACATCCTCTCAAACACAAAACACAAAGAACTGAATTACTTCTGAACACTGGACTTCATCTCGTGAAGTGTTTTTACTGTGCACATATATGTTTACAGCAAGTGCTTTTTACCACTGTGCCTAACCCTGGTGCCTCTCCATGCTGTCCTTAAACCTATCCTGGTGCTGCAATCACGTGCTACCCGAGGGCCAGGGATGCCGTTGTGCATGGCTGCGCTATGACATCATGAACCATTTGGGACACAGGTGGCCCTCATCCCAGAGCTTCCACGACCCCAGAGGACTCTTCAACAGATTGTGTCGCCACTGCAGGTGCAGGAGCAGCCTGGTCCTGTATCTTGACACCTACATGAGCAGGCAACTGAGAAGGCTGGCTGGAAAGGTCACATGAGCTGTCTTCAGGAAAGAGGATGGCATCACGAAGGCGTATACTAGCCACACCACTTGGATCTGAGTGCCCATTGATCAGCGAGCAGGCAGACCTGATGGTATCAGTTAGATCCTGCAAACCCTGTGAGATGGTGTCCTGTACCTCTTGGAAGCTGTTTACCATTTTTCTCTCCAAATGGTCCCCCAAGGCCTAAAGGCCAGTGATAAAAGCATCTACTGTGGATATATTGGCTTGAGACCTCTTTACCAAGGAAGATGTTTGCACATGTTCGTGGTGCCATCACCTACTCCAGGTAGCACTGCATTGTGTCAAGTCCTTCTCCGATACTGGCTCTGAGAATTACATTGGACTCCACCGTGACTCCTGCCATCTGTTTTATGAACACCAAAATCATCCTCTGCACCACCATGTCGGGTGTGATGCTCATCCAGCATGCTGTTTAGAACAGAACCCCATACATCTCGGTCAACAAGCTCAGGCGCTAGAGGCTGACTTTGACAGAACCTCTACCCCCAGCTGTCAGGTCCCACTTTCACCTCTGACACTTCTTGCACCACAAGGGTAATGTAAGAAGGGGTGACAAATATATAAAAAGGCTCCAAAGAAGGGTGAGGGGGAGCAGGTAGCTTACTTTGGTTACTGTGGTAAGGTCATTAAACTTTTTCCTGCACTGCAAAGGGGTCCTGGGGTTCAAGTGGGTGCAGCCATTTCCACAGCCACCTCCCTCTACATAGTGCATACCACTGTCATGACCGGTCTTTGGCCCCCAACTCCAAACAGACCATTCCTCCTGCTCCGTATCTCTATTATGAGGATATGCAGGTCTGGCTTCCTGCGCTTTGTCATTTACTTCTTCAATCTATAACCCTCTTTAGGTAGCTGCTGCACCAGCTCCCTGCATCTCTTCCAAGTATTCTCATCCCCACCCCTTCTAACCCCTCACTCTCCCTTCCCACTCATTCCTCTCCATTTGCAGCCCTTCTCTCAATCCCTGCCGCTCTCCCCGTCCCCACCGCCCCCCAATCAAGTGTATCTGAGGCAATGCAAGCTGTATTTACATCGGCTATATGGCGTTGCCTATTTGAATTATCTGACCCCACAATTTACATTGGGGTTATGCCATCACCTGAAGGCAGGCAGATGTCCGGCTCTACCTTAGCTCTCATGGCACCATTATGAGTTTTGGTTCCAGTTGGTCCATCTATTCAACCCATCCAATTATCCACTTTTTTCCCTGTAAGATATCTCCATATCAATAATAAACTTTATTGGCCCAGAATTTGCGATGAGAATAACAGTGAGGCTAACAGCGCTCACTGTTATAATGGTGGAGATCTGACAGCAACTTGTGGAGTACGCACATGCGCAGTTAAAAGCGGAAATCCAGAAATTGTTGTCAGAGATACCCTGCTCCTCCACAGGATGACCTGTTACAGTCCTCACCGATGGACTCGGCATTGAAATGACTGCAACGGCGTGAACTTGTTGTACATGCCCACTAGTTCCCCACTAAAAATGGCTGAAAAAGTTAGGGCTGGTGCATTCAGGAGTAAGTCAGTTTTTAACAGTGTAATAAGTGATAATTACTGCTGAACAACCTCTCTGGCCCTGAAAAATTAATTTTATAAGTGTGCAGTCTCATTCCCTCAGAAGAAAATTAGTGTTGAAGATTTTTTTTAAATTTATTTTTTAGTTTGTTTTCTCTCTTTTTGCTCTCTCCCTTGATCCCATCTGTATTTCCCAATCTTTATTTTGCTTTCTGTACATCATTTAAATCTAATTTATATTTCCTGCTTTATACTTCCTGGTTTGGACTCTGTGGGCTGGATTTTCATGTAGGAGGCAGGATTACAACTTTCGGGGTTGTAGTCCTGCCTCCATCGAGTTCTAGCCAACCCACGTGATTTAGACTTGATTGACCTTGTTGAGCCCGCCCAGCGGCCTCAGCAGGCCAATCAAGGGCCACCCGGCAACAGGTGACGTCACAGATTGATATTTCATCTGTCAAGACCTTTTGACAGATGGAAATATCAGCGTTTCACAGCTGTTTGAAGCTGTCAAACACTGACAATCTGCACTCCAGGTTAATTCCTTCCTCTCAGGATGATTTAGAGATCTCCCCGGAACAGAAAACTGAATGCTGGAACTTTTGACAGTTCGCAGCCATTCTGCTTTCTGTGCCGGTGAGATGAGGGACTCCCGAGACCTGAGGGAAGGAAGGCTGTAAAGGTAAGTAAAGGTTAGTAGAACTTCTTTAAACACTTTACACAGACCAAATACACTTACCTCTGCACTCATGTACCCATCACTCACCTGAACACCGGACATCTCGACCCCTCCAAGCCCTTCATCCCGACGGTCCGCCTCGCTAACTTGGTGTGGTTTGGAGCCACCGGGAATCCCACAATTCAACAATGAAAATAGGGATTAGGCTAAAAACTGCCTGTTAACTACCTGTTAACAGGCAGTTAATTAGCACTAATCCCCTTCCCGCCTCGGGGAGGTGGCTCCCAGCACAGGTCAGGTACCCTCCTCATGTGAAACTGGCATGGAGGCGGGTTGGGGGCGGGATGGGTTCATGCCCCCCCGATTTCGAGATTTTAACCCCCCACACGCCTCCAATCCCAATGAAAATCCTGCCCTGCGTGTCACAGTGAGGATTCTTCAATCTGATTGGTTGAAGAGCCTCACTGTTGCTTTCCCTGTTCATACACGCCACAGATCCCCTGTAGAGGGCACCACTGAAACAGACACCGGATTAGGGGGAATCTCCACTGACAACAGTCTGTGGGCAGCTGTTAGGGAGGTGAACGGCGAGCGCCATTCCTTCGCCGCTGAGACCAAAATACGGACCAATATCATACATCCTTTCAGATGGCAAGAATTGTCTAATTCCTTTTGAAACCCTTTCAAGTTTATTGTTCAGCTACCTGCACTGGTAGTCTGTTCCATATGTTGGTTGCCCATTTGCTAAGAAAAGTTTGTCTCAATTGCCTTTTTCCTTTAATGTTCCTTATCATGAATTTGTAGCCTTAGTTCTATCATTCCCTCTAAAGTGCAAAAACATATGTTTCCACATTTTTGAACCCTTTCATAATCTAAAAATCTTCAACAATCTTCCCTTTATCTCCTCAACCAAAGTTTCACCAGAACCATTCTTTCTACCAGCCAATCTTTGGGTGGCATTGACAACGGCCATGGAGATGACCACCACCTAGACTGCCACGCCCTTCCAACTGCAGAGAATGTTGTGCTGCAGGGACAGAAAATAAAACTTAAATGAAAAAAAAATTGGCAGTGTGTGGCACTCTTCATTCAATTATCTTTGAAGATAAATTTCAGTCAGTACTACAACATTTAAACATGTGGTAAAGGTGTGTGTATAGACATAACATTGGTCTTGTGTTCTATTTTAGCTGGATTCATCAGAACGGCATTCAGGGGCATCAGAGAGTGGGAACAGTACTGATGGTGGATCTGTGCATGATGCCTTAGAGACCAAGGATGGTAGGGCAAGCTTTTTCTATCAGTAGATGCAATGGGTTACATTTTTGTCTTTATTGTTTGGATGTAAAGCATTGGACGGGTGGAGCACAGAGAAAAATCTTGGGCAGGGTATATTCCACACCAGTAATGGAAGCTACCCTATTTTCCTTCTATTAACTTAAATGGAAGGAAAATTGAGTGGGTTCTGTTATAGGCGTGCCCAATGTTCCAGTTAATGTTTTTTCCATGCGCTGTCCCTTTAACTGGCTGGGCGGCCCATTCAAATTTTCGCGTATGCGTGGTTTCTCCCATGTAAAAGCCGGTGAGTGGCCTGCGGGGGTCCTCTAGACTGCACGCAGCTTAACAGGAATGTTGGGGGTGCCCTCCGTTTTCCTCTCTGCTCTCCGCCCAGGTAATGCTGGGTACAATTCTACCCGCTATGATTTGTTAATTAACTGACCAGTTACAGTCAATTCTATTGGATATTGAGTTCAGAAATGAATAGGGCATGACAAAGGCATGGGATTGTTCTTGCCCTTTTACAACCCATCTTCTCTTGGATGGTTATATGATGAACATCTGCTAGAACAAGGAAAGGCCATTTTGCCCATCAACCCTGTTCCTTCTGCTGACCATGGTGCACTCTGCCCTATTGTGAACTTTATCCCACTTAATTTGCTGAGAGAAAGTTTTGCATAATTTGTCTCTGATCCAAAATTTAACACAAGGAACATCAGAACATCTATATAGCTTTACAGGCTCCAATACTGCACCTTAGTGAGTTGTTTTCTACTGATGATATATCCACATTTCAGCAAGACAGGAGCCAATGGGCTGGATTTTGTCAATGGGGAGCTTTTGGAGGCGGGACTCACACTTTTTGGGTTTTAGTCCCGCCTCCATCGACTTGTGGCCAACCCACGCTATTTTCCCTTGATTGACCTTGTTAAGCCCGCCCAGCGGGCTTAGCAGGCCAATTAAGGGAAGGCCAGTTACAGGTGACGTCAGCGAGTGCCGTTTCATCTGTCAAGAGCTTTTGACAGATGAAATGTCATCGTTTGACAGCTCTGTGAAGCTGTCAAACACTGACAATCTGTCTTCTAAGTTGTGTCTTTACTCAAGACTCAATTAGAAATCCTTCCTGACCAGAAAGCAGAAGGCTGCAGCTTTTGACAGTTCAGCGGCCATTCTGCTTTCTGTGCCGGTGAGCTGAGGGACTCCCGAGACCTGAAGGGAGGAAGCCTGCAGGAAGAAGTAAAGGTAAGTAAAACTTATTAAAACACTTTACACACACCGCACACACTTACCTCTGCACACATGCACCCATTACTCACCTGCACACCCGACATCTCGGCCCCTCCGACCCCCGCAGACCGATGGCCCACCTCGCTGACGCTGGCGAGGTTCAGAGCCGTCAGGAAGCCCACACTTCAGGGCTCAAAATAGGGATTAGCAAAAAAACTGCCTGTTAACTACCTATTAACAGGCAGTTAATTGGCATTAATCCCCTTCCCGTCTCGAGGAGGCGGGACCCGGCGCGGGTCGGCTACCCGCCTCCTGACAAGATTGCATGGAGGCGAGTTGGGGGCGGGTTGGGCACCCGCCTCCAAATTCTGCCATTTTCCCGGCAGTCCCGCCTCCAAACCTGCCTCCCCAGGGCTGGCAAAATCCAGCCCAATGTATTTCCTGTGGTATTTGGTCACCTCTACCTCTACTTTTCCCTAAACTTCAATCCCTTTCGGTGGCAAAGGTTTATCCATCTTTTTCTTAAAATTAATTAATCGAATCATTAATGCCTGGGTTGGAAGCTTGTACCATATATTCACTACTACATTGGAAAAAATATTGTGATTTTTTGCCTCACTTCAGCCTCATTAATTTTGTACTTTAGTCCTCTTGTTCTGTGCTTACAGTCCAAGTTAAATAGCCTACTTCCATCTATATGATTCATGTCGCTGAGTATTTTAATACCGGCTCATGTTTCCTCTTAGTTGCTTTTCCCTCCAATGAAAAATGATTCAGTTCTGTGAGTCTCTCCTCATCCTTAATTTTGTAAACCCTAGAATCTATTTCCTTGTCTGATTTGCTGATTTACATTGTTGCATTGTGTACCTGCTTTTAGATTTTTGCAGGGGTTTATGCTAGATGTACTGCCTGGGCTCAGCACCAACTCCAACAAACCTCATATCCCCTACAGACCAGTGTATGCTTTTTTTCCTGTCCAATATGTAAGTAAATTTAGTGAGACCCAGGAATCTCACAGAGAACCCCTGTCACTATAGTCCGACTTACTGGAATATATCCCCGTCACCACATGACCTTTTCGTCTTTGGTAGGTAGATTGAATATACACTATCAGGGGGCATAGTTTCAAGGTAAGGGGCAGGAGGTTTAGAGGGGATTTGAGAAAAAACTTTTTCACCCAGAGGGTGGTTGGAATCTGGAACTCACTGCCTGAAAGGGTGGTAGAGGCAGGAACCCTCACAACATTCAAGAAGCATTTAGATGAGCACTTGAAATGCCATAGCATACAAGTCTATGGACCAAGTGCTGGAAAATGGGATTAGAATAGATAGGGCTTGATGGCCGGCGTGGACACGATGGGCCGAAGGGCCTCTTTCTGTGCTGTATAACTCTATGACTCTATCAGATTGAGGGTCACGCTATAAGCTAATAGACATATTTATTTAACATTAAACAAGTAAATGAACAGTATTCAGTACAAAATGTATATGTATAGTGCTTACAGCCTTCACTGTTCTACTCAAAATGTCAAAACAATAAAGATACTTTGGTTACTTGACATAAAATTGATCGTTGATACAGCGGCACTTATGTTTTGTGTGATGAAAAGCTACCGCGGAGTTTCTGCCTCGCTCATTCTCTCTACTGGCTTCAAACCCACCGACTCATTGAGTTCATGGAAGAACATTTAAGCCCACAGTGGGAAGTTCTACAAAGAATTGTTGACACTGCCTCACATACAGACCCGACCCATGTCTTCACCCCAGATATAACAATCCATCAAAACCACTGGCCAGGATATCAGTCACCTAGGATGTTTAGGGTTGAATTGGATGGCTTAATTCATAGATCTGCCCCAAATATTTTGAATTACCTGCTAAACAGGTATAGTGTGAACAATCAAACCATACATACCAAGGACTTGCATAAAGAATTTAGATTAAAGTCAGGCTATTAGGAGCTCAGTGCAAGCCTCTGCCTTGTTTATGACGAGGTGAATAGAGGGCCCACAAACAGACCCTGGTGTAGATCCTATGGTTAATGTCCCAGACCAAGATTTTCTACATTTATCATCGCCATTTCTTCTTTATTGCTACGTTGGTTATCAATCCAGTTTCTGCCTGATCCAGAAGTCTAATCGGTGTTGAATTCCCTGAATTTCTTTGTAGCACATGTATTGCTGATCTCTCGATATGAGATATGTTACAGATTCACAAGCTAAAATAATTCAACCGGGAATTCACAAATGGAGGCGGATGTAAAGAGTTCATAGAATCATAGAATCATACAGCGCAGAAGGAGGCCATTCAGCCCATCGTGCTTATGCCGGCTGTTTGAAAGAGCTATCCAATTAGTCCCACTCCTTTGCTTTTTCCCCATAGACCTGCAAATTTTTCCTTTTGAAGTGTATATCCAATTCCCTGTGGAAAGTTATTATTGAATCTGCTTCACCCACCCTTTCAAGCAGTTCATTCCAGATCACAAGTACTTGCTGCGAAAATAAATTTCTCCTCATCTCTCCTCTGGTTCTTTTTCCAATTATCTTAATTCTGTGTCCTCTGGTTACTGGCTCCCCTGCCAGTGGAAACAGTTCACTTAACACATCTGACATTTCCTGATCTAACTTCTTACATAGCGGGGGAAAAAACCCCTGGACCCCTCACTTATATGGAGATACATTTAGCTCTGCAGGAGACATCAAAAAGACAACATTAGTGATGGCATATTTTACCCAAACATCACAGTCAGATGGCACGGGGCCTTTAGAGAACCAGCCATTTGATTTTGTTCTCTGACAATGACAACTTGTATTTATATCGAGCTTTTAATGTAGTAAAACGTCCCAAGGCACTTCACAGGAGCGTTATCAAACAATATTTGACACCGAGCCACATAAGGAGATATTAGGGCAGAGCTTGGTCAAAGAGGTAGGTTTTAAGGAGCATCTTAAAGGAGGAGAGAGAGCTCGAGAGTGGAGAGGTTTAGGGAGGGAATTCCAGAGTTTGGGGCCTTGGCAGCTGAAGGCATGGCCGCCAGTGGTGGAGCAATTAAAATCGGGGATGCTCAAGATGCTAGAATTGGAGGAGCGCCGATATCTCGGAGGGTTGTAGGGCTGGAGGAGATTACAAAGATCGGGATAGGCGAGGCCATGGAGGGATTTGAAAACAAGGCTGGGAATTTTAAAATCGAGGCGTTGCTTAACTGTGAGCTAATGTAGGTCAGCGAGCACTGGGGTGATGGGTGAACGGGACTTGGTGCGAGTAAGGACATGGGCAGCAGAGTTTGGGATGACCTCAAGTTTATGAAGGGTAGAACGTGGGAAGCCGGCCAGGAATGAGTTGGAATAGTCAAGTCTAAAGGCAACAAAGGCATGGATGAGGGTTTCAGCAGCGGATGAGCTGAGGCAAGGGCAGAGTCGGGTGATGATCTGAAGGTGGAAATAGGCAGCCTTAGTGATGGCGTGGATATGTTGTCGGAAGCCCATCTCAGGGTGAAATATGACACCAAGGTTGCAAACCGTCTGGTTCAGCCTCAGACAGTTGCCAGGGAGAGGGATGGAGTCGGTGGCTAGTGAAGGGAGTTTGTGGCGGGGACCAAAGATAATAGCTTTGGTCTTCCCAATATTTAGTTCGAGGAAATTTCTGCTCATCCAGTACTGGAAGTTGAACAAGCAGCCTGTCAACTTAGAGACAGTGGAGTGGTAAGAGAGGTGGTGCTGAAGTACAGCTGGGTGTTGTCAGCGTACATGTGGAACCTGACGTTATGTTTTCAGATGATGTCGCTGAGGGGCAGCATGTAGATGAGAAATAGGAGGGGGCCAAGGATGGATCCTTGGGGGACTCCAGAGGTAACAGTGCGGGAGCAGGAAGAGAAGCCATTGCAGGTGATTCTCTGACTATGACTAGATATATAAGAATGGAACCAGGCGACTGCAGTCCCACCCAGCTGGATGACGGTGGAGAGGCGTTGGAGAAGGATAGAGTGTTAAACCATGTCAAAGGCTACAGACAGGTCGAGAAGAATGAGGGGGGACAGTTTACCTTTGTCACAGTCACAAAGGATGTCATTTGTGACTTTGATGAGAGCCATTTTGGTACTGTGGCGGGGCAGAAACCTGATTGGAGGGATTCAAACATGGAGTTCCAGGAAAGATGGGCACGGATTTGGGAGGCGACAGCATGTTCAAGGACTTTGGAGAGGAAAGGGAGGTTGGAGATGGGGTGGTACTTTGCAAGGATGGAGGGGTCAAGGGTTGGATTTTTAAGGAGAGCAGTGATGATGGCAGATTTGAAGGATAGGGGGACATTTCCTGAGGAGAGAGAACCGTTAACAACATCAGCTAACATGGGAGCCAGGAAGGAAAGTTTAGTGGTCAGCAGTTTAGTGGAAATGAGGTCAAGGGAACAGGGGGTGGGTCTTATGGACAAAATGAGCTTGGAGAGGACATGAGGGGAGAAATAGAGAAAGATGCAAGTTCAGTGCTAGGGCAGTGGGGAACCTTAGAGGAAGTTTGGCCCGGCGGGCTAGGGGAAGGGAGGGAAGCGACAGAGGCAGCTGATCGGATGATCTCAAGTCTTATTGACCAAGAAGTCCATGAGTTCCTCGCACTTGTTTTTGGAGGTGAGGGTAGAGGAGACAGGGGAGAGGGTTTTAAGAAGACGGTTAGCAGTAGAGAAGCCAGGGTTATCTTTGCATTCCAGGATGATGCTGGAATAGCGAGCAGTTTTGGCCGAGGAGAGCAGGACCTGATAGTGCTTTATGTGGTCCAGCCCAATCTGGCAGTGAATGGTTAAACCAGTTGTCTGCTATATCCGTTCAAAACAGAACTGGTACTGTTGTTTCTGAGATAGTACTACCTTGTGTCATTGTTCCTACGTATGTTAAAGTTCTTCTCACGGTGTGATAAATGAACAATCGGGTGTATACACTCTGATTTTTTGCTATTTTTAAAACAATAGCGTTACTTCAGAGTTACAGGAAAATACAGAACAGAAAAAAGTATCAAAGGAAACCTCACACCCACTGATTCAGACAGACAGCTCCTTTTTATCTCTATCTGTGTTCTAACATTGTTTATAAATTCTAAAGTAAAACAGACTCAAGTAGAAAAACAATGCTGTATTGTTGAGTAATCTTTGTTTAAACATAAATCCATTTTTTTGCTTTGAATCTCTTTTAAGTATTTAGGACTTTAGGTAAGCTGTTCCAATACAGTTACAACACTGGCATCTACCCAACAATGTAGAAAATGGCTGAGGTATGTCCTGTCCACAAAAAGCAGGACAAATCCAACCCGGCCAATTACCACCCCATCAGCCTACTCCCAATCATCAGCAAAGTGATGGAAGAAGTCATCAACAGTGTTATGAAGCGGCACTTACCAATAACCTGCTCACCGATGCGCAGTTTCGGTTCTGCTAGGACTTCTCGGCTCCAGACCTTATTACAGCCTTGGTCCAAAAATAGACACAAGAGCTGAAGTCCAGAGGTGAAGTGAGTGTGACTGCTCTTGACAGCAAGGCAGCCATTCGACCAAGTGTGGTACCAAAGAGCCCTAGTAAACCCAAAGTCAGTGGGGAACAAGGGCAAACTCTATAGTGGTTGGAGTCAAACCTCACACAAAAGGAGATGGTTGTGGCCAATGTTCTCTCCAAATTTTTTTTTTGGGGGCCTCGCAGCCCATTTAACGGGCTGCGCGGCCCTTTCAAAATTCCGCGCATGAGCGTTTTTTCCGTTTAAACACCGGTGAGACATTGAGCCGGCTGCACGGGAGCTCCAGAGCGCTGCGCAGTCGTGCAGCTTAAAGGCCACATTGGTTGTGGCTGTTGGAGGCCAATCATTTCAGCCCCAGAACTTTGCTGCAGATGTTCCTCATGGCAGCGTTCTAGGCTAGATCTACAGCTACTTCATCAATGACCTTCCCTCCACCATAAGGTCAGACGTGGATCTGTTCGCTGATGATTGCACAGTGTTCATCTTCATTTACAATTCCTCAGATAATGAAGCAGCCCACAAGCCCACAACAACAAAAGGTCTCATTAAGAACATAAGAGCATAAGAAATAGGAGCAGGAGTAGGGCATTTGGCCCTTCGAGCCTGCTTCGCCATTCAATCAGATCATGGCTGATCTTCTACCTCAACTCCACTTTCCTGCACGATCCCCATATCCCTTGATGCCCTTAATATTCAAAAATCTAGCGATTAAAAAGTCAATCCTGCAAAAAAAGGTCTCATTAAAAAGTCGATTCTGCAAAAAATTTAATCAAAATTAAAAAAAAAGACTTGGCCATGGAAAGCAATTATAGTAGGAACCACAATATTTCTTGATAAGTGTTCACCAGCTGTGAGAGCCATAAATGCAATGATCAGTTATTCTACCTCCAGGCTTGGGTTTATAAGTGGTAAGTAACATTCACGCCACACAAGTGCCAGGCAACACCACACTTGACATTCAATGGCATTTCCATCACCAAGTCCATCATCGCCAATATCCTGGAGGTCACCATTGACCAGAAACCCAACTGGAACAGCCACATAAATGCCATGGCTACAGGAGCAGGTCAGAGGCTGGGTATTCTGTGGCAAGTGGCTCATCTTTTGACTCCCCAAAGACTTTCCACCACCTACAAGGCATAAGTCGGAAGTGTGATAGAATACTCTGCCGTTGCCTCGATGGGTACAGCTGCAACAACACTTAAAAACCTTGACGTCATCCAGGACAAAGACTTGATTGGCACCCCGTATATCACTTTAAGCATCCACCCTGCCCACCACTGATGTTGCAGCAACTCGCCAAGGCTTCTTTGGCATCACCTCCCAAATACCTGAACTCCACTGCCTAGAAGGACAAGGGTAGCAGGCGCATGGGAACACCATCAACTCCCAGTTCCCCTCCAAGTCACACACCATCCTGACTTAGATATATATCGCTGCTCCTTCATCGTTGCTGGGTCAAAATCCTAGAACTCACTACCTAACAGCACTGTGGGAGCACCTTCACCACAGGGACTGCAGCGGTTCAAGGCCCATCACCACCTTCTCAAAGGCAACTAGAGATGTGATAAATGTGATGCCCACATTAAACGGTAGTCAATTTACCACCAATTGGATGAATTCCACATCCATTAATTTTGCCTCCGGAACATGTTACATATATAGAGGTTAGCAAATCATGTGCTTGTGAGTCTCAGCAACAGCTCCCCACCACTACTTCTGAAAGATCAGGGAAATCAGTACCTGGCAGATTTACAGCTACCATCTGGGTGCCCGTGATAGAGGTTGCCAGCAGCAGCATTTCACCAGGCTATTTGTCAGTTATTGGCAGAAATCCTCACTGACATCAATGAATCATATTTTGAAGTGTTATAATTAATTAATATGTCCCAAGAGTATTTAGTGTCACTTAGACTTCCTGTATTTTCCTGTAAAGCCCATCAAAAACTGTAAGCAGCTGATTATCCTATCAGTTTGTGGGTTTTCAAAGTGCCAGTCAGGATCATGAATGTTAACTTCTGGACGTTTGGGTTGCAGACATTGAATGAAACTTTCATTAACATCGACTCCTCTGGTTCACAAAGCTATAGATATGTGACTGTTTGGGCAATGCAGGGAGACAGTTGAAAGGGGAATGATAACAGGATGTTGGGGCACATGCACAATTAAATTAGCTTCGACATTTTCTTTTCTGCCCAGTGAAAAAGAAATCCAGCATTGGGGACCTTAAAACTGCAGGTCTGAAGCTGAGTAGCTTTATGAATCTTGGGAAAAAGAAACCTATATCTGTGGAGATTCCCATTAACAATAAGAAGAACGTTGAAGCATCAGGTAGGTTCACTGTGGTTTTCCCAGTGTTCAGTAGGTGTTCTGTAGTATGTAGAGCTACTGCCACCCTGTGGCACTTTGTGTTAATTAAATATAAGGCACGGCTTCAAGCTGGCATTGCATTACGGATTGTGAACGAACTCACTGTTGTTATAGATTGAGTAATACAGTGCATCACTGTCAAGCGGATAACTGATTTCCATGGTTTTTATACCTCGATCCTAGGGGCATGCCATTTACAGAGAGTACAGTGAGCTGGGCTACTGCCCCAAGCTATATTTGAGGCAAAAACAGGAAATGTACAAGTGATTAGCATCTGAAAGGGAAAGATGGGTTATTGCTTCAGACAGAACCCTTCATCCAAATCTGAAATGTTAGCCTACTTTCCCTTTTCAGATGCTGACAGGCCTGCACATTTCCAGCATTTTCTATTTTTATTTTAGTTTTCCAACATTTGTGTTTTTTTTCTTTTTATCGCAATTTTAATGGCACAACAGGCGAGATGGCAGTGCCAACATCGCTTCCCAAGTCAATGTTTAACATTATCCTTGCTGGATGAGCTACATTGTTACAATGGATATCCATATAGACATAAGAATATTAAAAAATTGCATAAATTACATTACATAGAATATACCGCACAGAAACAGGCCATTCGGCCCAACTAGTCTGTGCTGGGGTTTATGCTCCATACAAGTCTGCTCCCATTGGCCTACTCCTATCTTCTATGTTTCTATGATACAATCTAAGCTATTTGCCTCAACCACTTACTTTGGTAGTGAGTTCCACATTCTAACCACTCTCCAAGTAAAGAAATTGCTCCTTATTTCCCTATTGGATTTATTAGTAGCTATCTTGTATTTATGGTCCCTTGTTTTGGATTCTCCCACAAGTGTAAACATTCTCTCCACATCTACCCTGTCCAACCCATTCATAATTTTAAAAACCTCTATCAGGTCTCCTCTAAGTCTCCTCACTTCTAAAGCAAAAAAGGCCCAACCTGTTCAATCTCTCAGTTCTGGTGCCATCCAACTCTCTACTGGGAAGATCGGAGACATTGGCCAAGATATTCGAGATCACTAAAAACCTGCCAGTGCCACCGCGGGCCGCAGTTAATGGCTGCCGAAATTAATGGCGCCGGCAGGACAGATAAGTTGGTGCTGGTTGCTGATTAACATTAGCCCAGCGCTAAACCTACCATGCAAGGCCATTGTCATGACGTCCCAGCAGGAGAGCTGAAACGTTGGACTCTGTTTCTCTCTCCACGGATGCTGCCTGACCTGCTGAGTGTTTCCAGCATTTTCTGTTGTTATTTCAGATTTCCAGCATCTGCAGTATTTTGCTATTGTATGGATAGGAATATCTGGATAGGAATGAAATTGAAGGTTATAAGGAGAAACAAGGACAGAAGTAATCAAATGCCATTATATTCCATTGAGTGCTTGAGTAACTTTCTCTGTGTTTACCTGTAGAACCTTCAATCCCATTCCTAACCAGATATACAACCCAACTTCTTTTTTAAAAAGCGGTCCAGCACTAATTGCATTTGTTTGGAGTCTATTCTACATTTCCACTGGTCTGTGGGAGATAAACAAACCTTCTGGTTGAAATGAGAAATGCTGCTGGCAGACAGGAGAAGGGGAGAATTCTGGCTCTTCCCAAAACAGTAGAAAAGGTCCCCTGAATGTGAGAAGCCCAGATGGCATAAAATCCTGAACCACTGAGGATAGTAAATCAAAAAGGAAAAACACGTATTGTTCTGAATGGTATTGAGGATTGATGCTTTCTGTATCATTTCCCACACTTAAAATCGAGAGCAAATAGTAATTGTGAGCATAATGTGCCCACAACAGCAGAATGTTGTTGCCATTAGAGAGGCAGCCCAGCAGAAAATGGTCCACTGTGCAGATGTTTGGTAACACTATCAAAAATAAACAGCCAGTCTCAATGCCAACTGTGCAAAAAAGGGCTTCTGGAGAGGTTAATTATATGTGGTTATGTTTTTATTTATGTATGTGGTGTGAACGATGTGTGCAAACTTGCATTCTTCTTTTGACAGGGTACTTGAATGTGTTTATGAACAGCCAGTGGCGTACACGTTGGTGTCAGGTTAAAAATGGACTTATTCACTTCTACCAGGACAAGAGCAAAAACAAAGCTATTCAGCATCCTCTGAACCTAGAAGGCTGTGAGGTTATTCCTGACTCTACTCCAGAACATTTATATTCCTTCCGCATTCTGCAGGATGGTGAGGAAATAGCTTCTCTAGAGGTAACTTTAACTCTACACAGTATTGGTATTGTCAATCTCTAGTTCACAGTGAACGCTATAGGTGGAGTTTTGGTTAATTCATGTTTTGAGTTCAAAATTCAAATCATCCAAAGCTTGTGTCTAAATTTTATGGCTGTGTGTCAAGTTGACATTTTTATACATGCTCTTTAATTAAACCTACTAGTATGGTTATAGAGTCGTTTCACCAATGCTGAGAATCATGGGTAAGATCTGTTGCCATTTGGATTTGCAAACTTCTGACCAGACACATTGAGCATGACCATCCCATTAAAATACCAGAAATCATATAGGTTAAAGCCACCAACCAAATCTGCCCTTTCCATTACACTATCAAGTATCAGGGAGTTGGATATTCACTATGAGGTTGCACTCTCTCAAATTATACTGCGAGGGATCAATAATAAGGGGGAAAAATTGGGTTGCGTTGCGCCTCCCGTTAGCGCCCCTGCAAAGCCCCTACTGCCTGGGCGTGGTGTTGCTAATGCCTCCCGCAAAATTCAGTGGGACGGTAGCGCTGGCGGTAGCCGGTAGCGCCCTGCAGTGCTGCACCTCCGGCGACGACGTCATCGCAGTGTGCAGCACCCTGCTCGCGCCCCGGCTGCAAACTTCGGTCGCGCTCCCTGACCTACCTCCGGACGATATGTCCGACAGGATCAGGGGGGCATTTTTGGGGCCGCAGCGGCGCAAATTAAAGGGCAGGTGCCAGGTGGCCATTTTGTTTTGGTCTGCCTGCCAGCACCTGCCCCTCCCGCTTCTTCATGCGAGGTGCCGGCCGCGATCGGTCAGCCCGGCACTCCTCTTGAGTGCCGGGGCTGTTTTCCCGGCACCCCTCTCCCCGGTGGTCCAGCAGGGCCCCGGTACATGCAGCACTAGGCCCCTCCTCTTTAATCAGGGGAGGGAGGCCTGTAATACCGTGCTGCTACGTGCCGATGCGCGTGGCGCTGTTGCACATAGCGCCGCCTGCTTGGGGCGCTACCACTCAATTTATGCCGCAGGGGTGCAAACAGTTACGGGGTGCTAAAAGTAGTGCCCCGGCGAAGTTAGCACACCAAAGTTTTCCCCCTAAATCTTTTCTTAAGTTTAAACCCCTCTGCCTTTTCATTTCTCTTCCTCCCTCTAAAATATTACTGGAAATGCATCATTTTAACCAAGCCCTCAGTCACCTCTCTTAACTCTCCCAACAGCATTCATTGATTCATCCTTTATTTTGACTCCTTGGGCATTATTTACATTAAAGGCACTATATAAATACAAGCTTTGGAGTTGCTGGTGATTTTGTTTTCCTTGTCAATACCTGCCTCCTGTCTTGTTTCTACATACATGTAGTGACACGTTTTAATATTTTCTAAACCTAATGCAAATCAAAGATACTCTTCCAAAGATACTAATGAGTTTTGCATCAGGAATAAACAGAAATAGGTATTAATAATAGAAAAAATTGATGGGCAATGTTTGCGAACACAAGAATTTTGATATATTATACGTATAAATGTTCAAGCTATCAAATAAAATACCTGTCTCAAAACTTTACTTTAAAAAGAAAGACTTGCATTTATATAGCGCCTTTCACGACCACCAGACGTCTCAAAGCGCTTTACAGTCATTGAAGTACTTTTTGAAGTGGAGTCACTGTTGTTATTTGGGAAACGTGGCAGCCAATTTGCACACAGCAAGCTCCCACAAACAGCAATGTGATAATAACCAGATAATCTGTTTTTTGTTATGCTGGTTGAGGGATAGATATTGGCTAGGACACTGGGAATAACGCCCCTGCTCCTCTTTGAAATAATGCCATGGGATCTTTTACATCCACCTCGGTTTAACGTCTCATCTGAAAGATGGCACCTCCGATGGTACAGCACTGAAGTGTCAGCCTAGCTTTATGTGTTCAAGTCCCCTGGAGTGGGACTTGAACCAACAACCTTCGGACTCGGAGGCAAATGTGCTACCAACTGCGCCACAGCTGACACTGTTGTACGTCTTCCTTGGGCCAGCCCAATCCATGAAGAAGACTTAGACTTGATCCACATTAAGTCTAAAGCCCATTTCCCCATTCTCGCCATGCAACAGAGGATACAAGAGCTGAGTGGTCATAATGAAAAGATATTGGAGAAAATAGGAAAAAGTAGAAAATCAGACATGATGAAAGTATTCCTTTTCTCTTTTGCAGGCTAAGTCTTCAGAAGAGATGGGTTACTGGCTGGGTCTTCTGCTGGCAGAATCAGGATCTAAGACTGACCCTGAAGAGTTTGCTTATGACTATGTAGATGCTGACCGGGTGTCTTGTATAGTGCATGCAGCTAAACATTCTTTATAGTAAGTCACATTTTCTATTTGTGAACACAATTTTTTTGCAATACGTACATGGATGAAGTAGCATCTTGGGTAGAATTAAGTATCCAGTTACAGGAAACTTTTTTTTATCCGGCACGGACGGGACCGACGTGATGCCGGTTCAGCAAAAATTCCGGATAACCGAACGCTATAGAAAAAGATACGGAGCTGAGAGCTCCGTATAAAGCAACAAACCCTGTTGCTAAAACAATGACCACAAGTTGCAAGTGTCTCTGTAGCTTAGCAACAACTGCAGCCACACCCTTGCACAGCAACAAATGGAGGAAGGCACGTAATAAAACTTACCTGAACCTACTCCTGAATTTTGCCGGTTAACCGAGATTTCCGGTTATTTAGGTGCCGGTAAATCGAAAGTTTCCTGTATTTGAATTGGCTTAAGCGAGTATTATTGCTCCATGAGGGCGATGCACTGTGAGCCTGGCATAATGTTTTTCTTAATGTTATCTGAAATGATGGGATCTTCAACAAGAAACTTCTATATGAAGATTGTTGTGCTTTGAAACTCTTCCAAAGCAACATTACTGGTAATATTACAATCTCTTATGGTGTTGAGTGGGTGGACAGTCCAATCAGGAATATCTGCCCCACTATACCTCTTTAAGAAGGAAACTTAAAGCTGTGTTGTAATATTGAAGGAGGGAAGAGTGACAAAAATCAATGAAGAGGCAAAACACAAAAGCTGACTTTCTCCCCATAATTTCTAAGTAACAAGCGATTTTTTTCTTAATTGTTTAATTTGAAGCCCATTCCTAAAAGTAAAGGGACAGTGTTGTAATCCACTGAGCCATTCAGTCTTCAGAGTAAGTTGGGCATGTTTGAGTATATAAATTGGAGAAGACATCTCAGAAGCACGCGTAGGCTTTTTATATAGAGCTTTTTAAAGAACAGGCCATCTGTTTCACTAGCATTTTTATTACCTTGTAGTTTACTACAGCGAAGATACTCAGAGCCAAACACATACATAGATGATTTGCCAGTGGTACAGAACCAATCAGATGACTTATATGATGATGTGGATATACCCGAACCTGTGGTAGGAACAACTTTATTCTTTTTTTAATCTTGTGATACGTGAAGAATGGAAAAAGTGCAGTTTTAATCGAAGAGTTTCCATAGTACAGAGATACAAACATTAATTTTAATTGATCTCTTACCAAAAGCAAAGGAAAGGGCATAATGCAGTTTTAACCAATATATCATTTCTGGTAATCATACAGGGGTAGAGTCTCTGCTTTGCGCGCAGTCGGCGATTCCGGCGGCAACTGCGCCAAAAATGGCACCCATTTTGAAAAGTGTCTCTCCCCCCCCCCCCCCCCCCCCGGGAGTTTCTGCTCAAACTCATTTGCATATCACTGAATGCCTTGCATCCGAAAGATCCAGAGTAATTTTTGGAGCCTCTTTGAAGGCCTACAAACGAGCGCAATTAGCAGAAATTCCCAATGGTGATTAATTCACACTGGGGGCATGGCCAGTTCTGTGGGCAAGGCCTGCTTCTGGCACGATGTTTGTTAAACTAGCGCAAAAGGTTGCAGAAACTTGAGTTACGCTGAACGCAATTTGCTCTTAAAATTCCGCGATCTTTTGCGTTCGGTTACGCTGCTATCGGGGGAATTGCGCCCCAAAAAAGCGCAATCGAGCAGAAACTCAAGACCACATTGTTTAAGATAAGATTTGTGTAGAACAGTGTGATCTTTTTCAATAATAGAAGCATTCTAGGTAAATGTCACAATGCAGAGTAGCTTACATATAAGAAATATATAATATCCATTTGTTTCACCTATGTGTAAGCATGTCTGCTTTGTGTGTAGGCTTATTAATGTGAAATTGTTCAACACAATTCAAGGTACCAGACAGCCCTCAGCTGGAATTCATTTCTTCAAACCCATTTAAGTCAGAAAGTGGTTCTCCAAAGTCCAACGATTACAGTTATATGAAGGTTACAAGCCAGAGGAACATCATGACTGTGTATTCACATCCATCATCAGGAGTTGGGACTATATCAGATTTGTATTTGCAAGTAGTAGAAAATTGGATTGGAGTAGAATTGAATCTGGCTGTGAAAAACAGGAACCAGTCAATCACTGCCTAAATGTTAAGTTTGAAATATCTATTGCTGTCAATTATTCCTTTTTGGTAAATTTGACAATGTGTTCTGTTTTTACACAGGAAGATAAAACAAATGAGGAACAGTGCTATGGGGAAGATCAAACAAGAGTTTATTTGGACCTAACTCCAGTAAAATCATTCCTTCATTCTAGTAACAACAAACTAGCCTCTAACGTACAAGTAAATGCATCAAGCTCTGAAAATGGAAAAGGGACTTTAAATCTTTTACAAGTGAACGACAAGGACACAGCTAGTGACTCTGAATCTGGGATCACTGCAAGGCCTTTGGAGACCGGCATTAAGGTAAACTCATTATCATATATTATCGATTATATATTGGCCCGTATTTTCCGATCGGAGGCTTCTTGTGTGCGGAGGCCTCCGATCTGGAAAAAATCTACGCCCTTACCCGAGGGCTCCGGAGGTCCAGACATTTCTGCTCCTGGGCCTCTGCTCTACGAAATGTGCAGGGCCCAGGTATCCCAGGGGCACAGGCGGTTCGCAAGCGTCCCTGGGATCACGTGGGCCATGGGGAACCAATGAAAGAAGGGAATCCCCCTTCATACTTTTGACAGGTCTCTCAGCTTAGACCCATCAAAAGTATGAATAGGGATCACTCAAAAAACACATCAAAACATTAAATAATTTTTTTTAAATCACGTTTTTAAAATTAGTTACAATGACATTAAATGAAATATTTTAAACAAAAATTTAATTTTTTGAAAAAAATTAAAGTTTTTTACGGGGCTAAAAATAAGCTTACCTTTTAAAAAAATATTTTAAAATTATAAATGAGTGAAAAAAAATTATTTTTTCACTTTTTTAAACTCTTATGCTGGTAAAAGCAGGCCTTACTCCTGCTTTTACCAGGCGTAAGAATTTTAAAGGATTTCAGCAGGCGGAGGTTCTGCTGAAAGCGGAACTCTCCACCCGCAGAGGCCCTTCTCCCCGGGCAGGCGGATGATCTGTCAAGAGGATTCTTGACAGATCGGAAATGCTGGTTTTCAGCGCATGCACTTTGCATGCCTGAAACTGGCACTTGCGAGGTCCCTGCAGGTGTGTACACAGCTCGTATACACCCGTAGGGATCGGAAAATACAGGCCATTAAATTTGGTACAGGGAGTGCATTCAAAACATTCTAAGTACCTATAGCGCCTGTAGGTGGCACTGTGATAGGTATTTTCAATGTTAAAGGTGTCACACTGTATGGCACACAATAGCTCCTATTTGATAGTTAGTTTGTACTGCCCTAAGATTGTGCAAGCTTGCTTCCTGTAAATCACTCAAAATGCATTGTGAAATTTTTTCAGTTGCTATTTTATTCCTCAGTAACTGAAATTTCTAATATTCAAAATCAGGGTTTAAACAATTTCTTTTTAAAATCAACAATTAAATATTTCACAATAATGTGATTACATTTATCCATTGATTTGCCTTTTTTGTTTTTAATGGCTTCATTACATTTTGTATTTGAAGACCTAAGCCTGTCTCAAAAGCCTGAGCTTCGACTGAATATTTTTACCCTGCAACAGTTAAGAGAAAGCTTTCGATCACAAATCTGAGCATGTGTCGTTTGCAGAGTTTCTCAGCCTGCAATGGATGCATTCACATGGGTTGAAGGGTCTGTCCTCTCATTCTGTGAGGATTTCAGAGTTTCTTTGCTCTCCCCAAATAAACTTAGAAAGGAGCTTGAGATTGAACTCTCAAAGCTTTTGTGTCAGGCAAGCGATGAATCCATATAAATATACTGTATTACAATTGTGCTTTCCTATAATGAACTCCTCACAGAAAAACAGAGGCAGCACATGAGTGTGAACAGGTATTCTCATGTGAGAGACAAGCAATTGGATTAACAGTAGCTGTTCGTGATTTTTGTTTAAAGTTTAAAAAAACACCAGAGGTTGTTTACAGAAAACTGATTTTTTTTCATCAATTTTGGTTGCATATGTTCCTGTAAAAAATCTTTCCTGAACCATTTTTGAGGCGTAACGATTTTGTATTTAAAAACTTGGGAACTGCATAAACAATTAAATTTCGGTGTTTAATGAGGTATTTTTTTGTTTATGGAAATTTATATTAATTAAAGACCTGATAAGATGGTAAACTACCAGTGCTGATTAGCCATACTGGAACATAGGAACAGGAGTAGTCCATTCAGCCCCTCGAGCCTGATCTGCCATTCAATTAGATCATGGTTGATCTATATCTTAACCATATTTACCTGCCTTCGTTCCATATTGTTTAACAAAAATCTATCAATCTCAGTTTTGAAATTTTCAATTGACCTAGCCTCAACAGCTTTTTGGGGGAGAATTGTTCCAGATTCCCACTACCATTTGTGTGAAGAAGTGCTTCCAGACTTCACCTCTGAACAATCTAGCTCTAATTTTAAGTTTATGCCCCCTTGTTCTGGACTCCCCCACCAGAGGAAGTAGTTTACCTCTACCTACCCAAAAAGAGTCTCTTAATCATCTTAAACACCACAATTACATCACCCCTTAATCATAGAATCATGGAATGATACAGCACAGAAAGAGGTCATTCAGCTCTTTGGCAGCGCTATCCAATTAATCCCACTCCCCTGCTCTTTCCCCATAGCCCTGTAAATGTTTTCCCTTCAAGTATTTATCCATTTCTCTTTTAAATGTTACTAATGAATCTGCTTCCACCACCCTTTCAAGCAGCGCATTCCAGATCACAACAACTCGCTGCGTAAAAATCTCGGTTGCCTGAAATTGTCCTATTCCCAGCATTAATATCCCTCGGCTCGAAGGACACAAAATTACCAGAAAATGATGAAACAGAAATATCTTTTATATGGACTTACTGATAACAAGCACATTGTTTCTTGCAGTTAGTATCTAGTGTTGTGAAGCTCAAGTATTTTGTAGAATTTTCCACGTGCAGGAAAGAAATGTGTTTAATACGTTAAATTTTTATTTTTTCTAAAACTCAGATATCTCAAGTGAAAGCAGAGTTTGAAGAAAAATCCTTAAAGACTGGCAACAGGCCTTCCAATGGTCAGAAAGTGGTGACGCCTTGGGCTGATCAGAATAAGAATGCCACACAGGCAGCTAATCAACAGATGAAGACAGTCACGGAGTGTGTTGAAAAGCAGAAGCTGAGCGCAACAGGTGAACTCTGAATCTCACTCACTGTGAGGTTACTGCTAAACAGATGCCTTAAAGGATTCCAGTTTGAATCTGTTTGCTATTACAACTGCAATGTAGAAAAACAGTCCAAGTTTCCCGTACTGCAGAGAGGTCCCGATTGTGAGGCCAGAAGAACTGATTTGTATAGAACTCCCATCTGCTTGTGTGTTGTTGGCCTAAAAATTGGATCACTCTCGAATTGAGGCGCGATCCCAGTGCGGTGCTCGCTGCACGCGCCTAATGAGGCCATCGGCAGGACCCCAGCAAACTGCTCTGCCGGCCTCATTATGATAGTACCAGCGAGCTGCAGGCCTCATTCACGGCCCTAGAGGCCGCTCCCCGGTCTCGCGGGGGGGCGTGGGGACAGAGAGACCAGGGGTTGGGAGGGGGAGGAAGCAGCCAGGAGGGAGGAAGCAGCGACCCGTGGTTTTAATGTGCAGCAGTGCTCCTCCCAGCTCCACAGTAAAGTAAGTAAAAGAACGTTAAACTTAACTTTCAGGTGCGGCCTCCAGTGCTCCCTTTAAGGACTGCTGGCTTTGGCTGCTGAGCGCCTAAAGAAACTGACTGCAGCATGTACAGCGCATGTTGTGGGCATCCGCTGTTCAATTTGGCAAAGGGGCCTGAAACGGGTGATTTGCGTTTGCAATGGGCCTAACGCCAGTTTCAGGCGCACGTCCTGGACGTCTACTGAGCAACCCTAACCAATATGGCGGGCGGCGCACTTCCCATATATATCTCTAATATATTAAAATTTGTATGTGTGTCGTATGCTTCATTGCAAAATGCGATGCAAGCATTTCTTATGGGGATTTCACAGAATCACAGAAATTCCACAGTGCAGATCGAGGCCATTTCGGCCCATCGAGCCTGCACCAACACATATCCCACCCAATCCCCGTAACCCCTACACCAACACATATCCCACCCTATCCCCATAACCCCACGTATTTAATCCCCCTAACACTAAGGGTCAATTTATCATAGCCAATCAACCTAACCTGCACATCTTTGGACTGTGGGAGGAAACCGGAGCACCCGGAGTAAACCCACGCAAACACGGGGAGAATGTGCAAACTCCACACAGACAGTTGCCCGAGGCCGGATTCGAACCCGGGTCCCTGGCGCTGTGAGGCAACAGTGCTAACCACTATGCCGTTAATATGTCAACAGTTACCTGTTACACTTACCTGTTATATTTCCTTGTGATGCCACTAAGAGGCGCTCTAACAGGAAAGTCCCAGTTTAATTTTTGGGACTTCAGTAATGCCTGACTGTAACAGCACCATGTAATGATGTGGAGCCTTAATATCTTGAGGTCAAACTTCTGCACAGTTCCTTCTGCAGTGTGGACTTGTATTAATTAATTCCCTGGCATTCTGCCGCAAGCTTTGTGCTAACGGTTTGCTTTTTTATTGAAATCTATCCCCAGTATCAATTGAAACCAAATTTGGAAAGAATCGAACTGAGGCAGATCTAAAAAAATTCATTGAAGAGAAAGACAAACTGGAGAAGGAAAAGGAGCAGCTTCGAAATGAACTGATGCAACTAAGGAAACAGAAGAGGGAGCTGAAGGATGCAATAGCAGTTTGCAAAGGTAGGTGCGACTGGATGAAGAAGAGAATGTGGAAAGTGGCCTCAATGTACAGGAAACTCTCTTTTAACCGGCACCTAAATATCCGGAAATCTCTCAACCGGCAAAATTCAGGAGTAGGTTCAGGTAATTTTATTATATATTAGTGGCCGTGTAACCGGGGTTCCTGGATCTGTGGCCGTGTAACCGGGGTTCCTGCACCTGTGGCTGCGCAACAGGGACTCCTGGATCTGTGGCCATGTAACCGGGACTCCTGCACAAGTGCCAGGTAACCGGGGCTCCTGCACCTGTGGCCGTGTACGGGGCTCTCGTACCTTAGTAAGTATACCTCTCTGTAATCCGGACTTTTTGATCAACTGGCAACATGCCGGTCCCGTCAGTGCCGGATAAAAAAAAGTTTCCTGTAAAACTGAAATTATACTGAAGATCACGTAACTTCCATATGATTTTAATTATTTCTGTTAATCACATCTTTTAATCTGTTCTGTTAACCTTATCTTGGCTAAGACTGGAATCAAAACTCACAGTGGACCAGTTAGCTGAAACTGTACAAGTTGATCAACTGGAGTAACAGCCTGATTGGCTCCTTGTTTGTAACCATGGAAGCAGACCAACAACTGGGGGATTATGTTCAAATCAGTGATGGGTAACAGATGTACTATACCCTTGGCCAATGGCACCAATGTGTATTCATTCCACTTGTCCATTAGTCAAATGGTTGTTTTCTGGGTTCTACAGAACCGGCCTTAAATCTCCAATTTCTCTGGGAAATAAAGAATGTTTTTATTTGAGGTTAAAGCTTCCTTGTATTTTTCTTTGCATTCTTTAATTTCTCTGGGTAGCACTGTTGCCAGCCACCAGGAGGTCCACGAGTACAGCCGAATGATGCCTGTCCTGCCAGTTTTCCCTGGATGCCTGTTGGAATCAATCAGGCTCCCACTTGATGCTTTTCCACAGTAACAGGGATGAGATTAGCAATGCCTTAAGGCGTAGGAGCAAGTTGCCCAACTTGGGTGACTGTGTTAAGATACTTCACTATTGTCAATATTGCCTTTTGCAACACCTTTTTATCGAATACTTTAAAATCTGGAGAAAAAAACACAAGGAACTTTACACTGAGGCAATGTAATCTATCCCTAGAGGGGATATAAAAAAAAGCTTGATTTTCAGCAGTTCCAAAAATAGAGCCGTTCTCTGCCAAAGAAACTATTCCTACGTCTTTAAGTTTAAAGTAGCATTGCCATCCCATTCATTGATACTAGGACACTTAGTGACATAGAAACAGGAGCCTATTCTGCCATTTTGTAAGCCATGGCATGTTTTTATCTCTTTAATCCTAAATGACTGCCTTTTTTCCATGGAACCGATAATATGGCTCCCACACAACGCTGTGGGTGCAATGCTGTTCAGACAGTCCAACACATTAACGAGCTAACCTCGCTCAGTAACCCGAATTCAGCTCATCTCTATAATTTATTGATGCTCTGAACATGTTTCTCATGACATGCCAGGAGTGCTGGGGATGCCAGTGACAGCTGCTGGCTACCCGTTGTCCATGCTGCACGCTCCTGGCATGTGGTGGGAGAGCAAGAAGCAAGGATTCATGCGGGTCCTGATGCCAATGGCCAGGGGACCAAAGTCCAGAGATATCCAATACAAATGCAAAATACTGCGGATGCTGGAAATCTGAAATAAAAACAGAAAATGCTGGAAATACTCAGCGGGTCAGGCAGCATCTGTGGAGAAAGAAACAGAGTTACCGGGTGATTTTATCAATGGGGACGCCTCCAGCGACGTCTGGCCAACCCACGCTATTTTCCCTTGATTGACCTTGTTAAGCCTGCCCAGCGAGCTTAGCAGGCCAATTAAGGGAAAGCCGGTGACAGAAAGTCAGCGTATGACGTTTCATCTTTCAAGATTTTTTGACAGATGAATTGTCATCGTTTGACAGCTCTGTGAAGCTGTCAAACACGGACAATCTGTCTTCTAAGTTGAGTCCTTGTACTCAAGACTCACTTAGAAAGCTTTCCTGAGCAGAAAGCTGAAGGCTGCTGCATTTAAGAACGCAGCGGCCATTCTGCTCTCTCTGCCGGTGAGATGAGGCAGCTCCGCAGCCTAAAGGGATGAAGCCTGGAGGAAGAAGCAAAGGTAAGTAATCTTATTAAAACACTTGAGTCACCTCACACACTTACCTCTCCACACTTGCACTCATCACTCACCTCCACAGTGGACATTTCAGCCCCTCCGACTCCCGCAGACCCAATGCTCGCCTCGCTGACCCTGGCGAGGTTCAGAGCCGTCGGGAAGCCCACATTTTAGGTCTCAAAATAGGGATTAACCAAAAAACTGCCTGTTGTTAATTGGCACAAATCCCCTTCCCACCTCGAGGAGATGGGACCCGGCACGGGTCGGGTACCCGCCTCCTGGGAAGATGGCACGGAGGCGGGATGGGTACCCGCTCCCAGATTCTGCCATTTTCCCGGCAGTCCCGCCTCCATACCTGCCTCCCCAGGGCTGGCAAAATTTCCCCCACCGTTTCAGGTCAATGACCCTTTGTCAGAACTGAAAAAAGTTGGAGATGGAACAGGTATTTAAGCAAGTGTAGGGGCAGGGAAAAGGGGGGAGGAAAGAACAAAAGGGAAGGTCTGTGATAGGATGGAAAGCAGGGGAGATTAAGAGACAAAAGGGATGATGGTGCAAGGCAAAAGGAGATGTTAATGGGACAAGTTAAGAAACAAAAGATGACTCTAGATGAAGTGTAAATGGTGATGGCAGAGATGTCCAAGTTTTTTTTTAATTAAAAGGTGGCCCACCCTTCAGTGTCCATTCCAAATGGGCACTGTGTGGCCAGAGTGCTGCCTAGGCACTCATTCTATGATGGGGCAGATGCCTATTTTAAATTAAAGTCAAACAAGCCTAGAGCACAGGTTATGTACTCGCTCCCGGCCCCCATTGTTCTTGCCGCCTACATTGGGACTTGCTGATTATTTCAAGTGCATTGAAGGCCTCAGCTTTTCTGAGGAACGGACACTCCAGCACATCAAGTGGCTAGCAACATGTCATCAACCCCCACACACATTGATACTATTAGTACTTAAGTATCTATTTCTATTTCAAATATCTGAATTGGTTCTGCATCTTTGGCCTTCTGGGCCAGTGCATTCCACATTCTCATAACCTTTTGTGTGAAGCATTTCAAACCCATTTGTTCTGAATTCCCCTATCTATGTTGTCAGCTACCTTCATTATCCTAGACACCTCAATCAAACCTCCCATAACCGCTTCAACTCTAGAGATTGTAACCTGAGTTTACCCAATTACATGTCATATCTAAGTTCCTTCATCCCAGGTATCATCCTGGTGAATCAGGGCCAGTAGATCCTTCCAAAGGAGCAAAGAAATATCAGTGGCACAGCGACATAATCAGTTTGCACACATCACTGCCGTCTCAGTGGCCAACTTGAGGAACATTGAGCTTCAGAGCAGGTTGGCCCCACATAACAGCAGCAATACACTGCTTTAAATTAAACTGTGACTGCTGAGATTCCCATGGAGACAAATGATTGTTTGCATCTGTGCTGTGCATCAGACTGTTTTATCATGCATGCCAACAAATGCAAATGGAACCCAATGGATGAAATGAAAGGATGATATTTATAGAGTTCTGGTTGTGCCAGTGTTCTGAAGCTAGACTGCAAAAGAAAACAGCAATTACCATTAGCTTCAGGCTGTTTTCTTTGTAGTGAAGGTTCGGGAACATGTATTATTTTTATGTAGATTTTGTGGAGACGGATTTGCTTAAAGAAAATATTAGCAAAGTTTGAGACTAAGGACTGTGGTGCGTGGGTTATGATTTTCTGGATCAGTAAGCGGCAAAGCTATAAATTAATTCCAGTTGCTATAAATGCACACCTTTGGTTTTTACAACAGGCAGCTTATAACTTTTAGATAAGTAACAATGAGCCTTGTCTGAAGCATTACTTTTATCAAGAGATCACCTATTTACTGTGCCCACAGTGATGATTCTGATTTTAATCTATATTCGACTCCCTGCTTTTAAAGGCCAAAGCCTACAGATTGCTGTTGGCAATATTAGCTGACAGGCCCTTAAACAAGTTCATTTGACATTTCTCTGTCTGCTATTTTAATGCAGCTGTCAACCTGTTCATTTTAAATGGATTCTGCCTCTCCTAAATTAGCTAATATACGCAATAATTAATGGGAAACCAGTGGAAATTTGACAATGATGTTGAGAGACAGGTGTCACTGTATCCTTTGATGTGCCTCAATAATTCCGAGACTCGAAGGTAGCAGAACAAAACAAGGCTTTTATTAACTTAGAACGAAACACGTAAGCGAGAGAGATGTTGTCCTTCTGGAGACTGGGGCTAGACTGAAGCTAGCTTACAAACGGGGCCAGGTATGGGCGGAGCCCTACACACAGCACATTCCAGTATACAATACAGCACATTCCAGTACACAATACAATGAGGTCTGGGGGAAGGGAATTGACACTGAAACCGATCTCAGTCACAGGCAGTGATGAATGGAAATATTTCATCACATCCTTTAACCCTGAAGTGGAGTTGAGCAAAATTAGCTTTTTGAATAAAACAGGCAGGACCTGCCATTAGTTTGTATTCTGATAGTCTGTCCTCCTTTCAGCTCTAGATTCCAACATCTCTCTTTCCATTATAGTTTTTTTTTGTCGACTTTACCTATATGGTTTTTGCTGCTTTGAATTTTCTTCTCTCAAACTCCAAATTTCTTAATCATTCTTCCTCTTTCCGGCATTCTCACATTGTTCAAATTGTATTCTCATCCCACTTGAATTCCTGTTTGCCACGACCACAGAATTGGGGAACTCCTTTCTCTCTGTCTTCCTTTTCTCCTGCAATCTACAGACTTATTTGAACTTGGCACATTCTAATCGCTACTTGATTTACCATATCTGAGAATCATACAACGCAGAAGGAGGCCATTCAGTCCATCGTGTCTGTGCCTGCTCTTTGAAAGAGCTGTCCAATTAGTCCCACTCCCCTACTCTTTCCCCATTGCCCTGCACGTTTCTCCTTTTCAACTATTTATCCAATTCCCTTTTGGAAGTTACTATTTAATCTTCTCCCTCCACCCTTCCAGGCAGTGCATTCCAGATCATAATAACCCGCTGTGTAAAAAAAAATATCCTAATTTCCCTCCCCGCCCCCAGATCTTTTGCCAATTATCCTCAATCTGTGTCCCCTGGTTACCGACCCTCCTGCCAGTGGAAACAGCTTCTTCAATCCTACTTTTTTCAATCTAGGCGTTGTCCTGCACTAGAGGCATTTGCACATCAAGTAAGTTTCTCAATCATTTTAAAAAATGTATTGTATTATAGTCCACTGATGCCTGTTGATAATAAATGAGGTTTTTCAAGATGAAACCTTGCTCCTAACTGAAATTACTGTAATGAAAACTCCACCATGCTACTGTTACTACAAGGGAGTTGAATTGCTTTTCAAGAGCAGGGGAGTTCTCCTCATTGCCCTGGCCAATATTTATCCTTCAACCAACATTCACTAAAAACAGATTATCTGGGCATCACCTCATAATGTGGGGCCTTGCTGTGTACAGATTGGCTGCCGCGTTTCCTACAGTACAACAATGACTACACTTCGAAAGTACTTCATTGGCCGTGATGTAAGAAAAAGGAGTCTCACACATCAAGTAACTTTAAAGTAAGCTTTAAGCAACTTATAATCACACTATATACAAGAGAGGTCTTCACTATGCCTCTGGTAGAAGCCCCTTACAATACTGAGCAGTTCAGTATTTATACCAGTCCAACAGGAAGTGGTGTATGACAGGAAGTGATGTATGTACAAAGTTCACAGTTCATAGTTCACAGGAAGTGACACATAACTTCCCAGAAGTTATCATTATCATCACAGGCCGTAAAGCACTTTGGGATGTCCTGAGGTCGTGAAAGGTGCTATAGAAATGCAAGCCTTAAGCAACTTACATTTGAATAGAATCATATATTTTTTTGTTAAATATTTCAGATAAGCAAGTCCTTTGCACTCAGGAGGAAAGGCTGCGGCAGATTGAAGAAGAATGCAAATCAAAGGAGAACAATAGGGTCGACCTGGAGCTCAAACTGGTAACAGTGAAGGAGAATTTGAAAAAAGCTGAGTCAGGACCAGTGACATTGGGAACAACTGTGGATGCCAGTCATTTCGACAATCTAAGCTCAAATGTATGTTACAGTTTTAACAATTGAATTAATCTGTTAATAACAAATTGTTGGCCATTAACAATTCATTCATTTTAATCTCCAGGAGAACCAGGTCGAATATAAGAAGTAGTTTTTGTAACAGTGTAGCGTTCACTTTCTGCTCTTTTACAGTTAGTTACGTGTACCTTTGCCCTTTTAGGAGGTTATTTGTCATCCGTCATACTGCAGTGTGAAGCAGAATTTGGGGCAGTTGATTTTCAAGAGCAGTTGGCGTTTCTGTGCTGTTGATGAAATGCGTTTTGCACAGTCAGTCAGCATTTTCAGGGAAGCGTCTGCTTGACTTTTTTTTTTTACAGACAACACTCAGCGTCTCTCCTCGCTCCAAGCTCTGGCACTGCTTCAAGGGACTGGATGCTGCTGCACACTGCAGGTGGGAATTCTGGCAAGATCTGGAATCTTGCCCAGAGATTGCAGTGGCACCCAATCCCCTGCAGCAGGAAGAAGTAGGAACTGGGAAAGGGGAGGAGAGTGCCTGCATGTACTGGAGCTAGTGAAAGAGAATGGCAATTTAAATTGAGGGAAAGGGGGAGGAAAGCAAGTCTCATTTGAGAGTGGGACAGAGATAAGTGTACTAGTTTGAATTGAGGAGAGAGAGGGAGAAGAGTATCAGCATTCACTGGGATTGGGGAAGCAAAGTGTCAGCATTCACTGGGATTGAACATAAGAAATAGGAGCAGGACTAGGCCATAAGATCATGGCAGATCTTCTACCTCAACTCCACTTTCCCGCCCTATCCCCATATCCCTTGATTCTCTTAATGCCTAAAAATCTATCGATCTCGGTCTTGAATATACTTATTGACTGAGCATCCACAGCCCTCTGGGGTAGAGAATTCCAAAAGATTCACAACCCTCTGAGTGAAGAAATTTCTCCTCATCCCAGTCCTAAATGGCCAATCCCTTATCCTGAGACTATGACCCCTAGTTCTAGACTCTCCAGCCAGGGAAAAACAGCCTTTCAACATCTACCTTGTCAAACCCTCTATGAATTTTATACCTTTCAATGAGATCACCTCTCATTCTTCTAAACTCCAGAAAATACAGGCCCATTCTACTCAATAATTCCGCACCGGAATTGAGGAAGCAGAGTGCCAGCATGAACGGCACAGTGCCTTCATGAATTGAGGGGAGAGAGGAAGGACATCAGCATGAATTGAGGGGAGAGAGGAAGGACATCAGCATGAATTGAGGGAAGAGAGGAAGAACGTCAGCATGAATTGAGGGAAGAGAGGAAGAACATCAGCATGAATTGAGGGAAGGCAGAAAAGACAGTCAGTTTGAATTGAGTAAGAAGAATGTAAGAATGTACTACTACTACTTTCATATGACTGGAAAAGCTTAGAATGGGATGTCTTGTTTGGCTATCCAATGAACTGAGGAAAAGGAGCAGAAAACTAACAGTTTGAACTTAGGGAAGAGATATAACCCGGAGATGGGGAATAAGACTGCCTGCGTCATTGTGACAACCATATTAACAATTTTAAAACAATTTAACAATTAGATATAGCAACAGAGAATACCAAAACATATCCACAGTAGCCCACAACTTCTGTCTGAGAAATGAGGCAAATTGTCTGCAATTCTTGCCTCAACTGTCAGGTATACCAGTGATCAAATGTTGGGTATACCGGCAGCCTACGTTATTACAAGCCTATGCCCCACTGCAATTTAGGCCTGGCTTTTAAGTTGGTAGCTTTTTTGAAGCGGTTGGTCAGCTTTTGTGTATCTTTTGCAGCTTGTGTTTCTAATTTTAATGCCATTACAAGAACACTTGTAGTATACCAGCAGGGAGGAATTTGAGGGTTCAATAACTTCACAAACAGAAAGAAACGTGGATGCAGTGAACTCCGGCGGTCTAACCTTTTCGGGTAAATTTATTTTTGTTTGCAGTGAGGGAGATTCAATGAGAGAGAAATGTACACAAGGAAATAAGGTCCAAGATTTCATCGTAAGTCTTGTTGCTTTCCTCAGGCTAAACCCTCCAATCTGAATAACACTCCCGACAACTCACCTGTGAACTGTGCTGCAGCCTTAAAGAATAGACCATTATCTATTGTGCAATCTGGAAAGGGGACTGTCCTACAAAAAGCAAAGGTATGATTTCCAGTACCTTAAATACATCAATTACCTCAAGATTTCTAAGTGAACGCCTATAATTAAAGCAATTATAATTTCCTACTGTCTACCATTTTGTTTCTGCCAGGAATGGGAAAAGAAAGCTACCAGCTAGAAAATATTTTGAATGAGGATGGACTATAAAAGCAAAAAACTGTAGCCTTTGGAACTGAGAGATATTTTTGGTCATCTATTCATGGAAGGCAGATATAGAAAGCCACTAGTACTTGGCACACTTTTTCATATATGAAAGCTTCTACTGCCCCAGTCATCAACAGGAACTCACATACTAACATCATGGACCATTACTACAAAGCATCTGAAGATTTTGGAGGCTCTTTATTTCAGCATTGAAAATTGTATGCTTAAGAAAACTGTGGGTATAACTTCTAGCAAACTTTAATGTTTAGCAACTAAATACTGTCTTAAGTCATTCAGTACAACAAATGTCTGATTGATTTTTTTTGGTGCTTACAAGTCCTGTGACATAAGGAATATTTGACTTGCAAGTTAAAAATTCCTGTTTATTCAAATATTATTACATGATGATGCCCTGAGACAGTTGAGTAGTATGAAAGAAGCACACAATCCTGTTCCTAAATATTAGACCATGTATAGCAGGCACCTCAAAGCACTGGAGAGGTACCACCAACGCTGCCTCCGCAAGATCCTGCAAATTCATTGGCAGGATAGGCGCACCAACGTCAGTGTTCTTGCTCAGGCCAACATCCCCAGCATTGAAGCTTTGACCACGCTCGATCAGCTCCGATGGACGGGTCACATTGTCCGCATGCCCGATACGAGACTCCCAAAACAAGCGCTCTACTCGGAGTTCCGGCACGGCAAGAGAGCCCCAGGTGGGCAGAGGAAACACTTGAAGGACACCCTCAAAGCCTCCTTGAAAAAGTGTAACATCCCCACCGACACCTGGGAATCCCTGGCCCAAGACCGCACAAAGTGGAGGAGAAGCATCCGGGAAGGCGCCGAACACCTCGAGTCTCTTTGCCGGGAGCAAGCGGAAGCCAAGCGCAAACAGCGGAAGGAGCGCACGTCAACACAAGCACCCCACCCACCCTCCCCTTCAACCACCCTACCTGTGACAGAGACTGCAGGTCCCACATTGGACTCATCAGTCACCGGAGAACTCATTTTAGTGAGTAAGCAAGTCATCCTCGGTTCCGAGGGACTGCCTAAGAAGAGAAGAAATATTAGAACTAATTTAGGGTTGTGGAGATAGTTTGAGACTGAAATATCAAGCTCAGGGTTCAATTCCAGTCTTCTTTGACCTTCCAGGAAGCCTGCCTGCGATGGCTGAATCTTACTAGTTCTTGCTAGGCTGCCAGATACAGCTCTCCGTAGTAGCAGAGAAACCCATCATTGAGAGTAATAACAGGTCAGGCTAGCCCTGCCTGTGGAAATCCCTCTCATTAAGTGGTTGACAACAAGAGTTACATAGAAATCAGCGATAGAGACAATATCATCTTCTATAGATCAAATAGAACATTTTGCCTGTGGCTTGTGGTGTCTAAATGCGGCGCAAAAGAAGAAACTTTCTTTTTACCAAAGCAAAGAGTTTCACAAAAAAAAACATGGCAATTGAACAAAACTGTAAAGAAAAAGTGCTAAAGCCTCTGTCTATCTCTTGCCAACTTTGATACTACTCAGCTGGCTGTACTTCCAGCAGCACTGTCTCGCATTCACTCCGTTTATAATCAGAAATTTCTGGCATGCAATCCAGAAATCCCTGATGACATGGCACCTTTAAAATTTGTGATTTCTCTTTTCTCTCTTTGCAAAATTGTAAATACATATTCTTACTTGTGAACAGTTACAAAAGCACATTTGTTATATACCAGTAACAGAACTATAAAAGGGAGAATTAGTTATGCCAGATTTCTTGAAATAAATAATATTTTTCCCCATATTCTAACTCTGCAGTTGGTGTATTTAATTCAGCAGTTGCTGAAGACAGTGATGCAGGCAGTTTAAACTCAGTGAATGGTGGTTCTCGTCTCAATTAAATATTATTTATATATGTGTGTGACAATACCGGGTGAGTGATGTTATGAACACACATTCTCATTTGCATAATTTTTCTATATTTACTCTATTTATTCGGTTATTGCGATTCATTTCCTGCTGGCTTGTCTCTACAGTTATTACATTTAGATTTTTTTTTCAAATAATATTTTTCCTGATAGTTTAAATTTCCAACTGAGACTTAATAGGTCTGTAAATATTCCAGAACTATAAATGTGAGATTTCCATTTTAGAGAGATGTGCTCTGTTTTTCTTTGTTCAATAGACTGAGAACAACAACTTTTATTTTTACAGCGCCTTTAACAAAGCAAAACGTCCCAAGGCGCTTCACAGGAGCGTCATCAAATAAAATTTCACACCGAGCCACATGAGATCTTAGGACAGCTGACCAAAAGCTTTGTTAAAGATGTAGGTTTTAAGGAGCGTCGTAAAGGAGAAGAGAGAGAGAGGCAGAGAGTCGGAGAGGTTTAGGGAGGAAATTCCAGAGCTTAGGGCCTAGGCAGCTGAAGGCACGGCCGCCAATGTTGGAGCGATGAAAATCGGGGATGTGCAAGAGGCCAGAATTGGAGGAGCACAGAGATCTCGGAGAGTTGTGGGGCTGGAGGAGGTTACAGAGATGGGGAGGGGCGAGGCCATGGAGGGATTTGAAAACAAGGATGAGAATTTTAAAATCGAGGCGTTGCCGGACCGGGAACCAATGTAGGTCAGCAAGCACAGGGGTGATGGGTGAATGGAAGTTGGTGCGAGTTAGGATCCGGGCAGCAGGGTTTTGGATGAGCTCAAGTTTACGGAGGGTGCAAGATGGGAGGCGGGCCAGGAGAGCGTTGGAATGGTCGAGTCTAGAGCTAACAAAGCCATGGATGGGGGTTTTAGCAGCAGATGCACTGAGGCAGGGCTGCAGACGGGCGATGTTACGGAGGTGGAAGTAGGTGGTCTTGGTGATGGATATGGGGCTTCTTACTGATACTAGTGCCTTTATCAGCCCCTACCCAACACCTAACCAATGAGAAATGTTAATTGGCTCAGTTAAAATCCTTTAAAAATATTTGTTGTTTACTAAAACATATTATAATTACAAAATATTAAATTTAAAATGTAATCTCTGCTTGTGATCTTCACAACACAGTAATAACATCCTTTACAGTATCAGCACACTGAGAATAGGCAGCTTGCTTTAAAGTATGAGACACCAGGTCCATTCAGCAGTAGACATTGCCAGTGTGAATGTTGTATCGACATCTTTCTTTTTTGGTCCTTTACAGCTTTCACAATCTGAAAACAGAGAGCTGTGGTGAATGGACAGAAAAACCAGAAGCAATATGAGAATTTTTTTTTTTTAACGTAACGAGTGGTTAGGATTTGGAATGCACTGCCTCATAGGGTGGTGGATACAGATTCAATAGTAGCCTTCAAAAAGGAATTGAATTGGGTGCAGGGGAGATTTACCAGAATGGTTCCGGGGATGGGGGATCTTAGCTACAAGGACAGGTTGAAGAAGCTGGGTTTGTTTTCATTAGAGCAAAGGAGGTTGAGGGGTGATTTGTTCGAGGTGTACAAGATTATGACGGGTTTGGATAGGCTAGACATGGAAAGGCTGTTCCCACTAGTTGATGGTACAAGGACTAGGTGACACAGATTTAAGGTTTTGGGCAAGAGATACGAGGAAACACTTTTTTACGCAGCGAGTGGTGAGGACCTGGAACTCGCTGCCGACGGAAGTGGTGGAAGCGGAGACACGCGATGTTTTCAAAGGGAGACTGGATAGGCACGTGAGGGAAATAAACTTGCAGGGCTACAAGGATAGAGTGGGGGAATGGGACTGACTGGATTGCTCTGCAGAGAGCCGGCACGGACTCGATGGGCCGAATGGCCTCCTTCTGTGCCGTTATGACTCTATGAATAAATACTTGAATAGGAAAAAATTTGCTTCTGGTTCTTTTGCCAATCACCTTAAATCTGTGCTTGCTGGTTATCGACCCTTCTGCCATTGGAAACAGTATCACTTTCTTTACTCTACCTAAACCCTTCATGATTTTAAGCACCTCTATCAAATCGCCTTAGCCTTCTCTGCTCTAAGGAGAACAATCCCAGCTTCTGCAGTGATATGGGAAAAGTGCCAGAGAGTGGGACTAGCTGGATTGCTCTCAGGACGATCCACCGCAGACTCGATGGGCCGAATGGCCTCCTTCTGTGCTGTACTATTGTAGGATTCTATGCTTCCTGGGCTCAAACAGTAGCTGCCAACTTCCGTGGTTGCTGACACACTACTTGGTGATGCAATGGTTGTTACAAATTATTTTGTTGTTTTATTTCACAATGAGTGGACACAGAGCAAAAGTTATTATCAGATTCACTTTGCTGAAATAAAGAGCACGCCACCCTTCCCCACATCAATGAGATGTTCTACTTGACTTAAAGATGAATTCTAACATTCCTCCAACATTTCCAATCACTTTACCCCAGTGGAGGACCTCACAGCTTTTTCTTTAACAAACCCTGGCAGACTTCCTGCTTCAAAAACCTCCACTCTATTTCACAGACAGACTGGGATCAAAGGGCTTTCCACCACAATGAGGACAATTTTCAAGTAACGTCCAAAATGGATGCGACGTTGGTGGAGTGGCTGTTAGTGCTGGCTTGAGCTTCCTTAACGTGAAGCCGGTGAGGTGTTGGTGCCAACAGGACGTCCCACTGCAGCTCGTCGGTTATTGGGAGAACCGGAAATTGGCTGGCTCCCACGCTGGGCGGAGGGGTGATTGATCTTGGGAGGAGCCTCAACTGGGCCAGCACCAGCTCATTGGAGGAGCCCAGTAGTTCACCACAAAAGAAACTGAACGCTTCCTCGGCCGTTTTTTTGAGCAGCCTCCAGCAGTCCCTTCAAGGACCATTGAAGTGTCTGCTCAACACCTGCACAGCGCACGCTTCACCCGTTGGTGCCTGAAAATTGTAATCAGGGTCCGACAACTGCGTAACACCCCGATTTGCATATTTGAGCAGCTTCCCGCCGGTTTGAGGGGGGCCAGAGGCTTGCCTGCCTGAAAATTGCAACAGGTGGGCCTTGAGCGTCAATGGGGCGATTGAGTTCGCACCCTCTCACCCCCGTCCCCCGATTTTAAATTGGTGGCTGCCTGTTTTTAAGCAAGAAATAGGTCACCAGCAGTAGAAAACTGTCCCAATGCACGTGAGGTGTTCTCTGATTACCCAAACAAGCTAATAAATTGTTTAATGTTTAATCTCTGGGAAAACAACTTGCATTTAGCATACTAACCACCTTTCATCTAGGTGCCTTTTTTAACTTGCGGGAATACACTATGCTTAAAAAAAATTAAAAGTAAGTCATATTTTCAAATCCATTCTGTGGAGAATGGTTGAAACACATCCTGCAACATGACAGTCGCTATCCTTGTGTAATGGATTTATGAGTTTAGGTTTAGCTTGGTTCCTAGTTTTATTTTATAGTAAGTTTAGAGCCAATAGACATTTGGGCTGCGATTCTACTTACCGTGGCGGGTCCCGACCCCGCTGCTGGCTCCATCCCGCTGTCTAAAATGAATTTGACATTGATTGGGCTTGTTAAGCCCGCCCAATGCGTTTCCCAGCCAATTAGAGGAAGCAGGTCTGGTGATGTCATTTGATGACGCGTCATCAGCCAGTTTCCTTAAAGGGACCATGGCCAACTTTATTTTGACATTTGTGCTGTCAGTATTCTACAGCATTGAGGTGCTGCAAACACTGACGAGCACTGCACAAAGGCACAGGGCTGCACCCGGGCTCTCCCATGACTCCCTCCATATGCTTATGGAGGGAGTCGCAGCATGCAGGGAGGTTCTCTTCCCTTCCCATTGGCGGAAGGGACGTCCCCAGGAGATCAACACAGCCTGGTTGCACATTGCACAGGAGAGCACAAGCAGGGATGTGGTTATGAAGACCAGGCTGCAGTGGCGCAAACCTTTCAATGATCTCAGTAGATCACGAAACGTTAGTACAAAGCCACACTCAACCTCATCCTGCTATGCCTCTGATCACATTCCCATCACTCTGCCTTCCCTACCCTACTCCTGCACATCCTTACTCACCAACTTACCTTGCACCTTCACCCATCCCTCTCTATCACATCCCCATTTCACTAGTCACCCCTCACACCCACCCTCATCCTCGTGCAATCATACCAACTAACAACACGCAAGGGTAGGCACTTGGGTGTTTTATGCAATGTTCATGTAAAGTTTCTGTTAATGTGGTGTCAAACATTAAAACCTTTATTTTCAACACTTTGCGTTCTTGGACAGATTTGTGTGAACCTTTGGAAGTGGCTTAGTGAGTTGCAGTGAATGGTGAGACCTAACGGTACCCACCCCTCAGTGGTGATGAGTGTGAAAGGAATGGCTTGGGCATTATATGGATGCTTTATGGTGTTGGTGTGGGGTGGTGCCAACCTGGCACATCATGTGGCAACCAGGGTGTATAGCGTCAAGTGAAGTAAATCTAGCCATGGTGTGGCCATCCCTAGCCTCCCGGGCAGCAATGTGGTCGGGTGCTGATGCCCTCTGTCCTGTGCAGCATCAGTTGATTGCAGAGAAGGTAGTGGGGAAGCTTTTAGAAACCGTAATCAGGGACAAAATTAACAGTTACTTGGATAAGAGTGGATTAATTAAGGAAAGCCAGCACGGATTTTTTAAAGGCAAATCGTGTTTTTTGATGAGGTACCAGAAAGGGTTTATAAGGGTAATGCGGTTGATATAGTGTACATGGATTTCAAAAAGGCATTTGACAAAGTGCCACAAAATAGGTTTGCCAGAAAAATTGAAGCTCATGCAATAAAAGGGACAGTGGCAGCATGGATACGGAATTGGCTAAGTGACAGCAAACAGAGAGTAGTGGTGAACGGTTGTTTTTCGGACTGGAAGAAGGTGGTGTTCCCCAGGGGTCGGTACTAGGACCGCTGCTTTACTTGGTATATATTAATGACTTGGACGTGGGTGTACAGGGCACAATTTCAAAATTTGCAGGTGAAACAAAACTTGGAAGTATAGTGAACAGTGAGGAGGAGAGTGATAGACTTCAGGAAGACAGACAGGCTGGTGGAATGGGCAGACACATGGCAGATGAAATTTATCACAGAAAAGTGTGAAGTGACACATTTTGGTAGAAAGAATGGGGAGAGAACAAATAAACTAAATGGTACAATCCTGAAGGGGGTGCAAGAACAGAGAGACCTGGGGGTATGTGTGCAAAAATCGTTCAAGGTGGCAGGGCAGGTTGAGAAAGCAGTTTAAAAGGCTTACGGGTTCCTGGGCTTCATAAATAGAGGTGTAGAGTACAAAAGTGTGGAAATTATGATGAACCTGTATAAAACACTGGGCTGTATTTTCCGATCCCTATGGGTGTGTATGAGGGGAGTACACACCCATAGAGGCCTCGCAAGTGCCGGTTTCAGGTATGCGAAGCGCATGCGCTGAAAACCGGCACTTTATATCTGTCAAGAATTCTCTTGACAGATCCTCCGCCTGCCCTGGAGAAGGGACTCTGCGGGTGCAGAGTTCCACTTTCTGCAGAACCTCCGCCCGCTGAATACCTTTAAAAATCTTACGCCTGGTAAAAGCAGGCGTAAGGCCTGTTTTTACCAGCATAAGAGTTTAAAAAATAAAAAAATTCACTCATTTATAATTTTAAAATACTTTCAAAAAAAGGTAAGTTTATTTTTAGCCCCGTAAAAATCTTTAATTTTTTTCAAAAAATTAAATTTTTGTTTAAAATATTTAATTTATTGGGCCGTATTTTCCGATTGGAGGCTTCCTGCGTGCGGAGGCCTCCGATCTGGAAAAAATCTATAGACTTACCCGAGGGCTCCCGAGGTCCGGACACTTCCGCTCCTGGGCCTCTCCAAACTCGAAATGTGTAGGGCCCACGTATCCCAGAGGTGCATGCGGTTCGCAAGCGTCCCTGGGATCACGTGGGCCAAGGCGAGCCAATAGGAGAAGGGAATCTCCCTTCATACACTTGACACATAGACCTGTCAAATATATGAACGGAGATCACCCCAAAAACATAGTAAAACATTAAATAATTTTTTTTAAACCATCAGATTTTAAAAATTAGTTGAAATTACAATAAATTAAATATTTTAAACAATTTAATTTTTTGAAAAAAATAATTAAAGTTTTTACGGGACTAAAAATAAACTTACCTTTTTTAAAAGTATTTAAAAATTATAAATCAGTGAAAAATAATGTTTTGTAAACTTTTTTTCAACTCTTATCCTGGTAAAAGCAGGCCTTACGCTTTTACCAGGCGTAAGATTTCTAAGGGTTTTCTGCAGGCAGAGGTTCTCCAGAAAGCGGAACTCTCCCCCACCCCACTGGGGCCCTTCTCCAGGGCAGGCGTCCGATCTGTCAAGAGCACTCTTGACAGATCAGAAATGCCGGTTTTCAGCGCATGCGCTTCGCATGCCTGAAACCGGCATTTCTGATGTCCCTACACAGCATGTATACACCCGTAGGCATCGGAAAATACGGACCAATGTAATTTTAACTAATTTTAAATACGTGATTTAAAAAAAAAATTATTATTTAATGTTTTAGTGTGTTTTTTGAGTGATCCCCATTCATACATTTGACGGGTCTAAGCTGAGAGATATGTCAAAAGTGTGAAGGGGGATTCCCTTCTTCCATTGGTTCTCCATGGCCCATGTGATCCCAGGGACGCTTGCGAACTGCCTGCGCCCCTGGGATACCTGGGCCTCTGCGCACACGGACCAGGAGAGGCCCAGGAGCGGAAGTCTCGGGACCTATGGAGCCAGCAGGTAAGTGCGTAGATTTTTTCCAGATTGGGGGCATCCACACCCAAGAAGCCTCTGATCGGAAAATCTGGGCCATTGGTTCGGCCCCAACTGGAGTACTGTGTCCAATTCTGGGCACCACACTTTAGGAAGGACGTGGAGGCCTTAGAGAAGGTGCAGAAAAGATTTACGAGAATGATTCCAGGAATGAGGGACTTCAGTTATGTTGATAGACTGGAGAAGCTGGGGTTGTTCTCCTTGGAGTGTAGAAGATTGAGAGGAGATTTGATAGAGGTGTTCAAAATCATGAGGGGCCTGGACAGAGTAGATAGAGAGAAACTATTCCCATTGGCAGAAGGGTCAAGAACCAGAGAACACAGATTTAAGGTGATTGGCAGAAGAACCAAAGGCAACGTAAGAAAATCTTTTTTACGCAGCGAGTGGTTATGATCTGGAATGCTTTTCCTGAAAGGATGGTGGAGGCAGACACAATCTTATCTTTCAAAAGGGAGTTGGATAAGTATCCGAAGGAAAAAATTTGCAGGGCCACGAGGAAAGGGCGGGGGAGTGGGACCAGCTGAGGTGCTCTCGCAGAGAGCCGGCACAGGCTCGACAGGCTGAATGGCCTTCTTCTGTGCTGTAACCATTCTATGATTCTATGATAAGGTTGGTGCTGCTGGTGTTGGGGCTGATTGTGGTCGGATTCTGAGAACCAAGGTGAGAGAATATGAAGGGCACCCATGCTGATGGAATAGATGGCAGGTGAAGTAGAGATGACAGAAGCGATCAGTCAATGGTAAGAGAGGTAATGAGGTCAGACTGGATGGAGACTTGTGTAAAGACTTGCAACATGATGAATCTGTTTTGGAAATGCAATGAGGAAGAGCTTGTGGCTGAGGGAAGATATCTTTGTAAGGTGGGAGCTTTTACTTTAAATTTGAAGCTGTCAACTCAACAGCTGATTCAATGGCCACTGACTTCCCGCCTCAGCTTCACAGACGTGGTCTAGCAACAGCATGAAACCCGTGGGTGAGCTGTCAAAATCAAAAGGTCAATTTAAATCCATTGTTAAGTGGCTGTAAACAAGCCACTAATCATTTGAATTGGCTCCCCCGCCGCTGCCTGTCGGGTCTGCTCAGCGCTGGCAGACCCGACATCGGGAAAGGCAAGTGTGTGCGATTTGACAGTGGGTTCCTGACCCGCTGTCAAAAATATTGAATTTCCCACCCAGCCTGCCACCAATCCTCTGAAAATTCCAGCCTTGGTTACAGAAAGGGCTCGATTTTGACATTGGGGGCGGGCTGGGGTGTGACAGGTGGTTTTCATGTCAGGACCCTGACTCCGATGTGAAGTGGGGAAAAAGTGTGATTTTGCCCTAATTGGGCACTTGATTTCCAACGTGTGGAAACCCCTGGCCCAATGAGTCTTTTCATACAGAAAGTCACCTCCAATGACGCCATCAATGCTGCTGGATTTAAGGCCTGCAAGCAGCCTTGCTTCTTCTGGAGACTTTAAACGTTATGCCCATTGTTGTGATCGCTTCATTCAGCAATTATGTCCAGCAGTAGGCCAAAGTGTGCTCCAAGGTTCGATGAGGCCTTCCTCCAAGCTCTGGTGGAGGGAGCAAGATCAAATAAGGAGGTGCCCTTCCCTTCCTCAGGGAGGAAAAAGCCTCCCCAGCAGACTAAAACTATGTGGATGCAAGTGGCCCAGGAGGTCAACTCAATCTCTATGTGCCGCAGAACCTGGCTGCAGTGCAGGAAGAGGTTTCATGACCTCCTCCACACAGGAAAAGTGAGTATGACCCTCAATCTGATCCCCATCGCCTCTCCTCACCAGCACTCTGCTTTGCCAACCTCTTCCTCCACATCCCACTTGACACTTACATCCCTGCACCCTTACCCATTCCCTCTCTCTCACATTCACTTAAATATTCGACCATGCAGCCCTCACACTCCCTATCACTGTGATGCAACGACAACTTACAACACACAGGGAGGGCCCTTTGTCTCCTTGCTATGGATTCTCTACACTCACGCCTTCATTCTCACTCAAACTCCACTTGTGTCCCTCATTGCAGGAAAAGACTGTTGTGTATGTACCTTTAAGAGAATAACTGGTCTCAGACTGCAGTACCGGCAGTGACCACCCCTGTATAAAAGGCGCTAGTGAGCATCTGTTGTTTTAGTTTCACTATTGGCTTCCACCAGTAAAGACGTGTTTTGTTTAACTCTGCTGTCCGTGTCTCAATCATTCACGGACATAATACTGGCGACGAGCAGATACGAACCTACCTACAGTCTGCACCACCTCCTGGGATCCATTCCTACAGTGAAGTGAGCAGAGGTCGAGGCCAGAAAGAAAAGAAAGTAAGAGGCAGTAGAAACGGGCGTCGACCGTGGGCATCCGCCCTGTGTTGCAGAGTTGAAGATTGCTGGAGAAGCTGTTGGATGCGGGGCCTGGTTCCTGTCGACGGTGCTTCAGCTAATCGGGCTGGTGGCAGGTAGTGCACTGACCCTTCCTGGGCTGCGGCGGTCGCGAACTCGAGCGGGTGGTTTGCAACGGGGCCGAGCAGCGTTGTCGGGAAGAAGAGAGAGAGAGGGTGGAGCACACAGGGCGCGGCCGGTGCTACGAAGCCGGGCTGCGTATAGACCCGCGAAGAGGGAGGCAAGAGCCCCACAGGGTTGTTCCACGACGGGAAAATAATAAAAAATATATATATATATTAAACGCGCAAGAAACCGTGGAAAGCAGCGCTAACAACAGCGGGGAAGAAGGCAAAGCACGGGAGGCGCCATTGTAATCAGCGGGGAAGAAGGCAAAGCGCGGGAGGCGCCATTTTGTTAAATCGGGGAAGAAGGCAAAGCGCGGGAGGCGCCATTTTAGATTTGCAAGATGCCGAAGACTGGCTGTATCACTGCTTTTGATAATACAATAGAGGACTGGACCACGTATGTGGAAAGAGTCGAGGTATATTTCGAGGCAAACGAAATAGCGGAGGAGAAAAAGGCATCGATATTGTTAAACTTAATGGGCGCTAGAACGTACGGCCTATTGCGGGACCTGATTACTCCAGCCAAACCGAAGGCGAAGAGTTTTAACGAAATTGTTGCTGTCCTACAGGAACACCTAAACCCTGCACCGCTGTTGATAGCAGAAAGATTTAAATTCCACAGGAGAACTCAGCACAAAGATGAGAGCAATGCTGAGTATCTTACGGAACTACGCAAGCTATCAAAGCACTGCCAGTTCGGAGCAGGACTGGCAGATACCCTACAGGACAAATTTGTCTGTGGACTCCTGAGTGAAGGAACACAGAAGAAGTTACTCTCAGAGAAAGAGCTGACGCTAGATAAGGCTTTCAGCGTGGCAGTATCATATGAAGCAGCAGCCAGGGGAGCTGCAGAAATTCAACAAAAACCACAGGAATACGGCACCCACGAAATGATACGGGGATTTGCAAAATGTTATCGCTGCGGCAGAACTAACCATGACCAGAAGGACTGCTGGTCCAAAGACAAAATATGCAGGCAATGCGGGAAGATGGGACACATTGCACGAGTTTGCAGGTCTGGGAAGAAGACCAGCGACAACAAAAAGGCTAGTAAGGAACCGTACAAGAAAGTACAAAAGATGACGGACAGTAGTTCCGAAGACCAGATGAGCGATAGTGAATCCGGGAACAGGAGACTAAGCTGTCTCAAACTTCACAATCTAATCGCAAAAGAGGATCACTGAACCATTTGGGTCACCCTCACGATAGCAGGGTCCCAAGTTAAAATGGAATTGGATACAGGATCAGCGCTAACCGTCATGAATCGACGAGACTACGAGCGGCTATTTTCACACATACCCTTGAGAGAGACATCCATCGTCTTGACGACGTATACGGGGCAAAAAGTATACCCCAGAGGAAAAATAAGGGTGCCTGTCGAATACAACGGGAAGAAAATACGGAAATTGTATCTCTACATACTGCCAAATGGTGGACCACCGTTATTGGGACGGGAATGGATCAGGAAGATAAACTTAGATTGGCACTCCATTCATGCAATGACGGTGGACGGTAAAAAAGATGAAGACGTCACTCCTGGACGATTGTCAACAATCTTAACTAATGCCAAAGAGGTATTTCAACAAGAACTGGGCACGCTTAAAGGCGTAACCGCCTCGATAAAAATAGAAGAGAATGCAGTTCCCAAGTTTTTCAAAGCAAGACCGGTACCATATGCAATTCGCCCAGCCGTCGAGGCAGAGCTGGAGAATCTGGAGAAGGCGGGCGTGTTGTCTAAGGTCGACTGGAGCGAGTGGGCGACACCCATCGTTCCTGTCATGAAGAAAACGTTAAGCAATAAGTCCGGGGAGCCAAGGAAGATTCGCATCTGTGGGGATTTCAAGATGACGGTGAACCCAATCTTTCACACAGTACAATATCCTCTTCCAAGGATAGAAGACATCTTCGCCTCACTGTCTGGAGGGAAGCGTTTTACAAAAATTGACCTAGCACAAGCATATTTGCAGATGGAGGTTGAAGAGTCCTCTAGGAAGTATCTCACGATAAACACTCACAAAGGTCTTTACCAGTATCATCGATTGGTATTCGGAGTAGCATCGGCTCCGGCGATATGGTAAAGAGCGATGGAACAAGTCCTGCAAGGGATTCCGGGGACTCAGTGTTACTTGGACGACATCCTTGTGACGGGTGAAGATGACAGTGAACACCTTAACAACCTAGAACAGGTGCTCACTAGACTACGGGAACATGGGCTGCGAGCCAACCGCCCCAAGTGCGAATTTTTTAAGAAACAGATATCGTATTGTGGCCACGTGATTGATGAAGAGGGGTTACATAAGTCCCCTGACAAAATTGAAGCGGTTGTTAAGGCCCCAGCGCCTGAAAATGTGTCGCAACTGAGGTCATTCCTCAGATTGGTGAATTACTATCATAAGTTTTTGCCGAATTTGTCGACAATTCTGCACCCACTGAACGCCCTGCTACGAATGGGGGTAGCATGGAAATGGAGCGATGATTGTAAGCGTGCTTTTCAGAAGAGTAAGGACTTAATCACTTCAAGGGAAGTATTGGCTCACTACAACCCAGCACTGCCGATCAGACTGGCGTGTGATGCGTCTCCCTACGGCATTGGGGCGGTACTGTCACATAAATTCCTTGATGGTTTAGAGAGGCCGATAGCTTTTGCGTCACGCTCGTTAACTTCTGCCGAGCGTAACTACGCCCAGATTGACAGAGAGGCCCTCAGCCTAGTGTGGGGGGTGAAGAAGTTCAATCACTACCTGCACGGTCAAAAATTTACTCTACTAACCGATCATCAACCTCTTGTCTCCATTTTCAACCCTCAGAAGGGCGTACCGATAATGACAGCACAACGGCTGCAGAGATGGTCCCTTTTCCTAGGGGCACACCAATATGACATCGAGTACAAAGGAACTAAACAGCATGGAAATGCTGATGGATTGTCATGCCTACCGTTGCCGACGGTGGAAGAAGAAGACCTTGCAGTGGATCCAATGGAGTTATTCCACTCGACCATAGTCGAATGTCTCCCTGTGACAAATGCAAACATAGAAAAGGAAACACGGAATGACCCGACACTCTCCTGGGTCTATGATTTAACGGTGAAGGGATGGCCAGCACATGGCGAATCACTGCTGCCAGCATTCTCGCCGAGAAGAGAACAGCTGTCAGTGTGCAGAGGAACCTCGATGTGTGGATCCAGAGTAGTAATTCCACCTAAGTTGACGGATAGAGTGCTCAATGAGCTTCATGAGGGTCATCTGGGTGGGGTAAAAATGAAGAACTTAGCCAGAGCGTTTGTGTGGTGGCCGGGAATCGATAGAGAAATCGAAGAGATGACCAAGAGCTGTGCAGGGTGCCAGAAGGTCCAAAACGCCCCACCACAAGCTCCTCTGCATCCATGGGAGTGGCCCTCATCCCCATGGCAAAGGGTGCACATTGATTTTGCTGGTCCCTTCATGGCCTCGATGTTTTTAATTGCGGTGGATGCACATTCAAAGTGGCCAGAGGTAATAAAAATGTCCTCAACCACCACGGAAAAAACTATCACAGTTTTACGAACCATATTCACCAGAAATGGGCTGCCTGAACAGATTTGCTCTGACAATGGACCACAGTTTGTGTCTGAAGAGTTCCGGAGGTTCTTAAAGAACAATGGTGTTAAGCATTACACATCTGCCCCATATCATCCAGCCACTAATGGATTGGCCGAGAGGTTTGTCCAAACATTCAAGAAGGCTATCAAGGCAATGTGTAATGAAGGTATACCCCTACAACACAAGGTGGACAACTTCTTGTTTGCCTACCGGAATGCGACACATGCGGTTACCAACCAAACTCCAGCCATGATGTTCTTCAATCGAAGACTACGATGCCGCTTGGATTTGGTTAAGCCAAACGTCCGAAGAGATGTGGAGAACAGGCAGTTTCAGAATATGAATGAAAGGCCGACCAGGAGTTTTAAGATAGGTCAACCAGTTTTGGCCCGGGACTACCGCACTGAGAAATGGCAGCCAGGAACGATTTGTACACGACAAGGACCTCTCATGTATACCGTGGACGTTGGGGAGAGCATTGTAAGACGCCATGCTGACCAGATTCTAGAGTCACTGGAAAACGTCAACTCCACACCACGGTCTGATACACCTGGTAATGAAATCGACTTTCCAATTGCAACTACCGCAGAACCGGTAATATTGGAAGCAAATGAACCAAACAACGACATTGATCCCGACTCAACATTGCCAGAAGAACCTGATACCCCAAAGAGGCGTTATCCAGACAGAATCAGGAATCCTCCTCATAGACTGAACTTATAATTGCTTAAACTTAACCAATGTATCTTGCAACAGTAATTGTGATTGTAATTAGTTATCATTTAGTTGTTAAATGAATGTTATGTACTGTTTATCTAAAAGGGGAGGAATTGTTGTGTATGTACCTTTAAGGGAATAACTGGTCTCAGACTGCAGTACCGGCAGTGACCACCCCTGTATAAAAGGCGCTAGTGAGCCTCTGTTGTTTTATTTTCACTGTTGACTTCCACCAGTAAAGACGTGTTTTGTTTAACTCTGCTGTCCGTGTCTCAATCATTCACGGACATAATAAAGACAGCCCACAATAAGAGGGAAAGAGCGAGGACAGGAGGAGGGCCACCCTCAGTAGCCCAGCTCACCACCTTGGAGGATGCAGCCCTGGAAATCGCCGGTGTCGAGGAAGATTCGCAAGTGGGAGACGGACAGACAGGCACATCACAGCAAGCTGGTGACAGAATAGTTTGGCATCTCTCTCACTGACATTGCATGAGTGACTGATAATGATTCTGATGCTCTAACAGATTGACTTATATCATCTGCACAATTCAATGTGTATGCAACCTTTACCTCATATCCCTAACTCTTTTCTTTACTTCCCCACAGAACCATCGACAGCCCCTGTCCCCACTGTCCAGGAGGAACAGCCTGAGCCTCAAGACTCCTCAGAGGAAGCTGCAACCTCTGAGGGCGCAGCGTCAGCAGAATTCAGCGCACCCAGCACCAGCGCAGACACTCACAGCTCAGTGGGACCTTCACGAGATAGAGTAGTGTTGTCACCTGGTGTATCACAGCTCACAAGTGAGCATCAGCAGATGGTGGAGACAGGGACAGCAGTGGAGAGTCCTCGTCGGAGGGCGCAGGACTCTGCCAGCTCGGCTCAGCTGCATGTCGACCCTGTGCCTCCGGGTCCATCCAGAAGGAGAGCGGTGCTGGAACTCCAGGAACAGGTGCAGGAGTCTCTGGCAGGTTTTGTCTCCAGGGTCGCTGCAAGTGTGGAGAGAATGGAGCAGTCCATCGCGAACATGAGCAGAGCCTTTGTGGAGGCATTGGCGCATGAACGCATCACCATGGAAAGGATGGCAACCTCTGTGGAAAGGATGGTTACGGTAGAGGAGAGGATGGCTACGGCCATGGAGAAGCTAAGTCGCCAGAGTGTTGAAAACATGGTCATTGTTCAGAATAGACTGGGATCTCTTGAGGAGCAATGGTCAGCTATTGAGCATAGAAACCAGACCTTCATGGAAATCCTCTGGAATAGGACTGCCAGTGCAGAAACGGGTCCTCATGGCCCCCCTGAAGTGCAGCAAGGTGCTGTCAAGCCACTTGCTAGCTCTGAAGTGGGGCTGACCCATGAAAGGGATGTTGGTGGCAGACAACAAGGAAGTGGGGGCTCCTTTCCAAGCGCTCACACGACCATGCCACTGCAAAGCCCTCGGTCAGAGCCCCACCAGAGTCCTCACCCAACTGAGGTGGGCGTCTCATCCCCTGCACAGCCACAGGAGCAGCAGACTGTTGCCGAACCCTCACAGGTTCACAACCCAGAAGGCGGCAGCCAAAGGTGTCGAGACAGGAGCAGCAAGAAAGTGATCAAGGAGCCTCCACATCAGCTGAAGTCACAGGGGAAGCACCACATAGGAGCATGCATAAGAGGAAGATAATGCACAAGTAGTCACAAGGGTAGTCACTTGGGTGTTACGTTGTGGTTATTTTTGAAATGCCATTAGTTGCTTGTTGTGATAAAAAATTCTGATGGCAAACTGTTGAAGTTGTGGCATGTGTCATTTCGCAAATGGGACTTCCACATTGAGGGCTTAGAGCGACTTGCACTTGTCAGTATGGTGGTCAGAGTGATAGGAATCCGCAGGTTCTTGTCCATTGTCGATGCTCTGGTAAGAACGTGCGAGGCAAAAGTGTTTGATTGTGCAGGCTAAGCAAATCTGGCCAACATGAGTGCATCCCTTGCATCCCGGGCAGCAATGTGGTCGCATGCTGGCGCCTCCTGGCCTGTGCAGCTTCAGGTGGGTGAGCAGCAGCTTGGCGCTCCTGTTATTGCTGCTGCTGTTGGTGCTGCTGTTCATGGTTCTGCTGCTGCCACAGCTGGTCTTTGTCCGAATCTGATGTCCAGGAGGAAAGGAAATAAATGGTTCCCATGCTTCTGGTATATGCCTCAGTTGAGGAAGCGCTCAGTCAAGGTGGGGAGAGGGTTTTCCCAGGAGGTCACACTGGAGATGGGTGTCAGGCACCAAACTTCCACAACAATGAGTATGCCTGCTAAATGTTCCCCCAGACCAGAGACAACAAAGTTCTGCCACCTGCAAATGATCATTGGTGAAAACTCCTTTTTAATGGCGGAGCTACAGCTGTTACTCAGCAATCCGTTTGTGAGGCTGCCAGGATTAACTGGCGTGTTCCAGAGGAGGCGTGCAGGACGGGGGGAAAGTGTTAAAATCAGAAAGGCCTCTCAAAATGGGATTATAGAGGCAATTAACTGGTTGTCAAGGGCCTTAAGGGCCTATCCCGCCTCTTGGAGGCAGGATGAAAATGGGGTCTGATTCCCCGAAGCTGGGAAAATTGCTCGGAGACGGGATCGGAGCTGCCCGCCATTTTTTGCAATTTTAACACCGCACACACCTTCAATCCTGCCCCCTCAGGCCTGGCAAAATCGAGCCCAAAGTCTCTGATCCATTCCAATACATTAGAGAACTGGAATGCTGGTTGGTAAGTTTTGAGCTCTTGATTAAAACCAGCTGCATTCCACTTTCTTGCTCATTCGTTTTTTTTTTCCCCGTGTAAACCTTCTCACTTTTGAATTACAATTGACTACAAGAGAACTACAGGCGGAGGAGTGGTAAAGGTAACAAGACATTTGACCAATTGAACCCTTCCCCACAGCGTCGTATCACCTCCGCATTCCAAGTCGGTTTTGTTGTTAGCAACTGTGTTCATAGTTCAGCGTTGCGGTATCTTCAATGGGGGGCATGCTGCCAGATACTCCAATACTTAATTGAGGTATTTTTTTCATACAAGCAAGGTCTTCCCCAAAGAGTTTTTCAAGTTAAAAAGCGGTTTTCTGTCAGTCACGGAGCTTTTATAGTCATTATAAATGTGGGGTTGTATCATTTTCCTGTAATCTACGGTATTGGCCTTTGATGAAAGTACATGTGTGGGGCCTTCTACGTGGCAGCACAGGTTACATTAAATCAGAGCTGGACTGGAGAGCGGAACTGATACACGAAGGCCTTGAAACTAAGCTGTGGGATAATGGCACATGAATTCCTTTGTCAGCTGTTTTAGTAGAGATATTTTAAACAAATGAACACTGCTGCTAATATAGCAGACAAAGGAACTCCAGATGAACATGTTCCACATTCCTAAGATGTTATCCTATAGCATAATTTCAGGGCCAAAGAGATTTGAAATTAAAATTCTACATGTGAATTAGATTCGTGATGATAGACAAGTGAGGTGCCCTGGGTTAATGTTTGAGTGGCATTTTTCTCAAGGATTTGCGTTTGGTAAATCTCAGGATTAGAAATGAGCCAGAAAATCTGGATTGGTGATTACAGCCTTGAGAATTATGTTGGGTTAAGAGTTGTGGAAACTGAGAAGTGGCGAAGCTAGGGATAAATTATATCAACTTTTTATGAGGAAGGGGAGGAACACAGACAGAGCACTGAGTTTGATTCGTACGGTGTAAAAATATAACAAGACTATAGTTCTCACTGACGAGATCCGTTCACTTTTCTAAGATTGATGTTTAAAAGGAGGAAAGTGAAACTGACATGAGAGTTCTTACAACAGGGACCTGTGACCCTGACATCACAAGCCTTGATAATCAAGCCTTCATGGTCCAGACAGCACAATCCTATTTCCTCTTCGCTGGCTTGTCCTATTTGAATGTTGTGGAAGTTTGGAAAGAACTGATTTTTGCACTGATGCCTCATTGATGGATGCATCCTAAATCAGAACACCAAGTAACATCAGCAGCGTGATACATGTGCAAATTAATGGGAACTTTACATGTGGTTCCCCGAGGTGCTATGATACATATCCACGAGGCTCATGAAGAAAAAGGCTTGGACCCCACCTGTCTAGAAGATTGGCTAGAGCTGTGTGATGATTTCAGCCATTCTGAGAAGGACAGGGTAAACCAGATTTCAGCCACTGATAGGACAAGTGATTTGTCATGGCACAACATCCCATTTGTAGCATGATTTGCTGCCTGAGTACTGAGGTTTTACATAACAGGGCACAGAGACTGTGGAAAAAGCTGCAATCTGAGCAGATCTGAGTGATAACAAATGAACCAACTGAGATAAAGTTTAAAATCTCATGTCATGTAGCCTGCTTTAGACATACAAAAATTGCACAAGTTGAAACACTTTAAACCCATGCCAGCATATAGAAAGGTCACAAGAAAAGAGAAGATTACACATAAACCTTTTCTAGACATCAATTGCTGCAGCACTCAACTTTACAAAGAATAGGAAGTTAGATTTATATTCTGAGGGTTAAACTTATTAATTTAAAATCGCAGCAGTTACCATCAGTGTTCTATAAAACTCTAACTGCCCAGCAATGAAATTGTGCAGCCCTCTTTGACAGGCTGAAAAGGAAACCCATCTGTTGCTCTTGGAATCAATACAGTCTAAAGTTATTAAGGCATTTGACGAGTTGAATTTGGTCTCCTCCATGCCAAGTCTATCTTCCACATAGATGTGACCAGGCTGTCAGTTTTCTGCTATATTATGACTGGAGCAGCACCATAAGAGTTGCTAGTATTGGACCCAGAACTCCAAGCTTCTGGCAGGAATCGAGAGCTGCCACAGCTGTAATTCAGTGTTCTGTGCTGATCCGAAAGGTCTGCAGCAAAGTTTGCGATATTACTTTTACTTGAGGTGGTCTACCTCCCAGACAGAGTCAATATACGGAGCTCGGTCCGTTTAATTAAGGAGCTCAGAGACGGGGTTAGCTATCGGTTACTCAATAGAATTTCTTTGCAAAATTGAAAGGTTCGAGGTTCCCCAGTTCAGCACTCCAGGCCTTTTGTGCTGATGTGTTCAAAGCCTGCCGATGGTCCCAATGCAGCTTCCAACAAAACAAATGGATTTATTATGTGAGGCAACTAATGTCATCGCGGTCGCCTCCATCCCTTTGTTGTAATGTCGCCCTAATATGCAAACAGAATTCAATAAAAAGTAACAAAAGAAAACTTACTGATAGTAGAGCACCCTCTAGTGTTAGTGCGTTACATGGATGTGCAGTGACAAACATGACCCCTGCAGATTCTTGCAGGAAATGCTCGGTTTTAACTGAACATTCTCAAGATTAGTATATTATTGTGTTTCTTTCTCTGTGATTTAAAATCGGTAGAAATTTTATACACCGATTATATACATGATGGTAAGTTGCTGAGCCTGTTTGAGAGGAGAGAAGACTCGGTAACTACACAGCCAGAGTGTGTTATTAGTAACTTCAAATACGGTAATCATATTGCACCATTTAATTACAGTATAATCATAATAATCTGGATGGATAACATAAAAAGGATTATTAAAACATGTTAAGATTTTACCTGCACATAGAGAATTATATCTGCTGAGAACATGGTGATGCTAATTATATCCCATTGATTGTAAAGTGTATTTTACCTCAGTGGTAACATTTTCCTTTTTTTTAAATCAAATATTTTTAATTAAATCAGGTGAAAGCCTGTGTACTGCAATAGGCTAATACAACATGCTTCACCTCTTGGACCTGCCTCTGAATCCATCCCAGAAAAATGGGATGGAAATCATTCACTGCTGGCTGTAAGGGTCCTATGTGAAATGAGGTCAGGTAGTCTCAGTCCATTTCTTAGTTGTCAAGAGAGCGCAGCACAAAACTGGCATTAATCGGGGCTCATGGCCAATCCCCCACAGAGGCCCCAGCATGAGGGAAATGAAATTATCACACTGCTGCAGTAAAGAATGCTCCAGGCCTCATTTCTGGAGCAGCGGGTGAGTCTCTAATTCACACTGCTGCTCACCCACTCAAAACGGGCCCACAGTTAAAATCAGGACCCCCCAGGGCGTCTGAAAACTGAGTGTTCCATTCCCCAAAAGAAAAAAAGAAAGACTTGCATTTAGGTAGCACCTTTCACGACCACCGAACATCTCAATAAGGGAGCATAGTCTCAGGATAAGGGGTCGGCCATTTAAGACCGAGATGAGGAGGCATTTCTTTACTCAGAGGGTTGTGAACCTTTGGAATTCTCTGCCCCAGAGGGCTGTGAATGCTGAGTCCTTGAGTATATTCATAAAAACATAGAAAAATAGGAGCAGGAGTAGGCCATTCGGCCCTTCGAGCCTGCTCCGCCATTCAATATGATCATGGCTGATCCTCTATCTCAATACCATATTCCCGCTCTCTTCCCATACCCCTTGATGCCTTTTGTGTCTAGAAATCTATCTATCTCCTTCTTAAATATATTCAGTGACTTGGCCTTCACAGCCTTCTGTGGTAAAGAATTCCACAGGTTCACCACCCTCTGAGTGAAGAAATTTCTCCTCATCTCAGTCCTAAATGTCCTACCCCGTATCCTGAGACTGTGACCCCTCGTTCTAGACCCCCCAGCCAGGTGAAACATCCTCTCTGCATCAAGTCTGTCTAGCCCTGTCAGAATTTTGTACGTTTCCATGAGATCCCCTCTCATTCTTTTATACTCTAGCGAATACAGACCTAGTCGACCCAATCTCTCCTCATACAACAGTCCTGCCATCCCAGGAATCAGTCTGGTGAACCTTCGCTGCACTCCCTCTATGGCAAGTATATCCTTTCTTAGGTAAGGAGACCAAAACTGCACACAGTACTCCAGGTGTGGTCTCACCAAGGCCCTGTACAACTGTAGTAAGACATCCTTGCTCCTGTACTCAAATCCTCTTGCAATGAAGACCAACATACCATTTACTTTCCTAACTGCTTGCTGCACCTGCATGTTTGCTTTCAGTGACTGGTGTACAAGGACACCCAGGTCCCTTTGTACATCAGCATTTCCCAATCTATAACCATTTAAATAATACTCTACCTTTCTCTTTTTCCTACCGAAGTGGATAACTTCACATTTATCCACGTTATACTGCATCTGCCATGTATTTGCCCACTCACTCAACTTGTCTAAATCGCCTTGAAGCTTTTTTGCAACCTCCTCACAACTCCCAATCCCACCTAGTTTTGTGTCATCAGCAAACTTGGAAATATTACATTTGGTTCCCTCATCCAAATCATTGATATATATTGTGAATAGCTGGGGCCCAAGCACTGATCCCTGTTGTACCCCACTAGTCACCACCTACCACCCCGAAAAAGACCCATTTATTCCTACTCTCTGTTTCCTGTCTGTTAACTAATTTTCAATCCATGCCAGTATATTACCCCCAATCCCATGTGCTTTAATTTTGCACACTAACCTCTTATGTGGGACTTCATCAAAGGCCTTCTGAAAATCCAAATACACCACATCCACTGGTTCTCCCTTATCTAGTCTACCAGTTACATCCTCAAAAAACTCCAGTAGGTTTGTCAAACATGATTTCCCTTTCATAAATCCATGCTGACTCTGTCTAATCCCGTTGATATTTTCTAAGCGTATTGTTATCACATCCTTTATAATAGACTCTAGTATTTTCCCTACTACTGATGTTAGGTTAACCCTGTTTTCTCTCTCCCTCCTTTTTTAAATAGTGGGGTTACATTTGCCACCCTCCAATCTGCAGGAACTGTTCCATAATCTATAGAATTTTGGAAGATGCATCCACTATTTCCATGGCTACCTCTTTTAGTACTCTGGGATGCAGATTATCAGGCTCTGGGGATTTATCAGCTTTCAGTCCCATTCATTTCTCCAGCACTATTTTTTTACTAATACTAATTTCCTTTAATTCCTCCTTCTCACTAGACCCTTGGTTCCCTAGCATTTCTGGGAAGTTATTTGTGTCCTCTTCCATGAAGACAGAACCAAAGTATTTGTTTAATTGCTCTGCCATTTCCTTGTTCCCCGTTTATAAATTCTCCCGTTTCTGACTGTAAGGGACCTACATTTGTCTTCACTAATCTTTTTCTTTTTACATACTTGTAGAAGCTTTTACAATCCGCTTTTATGTTCCTTGCAAGTTTACTCTCATACTCTATTTTTCCCCTCTTAATCAATCTCTTGGTCCTTTTTGCTGAACTCTAAACTGCTCACAATCCTCAGGCTTGCTACTTTTTCTGGGCGGGAAAGTGGAGTTGAGGTCGATAATCAGCCAAGATCTTATTGAATGGCGGAGCAGGCTCAAGCGGCTGTATGGCCTACTCCTGCTCTTATTTCTTATGTTCTTATGTTCAAAGCGCTTTACAGCCAATGAAGTACTTTTTAAAGTGGAGTCACTGTTGCAATGTGGGAAACGCAGCAGCCAATTTGCTCACAGCAAGCTCCCACAAGCAGCAATGTGATGATGACCAGATAATCTGTTTTTGTTATGTTGGTTGAGGGATAAATATTGGCCAGGACACTGGGGATAACTCCCCTGCTCTTGTTCGAAATAGTGCCATGGGATCTGAGAGAGCAGCTGGGGCCTCGGTTTAACGTTTCATCTGAAAGACGACACTTCTGACAGTGCAGCACTCCCTCAGCACTGCACTGGAGCATCAGCCTAGCTTTATGTGCTGGAGTGGGACTTGAACCCACAACCTTCTGACTCAGAGGCGAGTGTGCTGCCCACTGAGCCCCTTCGATGGCATTTCAATTCAAAATTATGAACAAAAAGGGTGTACGTTAAAATAGAAAACTATCTTTCAGTTTTGCTGGTATTATTGCTCACATTACAAAATAGAGCCTTTTTCTGATGTACTTTAGCTATAATTGTGAGCCAGGTGATAGAAGTGCTCAGTGCAAACATTATCATGTCACATTACCTTAGCCCTTTCCTCAGTACAAGCCTGTATTTAGATTTTAAACCTCTACGTGGGACTGATCCAGAATAGTTGTCTAAATTATTAATTCACTTTTTTGATATAGATAGCATTTTGCAAACACAATTGGTGCAATTCATTAAGAACTTAGCGAAATAAAAAAATGCAAGACTTCAGTTATGTGGAGAGACTAGAGAAGTTGGGGTTGTTCTCCTTAGAGCAGAGAAGGTTAAAGGGAGACTTGATAGAGGTGTTCAAAGTCATGAAGGGTTTTGATAGAGTAAATAAGGAGAAACTGTTTCCAGTGGCAGAGGGGTCAGTAATCAGAGGACACAGACTTAAGGTGATTAGGAACCTAGGAACAGGAGTAGGCCATTTAGCCCCTTGAGCATGTTCCGCCATTCAATAAGATCATGGCTGATCTGTGACCTAACTCCATACACCCACCTTTGCCCCATATCCCTTAATACAGTTGGTTAGCAAAAATAACCAATTTGCATAAACTAGGCTTGTATTCCCTTAAGTATAGAAAATTTAAGGTAATTGGTAAAAGAACCAAAGTGACATGAAGCAACATTTTTTTACACAGCGTACCACTGATGCCCAGTTTGGGTTCCACCAGGACCACTTAGCTCCAGGCCTCATTACATCCTTGGTCCAAACATGGACAAAAGAGCAGAATTCCAGAGGTGAGGTGAGAGTGACTGCCCTTGACATCAAGGCAGCATTTGACTGAGTGTGGCATCAAGGAGCCCTAGTAAAAATTAAGTCAATGGGAATCGGGGAGGGGGGGGGGAAACTCTCCACTGGCTGGAGTCACACCTAGCACAAAGGAAGGTGGTTGTGGTGGTTTGAGATCAATCATCACAGCCCCAGGACATCGCTGCAGGAGTTCCTCAGGGCCGTGTTCTAGGCCCAACCATCTTCAGCTGCTTCATCAATGACCTTCCCTCCATCATAAGGTCAGAAGTGGGGATGTTCAGTGCCATTTGCAAATCCTCAGATAATGAAGCAGTCCATGCCCACATGCAGCAAGACTTGGACGGCATTCAGCCTTGGGCTGATGTGTGGCGCGAATGTTACCTGCCACTTAAGTGCCAGACAATGACTATCGCCAACAAGCGAGCATCTAACCACTGCCCCTTGACATTCAACTTCATTACCATCGCCGAATCCCCCACCATCAATATCCTGGGGGTCACCATTGACCAGAAACTTAACTGGACCAGCCACATAAATACTGTGGCACCAAGAGCAGGTCAGAGCCTGGGTATTCTGCAGTGAGTCTCTCACCTCCTAAATCCCCAAAGTCTTTCCACCATCTATAGGGCACTTGTCTGGATGAGTGCAGCTCCAACAACACTCGAGAAGCTTGACACCATCCAATACAAAGCAGCCCGCTTGATTGGCAGCCCATCCACCACCTTAAACATTCACTCCCTCCACCACCAGCGTACCGTGGCTGCAGTGTGTACCATCTACAAGATGCACTGCAGCAACTCGCCAAGGCTTCTTCGGCAGCACCTCACAAACCCACGACCTCTATCACCTAGAAGGACAAAGGCAGCAGACGCATGGGAACACCACCACCTCCAAGTTTCCCTCCAAGTCACACACCATCCTGCCTTGGAAGTATATCGCCATTCCTTCATCGTCGCTGGGTCAAAATCCTAGAACTCCCTCCCTAACAGCACTGTGGGAGTACCTTCACCACACGGACTGCAGCGGTTCAAGAAGGTGGCTCACCAACACCTTCTCAAGGGCAACTAGGGATGGGCAATAAATGCTGGCCTTGCCAGCAACACCCACATCCCATGAACGAATAAAAAAAAAATAATGATCTAGAATGCACTGCCTGAAAGGGTGATGAAAGTAACTTGCAAAAGGGAATTGGATAAATATTGAAGGGGAACACTTTGCAGGGCTATGGGGAAAGAGCAGGGGAGTGGGACTAATTGGATAGTTCTTTCAAAGAGCCGGCACAGGCACGATGGGCCGAATGGCCTCCTTCTGTGCTGTGTCAGTCTATGATTCTATAATTTCATAATAACTGTTCTGAGAGGTTCTACATGACAGTATATTAAGAATGAAAATTGTTCCAATCAGATGTTTTTAAATCAATAATTACTTCATTTATTTCTTTCATTTTACAGATATCCCCATAAATTGTATTCTTCAAATGAATAAGGAATTGGCAAAAAATGTGAAGTGAATGTCCTTATGTAACAAATGCAAAAATGAATAATTATAGACAGTTAAAAAGTGCAACTTAATCCGTGGACCTGCCTGTGTGGGCCTGCCTGTTTCACAGACAATGGATATGGCACACATAACAATACTATTTATGTACTTCTGCCAAAGTTTTGTGTTAGTTGCCAAACCCTTTTTGGCAGAATGGTGTGACTATATCTTCTATTGTGTTGTTAGCACTGCCAAAGGGCCACACAAGCAGATCAGTTTGTCTATACAAGTTGAGCTGAGGAACTCGGAGAGATCCTGGAGTATTTGCATGTCGGCAGGGTATCATCACTTGGGCCATACAGATCTTGAAGGAAGATAAAATCAACTGTATGGGTTAGAATAAAACAAAACAAAAATCCTGCGAAAAAACAGAACCTTGCTAAAATTGTATTTCTATATAGATTACTGTTTTTCTAGAAACCCCACATGTACTGCAGATGATTTCCCCAGATTGCAATACTCTACAGGATTTATGTGCCTTTATCTTACTCCCATTGGTAGGGCAGAATGACTTCCCAGTATTTAAAGATGGCAGTAGCAATTGCTTGAACTCCCAATGTGTTAATGCCCATGCCTCATGGAGCATGTCCTCAGAACTTGCAGAGAACTCAAGTGCAACAATTGCAGGGGTAGATTCAGCCATGTGTCTTAGTTTGTGAGGAAGGTGTAATAGTCTCGACTGAGAAAGGCAGAGTGAACACAAGTTTACCACTAGGCAAAAAGTAGCTTCCATATGTGCACACAAGAATATTAAATCCTATGGATTATAATTGAAAATGCCAACATAGGTATTATGACAATCAAGAATGGAGAGGTGGTAATCATCAGCCATTCCTGACTTTTCCAAACCTACTTCAAAATGATGATGTGGCTAATTAGATTCTGTACTTAACACTATTCAGAATAATAAATACTCAACAAAAACTAGAACCCTAACATGAATAAGGAATGATTTCCTGTGGGTAATTTCCCTGTAATATTGATTAAAGAAAAAAATATAGAAATGATAGGCAAGACTGTACCTATATTGCTCCAGTCATGTCCCCAGGACACCCAAAGTACTCCATAGCCAATGAATTATTTTTGAAGAGTAGTTGCTGTTGTTTTGCAGAAGACAAGGTCCCACAGCAGTCTTAAGCTGAATGACCAGTTAATTTGCTTTGGTGGAGTTGGTCAGGGCACCATAACTCCCTGCTCCTCTTCAAGCTGTGTCATTTGAACAGGCAGATGGGGACTTGGTTTGATATCTCATCCAGCAATGCAGCACTCCCTCAGTAATACACTGAAACATTAGCCTAGATTTTAGGGTAGAATATTTTCCGTGCTGTTTCTGTCCAGTCGATAGTGGCGATGGAAGACCTGGTCTATTTTAAGGGCTGTGTTACGTCCGTGTATAATCAGGCACAGACTGTGGAGAATGGCACAAACGGTGTTTACTCAACGTGGCTCAGACTGCAACTGATCTGTACAGATTACTACTCAACGTTATATACAGGTGTGGTCACTGCCGGTACTACAGTATACATGAGCTGTAAAAAGTAGTTCCCCCCCTTAAAGGTACATACATTACAATTCCTCCCCTTTTAGATTAACAGTACCATAACACTCATTTAACAATTAAATATCAAACTAATTACAATTAACACTTTTAACATGCAACATTAGCTGAAAATAGTCTATTTATAAATTCAGTCTTTGGGGAAGCTTCCTGATCTTTTCTGGATAGCGCCTTTCACGAGTGTCTTGCTCTTGGTGCGGAGGCGATTCTGGCCCCCTGTCGTCAGTTGGTTCATCAGCTTCCGATGCTACTGTTTCTGGGGTAGATGCTACCTGTACGTCGGGTTCATCACCAGGTACGTATGGGCAAGGCATGGGGTTGACTTGTTCCTGTGACTCTAGGATCTGGTCAGCATGGCATCTCACGATGCTCTCCCCAACGTCCACTGTGTACATTAGTGGGCCCTGCCGTATGCATATCGTTCCTGGCTGCCATTTTTCTGTTCGGTAGTCGCGGGCCAAGACTGGTTGCCCTTCATTGAAGCTCCTTGTTGGCTTCTCATGGATGTGCTGGAATTGCTTACTCTCAACATCTCTTCGTACGTTTGGTCTGAGCAAATCCAGGCGAGATCTTAACCTTTGGTTAAAGAACATCATGGCTGGGGCCTGGTTGGTGACTGCATGTGTCACTTTCCGGTAGGCGAACAGGAAATTGTCCACCTTGTGCTGCAGCAGAATGTTGTCATTGTACATAGCCTTTATTGCCTTCTTAAAGGTTTGTACGAACCTCTCAGCCAATCCATTTGTGGCTGGATGATACGGGGCGGATGTGTAATGCCTTACCCCATTCTTTTTCAAGAACCTCCGGAACTCTTCGGACACAAACTGTGGTCCGTTGTCGGAGCAAATCTGTTCTGGCAAGCCATTCCTGGCAAAAATGGTCCGTAAAACTGCAATAGTTTTCTCTGTGGTGGTGGAGGACATTTTGATGACCTCAGGCCATTTCGAGTGCGCATCCACGGCTATTAAAAACATTGAGTCCATGAATGGACCAGCAAAATCAATATGCACCCGTTGCCATGGAGATGAGGGCCACTCCCATGGGTGTAGAGGGGCCTGTGGTGGTGCATTTTGGACTTTCTGGCATCCTGAGCAACTCTTGGTCAGGTCCTCGATTTGTTTATCGATTCCCGGCCACCACACATAAGCCCTGGCTAGGCTTTTCATTTTTACCCCTCCCAGATGACCCTCATGAAGCTCATTGAGCACTCTATCCCTTAACTTGGGTGGAATTACCACTCGGGATCCACACATCAAGGTCCCCCGGCACACTGACAGCTGTTCTCTCCTTGTCGAGAATGCTGGTAACAGTGAGTCGCCATGTGCTGGCCATCCCTTTACCGTCAAATCATATACCCGAGACAGTGTCGGGTCATTTCGGGTTTCCTTTTCGATACAAGCGTTAGTTACCGGCAGGTATTCAACTATAGTCGAATGGAATATTTCGACAGGATCCACTGCTGCTGCTTCCTCCGCAGTAGGCAGTGGCAGGCGTGATAGCCCATCAGCATTTCCATGCTGTTTCGTGCCCTTATATTCAATCTCATAGTGGTGCGCCCCTAGAAAAAGTGACCATCTTTGTAGTCGTTGCGCAGTCATCACCGGAACGCCCTTCTTTGGATTAAAAATGGGGACAAGAGGCTGGTGATCAGTCAGCAAGGTGAATTTCTGCCCGTGCAGATAGTGATTGAACTTTTTCACTCCCCACACTAGGCTGAGGGCCTCCCTGTCAATCTGGGCGTAGTTACGCTCGGCTGAGGTTAGTGATCGTGACACAAAGGCTATTGGCCTCTCTGAGCTGTCCGAGAATTTGTGCGACAGCACCGCTCCAATGCCGTAGGGTGACGCATCACATGCCAACCGAATTGGTAATGCTGGGTTGTAATGGGCCAATACCTCTTTCGATGTGATTAGTGTTTTGCTCTTCTGGAAAGCTCGTCTACATTCGTCACTCCACTTCCATGGCACCCTAGTTTGCAGTAGGGTGTTCAGTGGGTGTAGTATTGTAGACAAATTTGGCAAGAACTTATGGCAGTAGTTTACCAGCCCGAGGAACGACCTCAGTTGTAACACATTTTCCGGTGCTGGAGCCTTGACTACTGCCTCAATCTTCTCTGGGGACTTATGTAACCCCTCTTTATCGATAACGTGGCCACAATACGAGATCTGTTTTCTAAAAAACTCGCATTTGGGGCGGTTAGCTCGGAGCCCATATTCCTGCAATCTATTGAGCACCTGCTCCAGGTTGGCAAGGTGATCACTGTCATTTTCGCCCATGACCAGGATGTCGTCCAAATAATACTGGGTCCCTGGGATCCCTTGCAGGACTTGTTCCATTGCCCTCTGCCAAATAGCCGGAGCTGATGCTACCCCGAATACCAGCCGGTTGTATTGGTAGAGACCTTTATGGGTGTTGATTGTGAGGTATTTTTTTGATGCTTCTTCTACCTCCATTTGCCGATACGCCTGGGCCAGATCAATCTTAGTGAAGCATTTCCCTCCAGATAGCAAGGCGAAAATTTCTTCAATCCGCGGAAGTGGATATTGCACGGTGTGAAGGACCGGGTTCACTGTTACCTTAAAGTCCCCACAGATGCGAACCTTCCTTGGTTCCCCAGGCGTGCTGCTCAACAACTTTTTCATCACAGGGATGATGGGTGTAGCCCACTCACTCCAGTCTACCTTGGACAGTACACCTGAATGTTCCAGACTCTCCAGCTCTGCCTCGACGGCTGGGCGGATCGCATAAGGTACCGGTCTGGCCTTAAAAAATTTTGGACTTACGTTTTCTTCAATTTTAATCGTTGCTGTCATGCCTTTTAGTGTTCCGAGTCCTTGCTGGAACACTTCTTTCGCGTCAGTTAGGATCTTTGACAGTCACCCAGGTGTGACGTCGTCATCCTTTTTGTCAGCCACAGTCAGTGCCTGTATGGAATGCCAATCCAGTTGTATTTTCTGGATCCATTCACGTCCCAGTAATGGTGGTCCTCCATCTTGCAATACATACAGGTCTAGTTTTGGTGTTTCCTTACAATGGTCACCCTTATTTCCTCAAATACCATTTATTGCCATCATATGGTGGGCTCCTGCTGTATCGGAAATGATGACGAGTAAGTACTCAGCATGACTCGAGTGCAGTGCAATTATTTCATCCAGTATGTGTTGTTTGAATATTGTCAGCTGCCCCTCTGTGCTTTGTTTCAGACGTGTGTAACACCTCACCACTGCTCCATCTGAGCGATTGCCTAGTGTAAGCAGCAAGTTTGCTGGTTGGCCCGCAGTGTTTCAGTCGACAGCCTCCCGAGACTCTGGCGATTCCAGACCTCCTCGGGTGGGCGAGGTAGTGTGAGGGTTGCACGTCGCTATCATTAACATCCAGTGCTGTCTTGGCGGCCTATTTTCTGCCACGCCCTCTTCATTCCTTTCCTTCCTGACACCCTGCACTAGGACCTCCAACATGTGCGCAGTAAACCTCACATCCCTCAGGATCTTATATGTTTCAATCAAGTCACCTCTTACTCTTCTAAACTCCAGCGGATACAAGCCTAGCCTGTCCAACCTTTCCTCAAAAGACAACTCGCCCATTGCATCTTTACCTGGACTCCTGCTATCTTGAGAGTGACCCAAATGGTTCGGTGATCCTCTGTTGTGATCACATTATGTAATTTCAGACAACTCAGTTCCCTGCTTTCGGAGTCGTTATCACTCTTTTGTTCGTCTGAACTATTCTCCGTTATCTTATGTACCTTCTTGTACTTTCCTTTGGTTGGTTTCTTATTGCTGGTTTTCTTTCCCGACCTGCAGACTCGTGCTATGTGTCCTACTTTTCCACACTGTCTGCACACTTTGTCTTTGAACCAGCAATCATTCTGGTCGTGTGTTGTTCTGCTGCAGCGATAGCACTTCTCTGTTCCATATGACATTTCGTTTGTGCCATATTCTTGTGGTCTCTATTGTATCTCTGCAGCGCCCCGTGCTGCTGCTTCATATGATACTGCAATGCTGAAAGCCTTTTCCAGCGTAAGGTCCTTTTCAGGTAAAAGCCGTTTCTGGGTTCCTTCACTTTGAAGCCCACACACAAACTTGTCGCTTAAGGTATCTGCCAGTCCCGCTCCGAACTGGCAGTGTTTCGATAGTTTGCGCAGTTCTGTTAAATAATCAGCATTACTTTCATCCTTATGCTGGTTCCGTTTGTGAAACTTGAATCTTTCTGCTATCAGCAGTGGTGTGGGGTTTAATTGTTCCTGTAGTATCGTTACTATGTCTTCAAAACTCTTTTCCATTGACTTCGTTGGGGTTACTAGATTTCGCAATAACCCATACGTCTTTGCACCCATTAAATTCAACAATACCGACGCTTTCTTGTCATCTGACACCCCATTTACCTTGCAGTACACCTCTATTCGTTCGACATATGTAGTCCAATCTTCGACTTCATTGTCAAATGCGGTGATACTGCCGTTCTTCGGCATTTTGGGTGTGGTTTAAAATGGCGTCTCCCAATGGTTTAAAATGGCGTCTCCCGCACTTTCCTTCCTCCCCCGCTGCTGCCGGTTCTCGTGGCAATGGCAGCACCCTGTGGGTTTCACGCGCTTCTCCTGCGCTGCTGCCAACGCCGCTCTCGGCGGTCCTCGTGGCAATGGCGGCGCCCTGTAGGTTTTGCGCGCTTCTCTCCCCCTCTTTCCGACGCTGCTCAGCCCCTGAAGACCGGCTGCATCCTGTGCGCTCTGCCCTCTCTCTCTCTCCCCCGTCGACGCTGCTCGGCCCTTTGCTGTGCCGCTCGGTCGGGCTCTAGCCCGCCGCTGTCCGGGAAGGGTCTGTGCACTACCTGTTGCCAGCCCGTTTCGCTGGACCACCTCGACTGGAAAGCCAAGCCTGGCTCTCGACAGCCTCCCCCGCAATTCTCGAGTCTCTGCTGGATGACTGGGAGGTTGCCCGTGGTCGACGCCCGAGTCTCTGGCCTTGACCTCCAATCCACTGATCTCCAGGAACGAATCCCCAGGAGGTGATGCAGAGTTGCAGGTAGGTTCGAACCTGCCTCGTCGCCAATGTTACGTCCATGTATATTCAGACACAGACTGCGGAGAACGGTACAAACGGTGTTTACTCAACGTGGCTCAGACTGCAACTGATCTGTACAGATTACTACTCAACGTTATATACAGGTGTGGTCACTGCCGGTACTACAGTATACATGAGCTGTAAAAAGTAGTTCCCCCCCTTAAAGGTACATACATTACAGGCTGGGCTCATTAACATACAGCCAGTGGACTGCAGGCAGATAGTGAGTGCCATGGGGCAGCTGGCTGGCTCTAGGCCGCCACAATATTGGGTGGCACAGCCAACCTCTGGGTCCAGAAAAAAGTGGGTTGGGGACGGAGTCAATTGTCAGGCGGTAAGGGGAACCGGTGTAGCAGTGGCCCAGTTTGCTTTTGTAGAGTCTGGAGGAGCACGCTTGTTCCTCCAAGTCCCCAAAAATTAAAAATTTGGCTTCTGGACACCACTTTGGCTGTACCGCCAGCTGAAACTGTGTGCATCATGCACAGTGCATGCTCTGCCCAGTTGAGTCCTAAAACAGCAATCGGTGTTCTACATACGTCTTAGGAATGGATCTACCGCCTGACTCGGGCTGACGCTTCATCCACCCAGTGGTAAGCCCTTGGGAATATAGCATTGGCTACACCGTCGAAGGGGACGGGGCAGTAAGTCATCCCAGGGAACTATCGTCCCATTTCCACTTGGCGGAAGGTCTCAAAATCTCCCATGTGCCTAACTTTATGGAATGAGTTTTGTGTCCACAACCTGCTGAGACCAGAGATCAGAATGCTACCATTGAACCTAGTCAACATTTGTTTGAGAAGAGAAGCAAAGGGCCTGAGAAGTAATGGCAGAAAGCTATTGACATGATTCACAACCTTAGCTCAAAAGACCTTGCTTGTTTCATGCTTCTGTACTTTTCGTTCCATGTGCACATAGGAAAAGCACCAAAACCCACAAATATCTGAATATGATATTGGAACACTCTAGCTCGATGAGAAACTAAAGCTGTAAGTCATAATAGCATGAACTCCAAGGGCAGGATTTTATTCTTTATGCATTATATCACCTCACCAGCACTCATTTGTCAAGGAAGGGTGGAACACCTGTGGGGTGTGGTACATACATGAGCTTGAGTTGACTCTCCATTTTCAGAATGGGGTAATCGTGAGGATCTGTGTCCAAATTTCTCCCCATTCATCCTCTAGTGGCATTGGTCTTGTCATGCTTAGTTTCCTGACAAGGAGTTGAGCACACTGAAGATTAGCTTGTATTTGATATTGTTGGGTCGCGGAGGAAGCATTTAATTTGTAGTTACTGGAATTCTACTCAGTCTACAGATAGCAATTCATGAAAAAGTCTCACCTGTCCCATAATCTTGTATCCTTTCATAAACTGGGCCAATAGTTATATTCAGGATTAAGGATATTTGTTAGTATAGTTCATACTGATTTAAAAAGAAGCTTCTGCTAGAAGTGTAAGTATGGTAGTTAATCTAAGGTGGAAATAGTCACGTGGAGTGAATTTGCTTTGTTGACATATTCTTCAGAAAGCAGATAGCCTGATTGCAGAGGGTCCTTGTCAATTGCATGTCCAGCCCAAGTCTCGAGGCATAATGTATGCAACATGTCATTATTCCCATGGCTTTAATAAGCATGTGCTTATGTTGCAAAACCAATTGTTTATTGCAGAATAATTTATTGCTTCTTCCATCTGGTTCAGGTATGAAAAGAATTCCAACCCCATTTGGATAACATTTTGTGCAGTGTTGCCCAAACAGGCATGCAGAGAAGGGCAGGATCTCAAGACAATCCATTGATGATTTGGCCGACCATCTTATAAGACGGACTTAAGAAAACAAAGCTGAGTACCACATTTTTTTTAGATTCCTTGTATTTTCTACACAAAAGCTATTTACTTAAATTAGTGTTACATCAATTAACTATGTGCCACTGCATTGTATTTTCATATAAATAATCGCTAAACAAACCACAGCATAACCAGCTTAGGCTGCTTACTGCTTTTTCAATGTACTAATTGAGAAGCGAGGGGCAGTGCACCAGCTAACTGCTTATTTGCACCTTATTAAAATGTAATTTTCTCTCCCATTAGTTCCCTATATTCCACTCCATTGGTCACAATGATGTTAGCTGCCAACCTGTTTTTTGAGCTGGACACTTGGAAGTGTGTGTGTGTTCCACCTGTGGTGGTCTTCCTGCTGACTTTCCATCTCCATGATGAAGTGCTAAGGTTCCACTCTGTGCCTTCCACTGATGTTACACCAGTAATTGAAAACTCAGCTTGTGAATTGTACCCTACCAATTTACAATACTTTGCAGTACCACATCGAATTTAAGAATGCTGAGTGTCATTTCATGGAAGTTCAAAGAGTTGAATCAACAAGTCAGGGTATTGACCGGTTTTTCTTTTATTCACAAGATATATTTATAACGTTAGATCTTGGCCAGTTTAGCTGTGTTGATTGAGTAAGCTAGCCCAGTTTACTGATTTTGAGTCTTTAGTCAAGAATTTAAGTTCCGATCATGTGGTTGTGGAAGTTGAACTTGTTTTCAAGCTGAAGAGACGTAAAACAAATCCAGGCAATTGCTCATATGGTGAGATTTCAATAGGAGGGGCACAAGTGAGAAGATTAGTAAGTGGGATTGATCTATTTAAAAAAAGGGATACAATTGTTGGGACAAATTGCTTTTTTTCCCTAAAATTTCTTGTGGTCTAACGAGGTTCTAGTATGACAAACTAGGTTATGCATGACAAAGCAGACAGGGTAACCTCCTCTAATATCACCTCCTTAGGTCAGCGCTGAGATTCAGATCTGTGCTCCTCCTGATGGCATGGGGGGCATCTGAAATGGTCACAATCCTCAGTGCTGCTCTTTCTATGATACCTGCGAAGAATCAGTTAATGCTCAGAGGGCTGTACAATTAGTTATGAATATACCTTCCTGCTTGGGTCTGTATTATTGGGGAATGCTGAGGAGCCACAGAAACAATAAAAACTGGTGTGTTAATAATAAGCAGCATTCAATGAGATGTCCTGTATCTTAATATCATTAAACAGAGGTAACCATAACACTGTTTATAATCAAAATACTAGAGCAGTTTGGTAACCAACTTATTTTTATTGATTTCTAATACTATATAGCTCCATTGAGTTTGTCACTTAGACTTATACAATTCAGCTTGATTTCTTTGTGAACTTCTTGAAAATATAAAACCATTAAAAAAAATCTTGACGCTGCACATCTAACACTACCGGGTAAACATAAAAATGTACATAGGTGGATACCAGATACAAAATACAATAACATCCAGTCATTTTTCTAAGATAGTACAATGACATGTAATTAATAATAATGTATTCTCAGTCTGAACTAAGCTACATCACATCAGGCTGATTTAAAATCTTGATATGGGTCACAAGAAGGATATATTTTTCTAGTTTCAGTAAACAGACCATTATACTTACAGCAAAAGGATGTAGTTACTTAAAAAAAAAAAATTAGGTTAGCATTGCTCCTATTTAAAATTTCAAACTTTGGTGAGAACCTTTCCAAAAACCTTCATTTTTAACATTTCAAAACGACAGTTTGAGCAGTTGTCCAACAGCAGATCACTTAACTTCTAACTACAGGCTCAAACAGAGATTAAAACCCATTTTGGTCATTATTTTAACTCATCTGCCTCACTCATTACATTTGGTAGTCGACCTATTTGACTTTCTGGGAGGAAGATAAAACTGTGCCATTCCCGCCGCATAGATGCTCGCCTCCTGCTGACTGATGAACAGAGTAGCAATGAGGCTGCCTATTGACAGGACTATAGACCATTGCGTTCCCTCCGGCCAACTGGAAGAGGAGGCTGGGAGGAGGAACTAAAGAGGAAAGAGAGCAAATCATTTATTTTTAAAATGTGGTCAATAATTACATTGACCAAGGGCTGGAAGAGAGAGAAGGAAGAACAAGCTGGACCAGTGTGAAACCATAATAAGGACCTGTCTGACTGATACAGCCTCATAAACTGTGTGCAGAGTTTAGATATGCGAGTGTGTGCACTGACTGACTGTAAAGACTGGTCATTTAAGTTCACAACTAGGAACTATTTCATTGATCCCACACTTTCATCTCAGTTTTACATACATCTGTCTAAAAAACTTTACTTCCTGTTATCACAATTTTGTCACACTTTTGTGTCAATTTTTCCATCATAAATTCCTTGGCTCACATTTATAGAAAACACAGAAGATAGGAGCAGGAGTAGGCCATTCAGCCCCTCGAGCCTGTTCCGCCATGCAATGAGATCATGGCTGATCATCCAAATTCAGTACCCTGTTCCTGCCTTCTCTCCATATCCCTTGATCCCTTTAGCCTTAAGAAATATATCTAACTCCTTCTTGAATATATTTAATGAATTGGCCTTTACTGCCTTCTGTGGTAGAGAATTCCACAGGTTCACCACTCTCTGGGTGAAGAAATTCCTCCTCATCTCTGTCCTAAATGGCTTACCGCTTATCCTTAGACTGTGACCCCTGGTTCTGGACTCCCCGACCATCGGGAACATCCTTCCTGTATCTAGTCTGTCTAGTCCTGTTATAATTTTATAAGTTTCAATGAGATCCCCTCTCATTCTCATAATGGAAGCTGCCATATAAACTTGTTATGCTATAATTACACTTTCCCACTAGTGGTGGTGTTGTAGCGCCTTGGTTTTGCATCTTCCAGCACCGCAGTCTGTGTCCCAGAGAAACTCTTATGCTCCAACCAACTCCACTTCTTTGCTTCCTAATTTTCCCTATGGATTTTGCTATAGAAACATAGAAACTAGGAGCAGGAGTAGGCCATTCGGCCCTTCGAGCCTGCTCCGCCATTCAACGAGATCATGGCTGATCATCCAAACCCTAGCACCCGATCCCTACACCGACATCCATCCCACCCAAGCCCTATCCCCGTAACCCCACGTATTTAATCCCCCCTAACACTAAGGGTCAATTTTTATCATGGCCAATCAACCTAACCCGCACATCTTTGGACTGTGGGAGGAAACCGGAGCACCCGGAGGAAACCCACGCAAACACGGGGAGAATGTGCAAACTCCACACAGACAGTCACCCGAGGCTGGATTTGAACCTGGGTCCCTGGCGCTGTGAGGCAACAGTGCTAACCACTATGCCACCGTGCTATAGCATTTAACAACAAACAATATAAAATCAAGTATTATATAAAAATAAGGACAGGCGGTATGTCCTTAAAATAGGGACTGAATGACATCTTTATGGCCTCGTCCAAATTATTAGCCGCCCATCTAAACCCGCTTCACCTGAAGGCTACATGTGGTCCTGCAATGCCACGGGAGATTCACTACTATATAGAGATTGTATTTGTAAGTTCTATCAGGCCAAACTAATAAACTATATGTGGACCCATACTTTGTTTTAATCTATCCCTATGCAAGATATCCAGGCCAAATAATCAGGCAACTCTGTGTTGGATACATGTCCTGTATGTGTCAAAGGTCACACAACAACTACATGCCTTTGATTCGGTTGGTATCTGCACACCGCCCATTGAAAATAATCGGCTCCAGTGCATACATGCGTTCAAAGTCAGTGCTCAGGTTGATATTTTATCTTTTTGTGCCACTTATATTATGGATTTAACCACACCAAAGCCAGCACATTGTAGCAATGTGGTTACAAGAAAATAAGCTGTTAAGTGAGACCATGCAAATCATATGCATGCACTGTAGGTGAAGGACTTACATGCCACAAATGGTTGCTTTATATAAGTCATTAATGTTCTGATGTTTGTTCTCTTAAATTCCCTCAATGTTCGGATTGGTTCTTTGTGGATTTTTCTCAACAGTGTATGTTCCATGGAGGAGAAGGGACTTACAGTTTAATAGCATTGGTGCTGCAGACTACTGGAAATCAGTATCACTGGGTCTTACTGTTCGCATTGTACTACCAGTGAAAGAAAAGTCAAAATAGAGAGCAGGAGAATATACGAACATAAAAAATAGGAGCTGGAGTAGGCTATTTGACCCTTCAAGCCTGCTCTGCCATTCAACAAGATCATGATTGATCTTCTACCTCAACTCCACCTTCCCGCATTATCCCCATATCCCTTAAGTCCCTTCGTTCCCAAACATTTATCGACCTTTGTCTTGAATATACTCAACGACTGAGCATCCACAGCTCTCTGGAGTAGAGAATTCCAAAGATTCACAATGTTGTGAGTGAAGAAATTTCTCCTCATCTCAGTCCTAAATGGCCTACCCCTTATTCTGTGACTGTGACCCCATGTTCTAGATTCCCCAGCCAGGGGAAACATCCTCCCAGCAGCTACCCTGTCAAGCCCCTTAAGAATTTTATATGTTTCAATTAGATCATCTCTCATTCTTCTAAACCCTAAGGAATATGGGCCTAGTCTACTCAATCTCTCCTCATAAGGCAACCCCCTCATCCCAGGAACCAGTCGAGTGAACCTTCGCTGCACTCCCTCTAGGCAAGTTTGTTTGTCCTTAGTTAAAGAGACCAGAACTGTACACAGTACTCCAGTGGGGAGAGAACAAGTATAAAGAAATCAAAGAGACTAAGACAAGAAGAGACCTGAAGAAAGACAAATACATTCACGAGACGGGGAACAGCCCAGGATGTAACTTCTGGCAGCAAGCGGTTGGGGTGGATTTCAGGCATGCACACTTCTAAACAGTTCTAGAAATGGCACGCTAGGGCTCCAAATAACTAGTGTACACAGTCTGTTGTATAATTACATAGCAATGATAAGTAGTACTGTCATCCCAGTCCAGAATGCAATTCACTCAAGCCTATTATAAATGTCTATTACAAGAATTGCAAGTTGTTGTTGGTGTTAAATAAAAAAGAACCTAGTTCAAGCTTGAGACATGTAGATATTTTCAACAATATATAGAACAAATACAAGATATACAGACAGCAGTTCAAGTTAGAGTGTAAGCATTCTCCTCCTAATTATATCTAGATTCCAGTGTCTCTAAAACAAAGCAATGCCACCATATATATCTATGCAAAATAAGCTGTTTACATCAAAGCATTAACATAAGGCTCTGGTGTTGGAATGAATTATAGAAGCGATGATCAAAAGTATCCGCAGTGTAACCACCAATAATGTGTAGCAGCTTGTACAATATTTACAGAGCAGTCATGGTTATTAAATATATTACTTGTTTCATCCCTGGGTGTGTGAATCGGCCTTTGGTCCATAACATAGAGCCAATCAATGTTATTTCTATAAGACACCAGCTCATTTTCCTGTCCTAAATACAAGTTACTTGAGTGAAGAGTACCTTCTTGTGCAGAGCAATTCATCTCCTAGTCTCAATTCAGGCCTCTTGCGCGTGCCCGATTTTAATCGCTCCACCATTGGCGACCTTGCCTTCAGCTGCCTATAGTCTAAGCTCTGGAATTCCCTCCCTAAACCTCTCCGCCTCCCTTTCCGCCTTTAAAGACGCTCCTTAAAACCTACCTCTTTGACCAAGCTTTTGGTCATCTGCCCTAATATCTCCTTATGTGGCTCGGTGTCAAATGTTGTTTGATAATCGCTCCTGTGAAGCGCCTTGGGACACTTTACTACGTTAAAGGCGCTCTTTAAATGCAAGTTGCTGTTGTTTTTATTGAACTTTCAAATAACACTTCAAATCTTTAGAAAGAGAAATTTGGGTTAAGACCATCTGTTTTGCTGGAAAAGTATTACATTCCCAGAAGAAATGAAATGATCAATGAATACACAGTTGTTGTGCCATTGATAGATATTTTTAATGTTAGCAGGGGAGCTATTTTCTTTCTTAAATATATATCCAGATTTAACTTAACAGAGCTATCACGATAGCCTCATGTTAGTTTAAAAATGTAACCTATTTTAACCAATCTCCTAAAATGAAACAGCTCCATACGTTAAATGTATCTGTAATCGGTTTCACTTCTTTTGATCTTGAAGCTCACTCCAACCATTTGCCTGATGGTGACAGTTCCGTTAATTAACCAGGGTTATTTGGGTAATCTCTGCATTAGCTTGAAGACAAATTACTTCTTTCTTACATGTGTAACGCACATCACTGGACATGGAAAATCGCCAATGTGACAAATCTGCTCGCTTAATACAAGCAGGGCAGTAAATTTCAACCTTTTTAAAAAATAGAACCAGAACCCCACGAAGAAGGTAGAAACATTTAACACGTGTTACAGCTCTACTGTGTAGCAACAAAACCGTGCAGTGGTTGTGTGAAAAACCTGTTATCTGATTTGATAATTTGTATGGCCAGTCAAATAAAACTCAATGCAATAGTCATATTTGCTATAATTCAAAGTGAAGATCTATACTGTCAAAGATATAAATAAAAGGCAGTGCTACACTGAACACTTCTTACAGTTATTCTGGGGTCGCCCATGAATTATGAGCACCCTTGGTTGATAACCCATGCAGTAAGCTGATAGTACAGTCAAAACATACCTTATTAATAGTGTTTCCTTAAGAGATGTAAATACCTTTTCAAACTGTCCTTTCTTTTCAGTTACAATAGCAAAATACTGCAGATGCTGGAAATCTGAAATAACAACAGGAAATGCTGGAAACACTCAACAGGTAAGGCAGCATCTGTGGAGACATCACAGACCTAAAACGTTAACTCTGTTTCTCTCTCCACGGATGCTGCCTGACCTGCTGAGTGTTTCCAGCATTTTCTGTTGTTATTTCTTTTCAGTTGTTTTGTTTAGAACTTTGTTCTGTTATCTGTGGAAGTGGAAAAAAGATCACTCATTTTGGAATCCACTTACATCATTTTAAAAGGTTGATAACCCACTGAAACTCAGCTTCTTGATATTTGTGCGGTTTGGGCTCATGGGCCCAGAATGAAGTGATGAGTTTATGTGAAACAGGACTGTATGGCTCCTGTTAAAGTAATGGTTCTTAGTTCTTTTGGTGTCTGCGTCTCTTGCGAAACCTTCTTTTACCTCTTCTGTTTAGGTGCCGCAGCTTCCTCTGCCTGCGTCGATGCCTGTGTATCCTGGGGAAATCTCCACGTGGCTCTGGATTGGTAATTCCTATATGAAGAACAGTAAAAAGAGCTTAAGGCTTTTCAAGCTTCAGTGAACCTCCCTCGCCTTCCCCAACCCTTTCACTTTTTCTACATAAGTTCTATCAGCAACATAAATGTGTCACCTGCTGGGTAGTTTAAGGAAAGGAAGGTCAATATGTGGCTGCAGGAGGGAAGGGGGTCACGTTCTTGGCCATTTGAATGCTTTCTGGAATAAGGGCAGGTGATACGAAAGGGATGGCCTTCACTTGAACCGAAACGGCACCAATGTTCTTTGCAGAGAGAGCAAATGGAGCAGTGGGGGAGGATTCAAGCTACTATAACAGGGGGTGGGGAAAGTCTAGAGTTCAGACTAGGCAGGAAGGGCAGGTTTAATAAAGCTATTGGAATAGAAGCAGAAAGCTTAACTGAAAAAAACTGAGAGAAGATATTCTGAGGAGAAAGAGAAAAACCGTTTGCGATAGTAAGAGACAAAACACTGTTGTAAAAGGGTCCAGGAATATTATAAAACATTAAATGAAAAAAAAACAGGAATAAAGGCAGTTTTGGACGCTTCATAATAGAAAGGCCATTAAAGCCACAGAGAGCGTACAGCGTAGACTCACCAGGATGATGCTAGGGATAGGTAACTATAGGTATGAGGAGAGACTTAAGATACTGGGACTGTTTCCAAGAGAGAGATGAAGGCTAGGAGGACATTTAATAGAATTATATAGGATTACATAGGATATACGGCACAGAAACAGGCCATTCGGCCCAACCAGTCCATGCCGGCGTTTATGCTCCACTCGAGCCTCCTCCCGTCTTTCCTCATCTAAATCTATCAGTGTAACCCTCTATTCCCTTCTCCCTCATATGCTTGTCCAGCCTCCCCTTAAGTGCCTCTATATTATTCGCTTCAACCACTCCCTGTGGTAATGAGTTCCACATTCTCACCACTCTTTGGGTAAAGAAGTTTCTTCTGAATTCCCTATTAGATTTCTTGGTGACTATCTTATATTGATGGCCTCTAGTTATGCACTTCCCCACAAGTGGAAACACTCTCTCTGTATCCACTCTATCAAAATTTTTCATCATTTTAAAGACCTCTATTAGGTCACACCTCAGCCTTCTTTTTTCAAGAGAAAAGAGACCCAGCCTGTTCATCCTTTCCTGATATGTATACCCTCGCATTTCTGGTATCATCCTTGTAAATCTTCTCTGCACCCTCTCCAGTGCCTCTATATCCTTTTTATAAATATGGTGACCAGAACTGCACGCAGTACTCCAAGTGTGGGCTAACCAAGGCTCCATACAGGTTTAGCATAACTTCCCTACTTTTCAAGCCTATCCCTCTAGAAATAAACTCTAGTGCTTGGTTTGCTTTTTTTATGACGTTGCTAGCCTGTGTCGCAACTTTTAGTGATTTGTGTATTTGTACTCCGAGATCCCTTTGTTCCTCTACCCCACCTAAACTCGCACCCTCCAAGTAATAAGTGACCTCCCTATTCTTCCTACTAAAATGTAATACCTCACAGTTGTTGAACTTCATTTGCCAATTATATGCCCATTCTGCAAGTTTATTAATGTCCTCCTGTAATTTGTTGCAGTCCTCCTCAGTATTGACTATCCCCCCAATTTGGTGTCATCCGCAAATTTAGAAATTGTGTTTTTGATTCCAAAGTCTAAATCGTTAATGTAAATTGTGAACAGCAGCGGTCCCAGCACTGATCCTTGTGGAACACCACTACCCACCTTCTGCCACTGTGAATAGCTACCCATTACTCATACTCTCTGCTTTCTGTCCTGAAGCCAGCCAGCAATCCATTCTGCTACTTGTCCCCTGACTCTGCATTCTCTGACCTTGGTCATCAGTCTATTATGGGGTACCTTATCGAAGGCCTTTTGAAAATCCGGATAAATTACATCTACTGCATTACCACTGTCTACTCTCTCTGTTACCTCTTCAAAAAACTCAATAAGGTTGGTCAAGCAAGACTTTCCCTTTTGAAATCCATGTTGACCATTCATTATTATATTTTTGGTTTCTAGATGTTCTTGTATTTTCTCCTTTAGTAGGGATTCCATTATTTTTCCTACGACCGATGTTAAGCTGACTGATCTATAATTCACTGGACATGTTCTCGCCCCCTTCTTAAATATAGGTATTACATTAGCTTTCCACCAGTCCTCTGGCACTACACCTTTTTCGAACAAATTATTAAATATGCATAGTAATGCCTCTGCTATCTCTTCCCTAGGTTCTTTTAAAATGCGTGGATGCAATCCAGGGGTTTTATTCTCTTTGAGTTTGATTAGTTTATTTAATATATCCCCTTTTTGTTATTTTAAATGCACTTATCTCATTACTAATTTCATCATCCAATGTCATGTCCACCTGTTTTGGTCTCCTTATTTAAGGAAGGATATACTTGCATTGGAGGCAGTTCAAAGAAGGTTTACGAAGTTGATTCCGGAGATGAAGGGGTTGTCGTATGAAGAAAGGTTGAGCAGGTTGAGCCTATACTCATTGGCGTTTAGAAGAATGAAAGGGGATCTTATTGAAACATAAGATACTGAAGGGGCTTGACAGGGTAGATGCAGAGAGGATGTTTCCCCTCGTGGGGGAATCTAGAACTAGGGGGCATAATTTCAGAATAAGGGGAAACCCTTTTAAATTGGAAATGAGGAGGAATTTCTTCTCTTAGAGGGTCGTGAATCTTTGGAATTCTCTTCCCCAGAGAGCTGTGGAGGCTGGGTCATTGAATATATTTAAGGTGGAGATAGACAGATTTTTGAATGATAAGGGAGTCAAGGGTTATGGGGAGCGGGCAGGGAAGTGGAGTTGAGGCCAAGATCAGATCAGCCATGATCTTATTGAATGGCGGAGCAGGCGCGAGGGGCC
>NC_140994.1:31873997-32014764 GCF_052327205.1 Somniosus microcephalus
GCCCAATCGACACAATCTCTCCTCATACGTCATTCCTGCCATCCCAGGTATCAGCCTGGTGAATCTTCGCTGCACTCCTTCCATGGCAAGAACGTCCTTCCTGAGGTAAGGCGACCAAAACTGCACACAATACTCAAGGTGTGGTCTCACCAAGGCCCTGTACAACTGCAGCAAGACATCCTTGTTCTTGTACTCGAACCCTCTTGCTACGAAGGCCAACATACCATTTGCCTTCTTAACCACCTGCTGCACCTGCATGCTTACCTTCAGCGACTGGTGCACAAGAACACCCAGGTCTCTTTGCACTTCCCCTTCTCCCAATCTATTGCCATTCAAATAATAATCTGCCTTCCTGTTTTTGCCACCAAAGTGGATAACCTCACATTTATCCACATTATAGTGCATTTGCCATGTTTCTGCCCAATCACCCAACCTGTCCAAATCGTACTGGAGTTTCACGACATCCTCCTCACAGCATACCCTCCCACCCAGCTTTGTGTCATCTGCAAATTTGGAGATATTACATCCAAGTCCCTCCTCCAGATCATTAATATATATTGTGAACAGCTGGGGTCCTAGGACCGATCCTTGCGGTACCCCACTAGTCACTGCCTGCCACTCGGAAAACGACCCGTTTATTCCAACTCTTTGCTTTCTGTCCGCCAACCAGTTCTCTATCCAAGTCAATACCTTGCCCCCAATCCCATGTGCCTTAATTTTGCACGCTAATCTCTTATGCGGGACCTTATCGAAAGCCTTCTGAAAGTCCAAATACACCACATCCACTGGTTCTCCCTTATCTATTTTACCAGTTACATCCTCAAAAAATTCCAGATTAGTCAAGCATGATTTACCTTTTGTAAATCCATGTTGACTTTGTCCGATCCAGTCACTGCTTTCCAAGTGCTCTGCTATTACATCTTTTACAATGGACTCTAGCATTTTCCCCACTACCGATGTCAAGCTTACCGGTCTATAATTCCCCGCCTTTTCTCTACCACCTTTTTTGAATAGTGGGGTAACATTAGCTACCCGCCAATCCATGGGTACCGTTCCAGAGTCTATCGAGTTCTGGAAGATGACCAGCAATGCATCTACTATTTCGAGGGCCACTTCCTTAAGTACCCTGGGATGTAGATTATCAGGCCCTGGGGATTTATTGGCCTTCAGTCCCATCAATTTTCCTAACAATGCTGATCTCCCTCAGTTCCACCCCCCCACCAGACCCCATGTTCCCCGGCATCTCCGGGAGGCCATCCGTGTCCTCCCTTGTGAAGACAGAACCAAAATATGTATTTAGTTGGTCAGCCATTTCTTTGTTCCCCATTATAAATTCCCCCAATATTGAATATTGGCCTTTATTACTAGAGGGTTGGAGTACAAGAGCAAGGAAGTCTTACTACAATTGTACAGGGCTTTGGTGAGACCACACCTGGAGTAGTGTTTACAGTTTTGGTCTCCTTATCTAAGGAAGGATATACTTGCCTTAGAGGCGGCTCAACAAAGGTTCACTAGACTAATCCCTGGGATGAGAGGGTTGTCCTATGAGGAGAGATCAAGTAGTTTAGGCCTATGCTCTTTGGAATTTAGAAGAATGAGAGGAGATCTCATTGAAACATATAAGATTCTGAGCAGGATTGACAGGATAGATGCTTGGAGATCGTTTCCCATGGCTGGAGAGTATAGAACTAGGGGGCATAGTCTCAGGATAAGGGGTTGGCCTTTTAAGACTTTGACGAGGAGGAACTTCTTCACTCAGAGGGTTGTGAATCTTTGGAATTCTCTGCCACAAAGGGCTATGGATGCTCAGTTGTTGAGTATATTCAAGGTTGAGATAGATAGATTTTTGGACTCTAGGGGAATCAAGGGATATGGGGCTGGGGCAGGAAAGTGGAGTTGAGGTCGTAGATCAGCCATGATCTTATTGAATGGTGGAGCAGGCTTGAGGGGCCGTATGGCCTACTCCTGCTCCTAATTCTTATGTTCTTATGTGTTGCAGTATGATGCAGTGCACTTATATGCATGAAATGAAGAGGTAGGATGGGGAAAATGGCTAAGTCTTAGTCAGACAATCTGGGAAATTCAGAACTTGTGTCACTATTCTGCGCATTGTAACAGAAAAAATGGTTCGAGGCCTGTGAAGAGGCTGCTAGTTCTGGTTTCTCAAAGCTGGACAAATGCATGATGTCAATGAGTCCAAGGAAAATAATTTTTAAAATGGGAGTGTTAATTAATTAACTGCAAGAGTATTCCAGCGACAGTGTGAAATGGATTTAAAATTAGGACTGAAAGTTAATGCTGGAAATAACTAAACATAAAGCATGAACAAATTTATAGGAGAAGATTTCCTCTGTGTGATGTGTGCAATGAAATCATAAACCCATTCATAAATAACCCATTTATGAATTCACTGCACATAACATGGAGAAAATATATTAAAACCTTTAAACTTCTCCACAAAAATCTTTGAATCATAAAATAAAAAAATATGATTTGAGGGCCTCACACTGCAACAAGCTCGAGGTAGAAAACTGAACCTCTGCTTCTTATTATATCATAAATTAGGGTATTAGAGGCCATATGGGTAGAACTTAAAAACAAAAAGGGGACAAACACTTTGCTGGGAGTGTACTATAGGCCACCAAACAGTCAGGGGGAGATAGAGGAACAGATATGTAGGCAAATCTCAGAGAAGTGTAGAAATAATAGGGTAATAATAGTAGGGGATTTCAACTTCCCCAATACAGGTAGACTATCCTTTATCCGAAAACCTCGGGACCAGCCGTGTTTCGGTTTTCGGAAAATTTCGGATTTCGGAAGGTGGGTCGGCGGGGGTCCGCGGGGGAGTCGGCGGGGGTCGGGGTCGGCGGGGGTCTGCGGGGGGGTCGGCGGGGGTCGGGGTCGGCGGGGGTCCGCGGGGGGGTCCGCAGTCGTGGCTTGTCCGTCGCTGCTAGCCTGGAATGCAATGAAGTTCCGCATTTCCACCAACAGGTCGTCGTGCTCGGTCGGAACAGGGGCCGGCACCGCCGTGGGCTCAGAGCTCTCGTTGCTTTCGAGCCTTTGGAAGAGAGTCAGGTGGTTCCACGGGGGGGTCGGCGGGGGGTCGTGCGCACGACTTACGCTAACCCTCTGCTCAGCGTAAGTCGGCGGGGGCCGGGGTCGGCGGGGGTGTCGGCGGGGGTCGGGGTCGGCGGGGGGGTCGGCGGGGGTTCGCGGGGGGGTCCGCGGGGGTCGGGGTCCGCGGGGGGGTCGGCGGGGGGTCGTGCGCACGACTTACGCTGACCCTCTGCTCAGCGTAAGTCGGCGGGGGTCGGGGTCGGCGGGGGTCCGCGGGGGGGTCGGCAGGGGTCCGCGGGGGGGTCGGCGGGGGTCGGGGTCAGCGGGGGGGGGGTCGGCGGGGGTCCGCGGGGGTCGGGGTCGGCGGGGGGGTCGGCGGGGGTCCGCGGGGGGGGTCCGCGGGGGGTCGTGCGCACGACTTACGCTGACCCTCTGCTCAGCATAAGTCGTGCGCCACTCTGGTCATGTCGTGCGCACGACTTACGCTGACCGAAAAAACCTTCGGTTTTTAGAGGGTTTCGGTTTTCGGAAGTTCGGATAAAGGGTAGTCTACCTGTATTAACTGGGATAGTCAGAGTGTGAAAGGCTTAGAGGGTGCGGAATTCTTAAAGTGCATCCAGGAGAGCTTTTTGAGCCAGCATGTAGAAAGTCCTACAAGAGAGGACTGGACCTAATTCTAGGGAATGTAGCCGGGCAAGTGGTAGAAGTGTCAGTGTAAGAGCATTTTGGTGACAGTGACCATAATTCGGTGAGATTTAAGATAGTCATGGAAAAGTACAAAGATGGACCGGAAATAAAGGTTCTAAATTGAGGAAAGGACGATTTTAATATGATAAGGCAGGATCTGGCCAAAGTGGACTGGGATCAGCTACTTGTAGGAAAATCAACATCAGAGCAGTGGGAGTCTTTCAGAAAGGAGATAGAGAGAGTACAACGCCAACATGTTCCCATAAAGGTCAAGGGTGGGACCAACAAGCCCAGGGAACCCTGGATGTCAAGGGATATACAAGAATGGATTAGGGAAAAAAGGGAGGCTTTTGGCAGATACAAAGGATTAAAAACAGTGGAAGCCCTAGAGGAGTATAGAAAGTGCAGGGGGGTACTTAAAAAAGAAATTAGGAGAGCGAAGAGAGGGCATGAAAAAACACTGGCGTGCAAAATAAAGGAAATCCCAAGGTGTTTTATAAGTATATTAAGGGCATGAGGATAACCAGGGAAAGAGTAGGGCCCATTAGGGACCAAAGTGGCAATCAGTGTGTAGAGCTAAAAGATGTGGGTGAGGTTTTAAATGAATATTTTGCATCTGTGTTCAATATGGAGAAGGACGATGTAGGCATAGAAATCAGGCAGGGGGATTGTGATGTACTTGAACAAATTAGTATTGAGAGGGAGGAGGTACTAGCGGTTTTAGCGGGCTTAAAAGTGGATAAATCCCCAGGCCCAGATGAGATGTATCCCAGGCTGCTGTGTGAGGCAAGGGAGGAGATTGCAGGGGCTCTGACACAAATTTTCAGAACCTCTCTGGCCACAGGGGAGGTGCCAGAGGACTGGAGAACAGCTAACGTAGTACCATTATTCAGAAGGGTAATAGGGAATTACAGGCCAGTGAGCCTAACATCAGTGGTAGGGAAATTATTGGAAAAAATTCTGAGGGACAGAATTAGTCTCCACTTGGAGAGGCAATGATTAACCAAGGATAGTCAGTATGGCTTTGTCAGGGGGAGATCATGTCTAACCAATTTGATTGAATTTTTCAAGGGGGTGACTAGGTGTGTGGCTAAGGGTAGTATAGTTGATGTAGTCTACATGGACTTCAGTAAGGCTTTTGACAAAGTCCCACTTGGGAGACTGGTCAAGCAGGTAAGAGCCCATGGGATCCAGGGCAATTTGGCACATTGGATCCAAAATTGGCTTAGTGGCGGGAGGCAGAGGGTGATGGTTGAAGGTTGTTTTTTGTGACTGGAAGCCTGTGTCCAGTGGTGTACCACAGGGATTAGTGCTGAGTCCTTTGCTATTTGTAGTGTACATTAATGATTTAGATATGAATGTAGGAGGTATGATCAGTAAGTTTGCAGATGACATGAAAATTGGTGGAGTGGTAAATAGTGAGGAGGGAAGCCTCAGGCTACAGGACGATATAGATGGGTTGGTTAGATGGGTAGAACAGTGGCAAATGGAATTTAACCCTGTGGTAAACCACTGTGATAGGTATATCAAACCCTGAAAAGTGTGAGGTGATGCATTTGGGAGGACTAACAAAGCAAGGGAATACACAATGAATGGTAGGACCCTAGGAAGGACAGAGGATCAGAGGGACCTTGGTGTGCATGTACATAGATCCCTGAAGGCAGCAGGACAGGAAGATAAGTTGGTTAAAAAGGCATATGGGATACTTGCCTTCATTAGCCGAGGCATAGAATATAAGAGCAGGGAGGTTATGATGGAGCTGTACAAAATGCTAGTTAGGCCACAGCTGGAATACTGTGTGCAGTTGTGGTCGCCACACTATAGGAAGGATATGATTGCATTGGAGAGGGTGCTAGGAGATTCACCAGGATGTTACCTGTGCTGGATCGCTTCAACTATGAAGAGAGACTGGACAGGCTGGGGTTGTTTTCCTTAGAGCAGAGAAGGCTGAGGGGGGACCTGATTGAGGTATACAAAATTATGAGGTGCATAGATAGGGTAGATAGAAAGGAACATTTCCCCTTAGTAGAAGGGTCAATTACCAGGGGGCATAGTTTCAAGGTAAGGAGCAGGAGGTTTAGAGGGGATTTGAGGAAAAACTTTTTCACCCAGAGGGTGGTTGGAATCTGGAACTCACTGCCTGAGAGGGTGGTAGAGGCAGGAACGCTCACAACATTCAAGAAGCATTTAGATGAGCACTTGAATCGCCATAGCATACCAGGCTACAGACCAAGTGCTGAAAAATGGGATTAGAATAGATAGGACTTGATGGCCGGTGCAGACACGATGGGCCGAAGGGCCTCTTTCTGTGCTGTATGACTCTATGACTAGAACTGAGGATTAAATATGATTTTGGCTTTGTTCTTTGTTTTAGAGCCAGTTTCAATTTAGCATGAATGGAGCTGATCGTTGTACTTGCCAGGACAGGTCTGGAACAGTTTTGCCATTCAAGAGGGGCCTTAGTGCACTGCTTTGTTGTTTCTCTTGTCTCATTGCTTTGCGGAGTTTTGTGCATTCTTACTGCTTTATCTACATATAGTTGCTGAGCTGGGCGATGTTGAAGATTACACAGATATCATCACCAGTCCAGATCTGGTATTTGTACTGGTCAATCCCAGCTTTGAAGTCACTGGCTGTTGCTGAAGGAAGTATGGAAGAAACAAAGCTTCACCCTCAGCGTTATTGAGAGTTAAGAGGTATGTCTGGCATGATAATAATACAGAAATAGTTTGGTGCACTGACATTACCTCTCATGCCAAGGGATTATATATGGTGCTGTTTAGCTGCAAAAACTGAGAATACTTACTGTGTTCACAGTGCACTCCCTCCCAGCCCTTGCACTCACAACGATAACTTGCATTGTGAAGTACGCACTCTCCATCATTCATACATGGATTTGGTTTACACAGATTAATTGGTGCCTTGGCCACTGTTGAGACAATACAGAAGATTTGTTAAAAGAAGTGGAACAGAACTGCCATCCCTAATGCTTACCGTCTTTCTCGAGTCACTTTTCCAATGTCAATCAGCATGCCTGCTGTACAGACTTACATTAGTAGCTTCCCAGTACAGGTGCAAGAAGGGAGTGAAAAATGTTGAGCAACTAAAATCTATGCGCTTTGCCAAATGTAAACCCTTAGGCATCAGCACATACAGAACGTCACACAATCGAAGCCTTGTCCAGTGGTGTACCGCAGGGATCGATGCTGGGTCCTTTGCTGTTTGTAGTGACATTAATGATTTAGATATGAATGTAGGAGGTATGATCAGTAAGTTCACAGATGACACGAAAATTGGTGGAGTGGTAAATAGCGAGGAGGGAAGCCTTAAGCTACAGGACGATATAGATGGGTTGGTCAGATGGGCAGAACAGTGGCAAATGGAATTTAACCCTGAAAAGTGTGAGGTGATGCATTTTGGGAGGACTAACAAGGCAACGGAATACACAAAAAATGGTAGGACCCTAGGAAGGACAGAGGATCAGAGGGACCTTGGTGTGCATGTATATGGATCCCTGAAGGCAGCAGGACAGGTAGATAAGGTGGTTAAAAAGGTATATGGGATACTTATATTCTATGCCTCGGCTAATGAAGGCAAGAGCAGGGAGGTTATGATGGAGCTGTACAAAACGCTAGTTAGGCCACAGCTGGAATACTTTGTGCAGTTCTGGTTGTCACACTATAGGAAGGATGTGATTGCATTGGAGAGGGTGCAGAGGAGATTCACCAGGATGTTACCTGGAGCGCTTCAGCTATGAAGAGAGACTGGACAGGCTGGGGTTGTTTTCCTTAGAGCAGAGAAGGTTGAGGGGGAACCTGATTGAGGTGTACAAAATTATGAGGGGCATAGATAGGGTAGGTAGAAAGGCACTTTTCCCCTTAGTAGAGGGGTCAATAACCAGGGGGCATAGTATCAAGGTAAGGGGCAGGAGGTTTAGAGGGGATTTAAGGAAAAACTTTTTCACCCAGAGGGTGGTTGGAATCTGGAACTCACTGCCTGAAAGGATGGTAGAGGCAGGAACCCTCACAACATTCAAGAAGCATTTAGATGAGCACTTGAAATGCTGTAGCATACAAGGCTACGGACCAAATGCTGGAAAATGGGATTAGAATAGATAGGGCTTGATAGCCGGCGCAGACACGATGGGCCGAATGGCCTCCTTCTGTGCTCTATGATTCTATGAGTGTATATGAGTTGGACCTGCATTGTAATAAAAAAAGATCAATCCTTGGTTACTGTTGTTTTGTAAATATTAAATTGCACATCATGGAGTGCTAACCTTTCCCAAGTGAGATATGAATGCTTTTTACTAAAATACTAGATAAAAAGAAAGTAGACACTAGGTTCAAAAAATAAACCAGGGCTCCAATTGATCTGGAAAGACAAAATCCATCGGTGTGAGTGCTGGGCAGTAGGCGTGCACTGGACAGACCACATATTGACTTCTTAATTCAAGAAATGGAGTCAGTAGAGGAACCTTTCAAATACAATTCCCTGATTACATTGGTTAAAATTAAGAAGACATCAGCACATCTAGAGATAAGTAAGTGTCTTCAAAGGTCTTCCATAAAACTGTCTTTGCTTTCAAGTAACAAAAAAAAGGTGTGAAGGTCTACAATTAAACATTATTCCAAACGCACTACAGAGATGAATAGCATTGCTCTTGCAATGAAATAAATACATTCGAAGCTTGGGAATTCTACAACACCATGATGTATAATTCAGAATACTCAACAGAGGACTGTGACGTGTATCGTTCTTAAATAGCGCGAGTTCTCTTTAATGATCCATGGTGTAAAATCATATCATCTCATTTAGCATGTAGACCAAAAGCTATAGTTCCAATTTCAAACACAGACTTAACTTTTTGATGTACAAACACACACTTTTTGATGTACAAACACAGAGGCTCCACCTAACTTTGTTGCAAAGTCAAAGAAAGATCAAAGTGAAGCTCCACATAAATCAAATATCTTTTCAAAAACTGTTATGCTGTCATACACTATGCCATTACTGTCTCATCAAAAATAAATTGGTGCAGCAAAAACAGAGGGATCAAAATATACCTCTGGGTTTAAAGTGGCACAGAATGAATAAGTTAGCACATGATATAGCAACACATTTACAAACTGGCCCCATCCAGCTCATCACATGCCATGCTGGACACACTTTACCGCACACACCAGCACATTGAAGCAAGCCTTTGGCTTAGTGGTAGCACTCCTGCCTCTAAGTCAGAGGGTTCAGCGTTCAAACCCTGCTCCAGGCGATCCTGGCAAGTGGGGATCGGAGCTCCGGCCCTGAATTCTGGGTCGGCTTCCAGAGGATACTCGCATCCGGTAGGTGTGAGTGACCCCCCACCCCCTATTCGTATGGGTTGTGGAAGCCCATTAAACTCTCCCGTTTTATAGGACTAACCACCCCAGTGGCTGGTATAATGATGGTTATGGCTATGGAAGGGGCGCTGACGTTACGATCTGTTAGACTTAATCAGCCTGTGAAATCTTCCACTACTTCACGCTATTCTCCAAGGGAATCAGCTGGAGTATTGTGGACATTCTGGGCACCACATTTCAAGAAAGATATAGCGGCATTAGAAAGGCTACAGAGGGATGTTACCAGGGATGAGGGACTTCAGTTATGAGGAGAGGTTGGAAATGTTAGGACTGTTCTCCTTGGAACACAAGGTTAAGAGGTGACCTAATAGAGGTCTTCAAGGTGATGAGAGGTTTTGAGAGAGTAAATAGGGATAAAATATTCCCTCTGGCAAGTGGGTCAATAACTAGAAGTCATAGATTCAAAAATCATTGCGAGGGGAGATGAGGAGAATGTTTTTCCACTCAGTTGTCGGAATCGGGAAGCTGATTCCATAAATAATTTTGAAAGGGAGTTGGGCAGGTCCTTGAGGATGAGGAACTTAGAGCTTTATGGACAAAAAGCGGGGATGTGGGACTAAGCAGGACTGCTCTTTCAAAGAGCCAGCACAGGCCCGACGGGCCGAATGGCCTCCTCCTGTGCTGTAAGTTTCGATGATTCTATCTATATGAAAACAACAACCAGCACATTTTGCATGCACCTGTAACAATAAGTGCTTCCACCTCAATAGTCATTCTATTTTCTTTTTACACAGTTCAGTTAAGCTGTCTCACCTGACATGGTGCCACGGCAAAAACACATCAGCTGTGTTTGTGCTCCATAAAGTTGTATTCAATTTTTAAAATATTCTTCCTTTAGTGCTGAATTACGTAGGCAGATTGTGATGTACCTCGGATTAGCCAAATAGAAAGTTTTATGGTGGGACTTTCCCTCTGTGGAAGATTCTGCTTGATCACTTTCAAACATTAACTGTTTAAAAAAAAAAATTATTCAAAGGAGCCCAATTACTGGTATGATGCCGACTTATGCTTTTCTGTAGCGGTTCGTGTAGATCGCCACTAAATAAGAGAGTTTGACTTCGACGAACTATAAACAAGTTGTTTATTTGCAGGAACAGGCTAATTACAGCAGGTAAGATAGCAGGTGATGCGCCTCAATAACTTCAAGACTCAAAGTTAACTGAATAAAACAAGGCAAAGAAAGATGCCTGTGTCTTCACCTAGCATTCTGCTGTTCTGCTGCAAGACAAGCCTGGGCTTGTCTTAAGTAGGGCCAGGTATGGGCGGAGCCGACACATCCAATGGGGAGAAAGGGGGCGGTGCACTATATACAATACAAGGTAAAACACCAGAGCAGGCAATACAATATATGTAGTTAAATACAGAGTCTGATGAATGACATATTTCATCACATTCACCCCTTCTACAGATTTAGTCTGTCCGGGGGTGTGATAGTCCTCTGTGACCGACGTAACGGTTGCGGTGCCGCGGGTGCCGGCTGGGTGTCCCGGGTGACCTCCTGGGTCTCTGCCGGGGGCGCCACCGGGGTTGTTGAAGGAGTAGGTGGTGGGGGTACCGTTGGCTGGTGTTCTTCCGGGGGTGATGAAAGAATAGTGGGTGGAGTGGGTGGGTAATAGTTGTTGTGGTTGTTGTCATTGTTGCTGTTGTTGTTGTAGTCGTTGTCGTTGTTGCTGTTGTTACCGGCTGGGGCGAGGTCTTTTATGGACACAGTGTCCTCCCGTCCGTCGGCGTGCCGGACATACGCATATTGTGGGTTGGCGTGGAGCAAGTGCACTGGCTCCACGAGAGGGTCCGTCTTGTGGCCCCTCACATGCTTCCGCAAAAGTACCGGACCTGGGGTGGAGAGCCATGACGGTATGGATACGCCTGAGGTGGATTTCCGGGGAAACACAAACATTAGCTCATGAGGCGTGGCATTAGTGGCGGTACACAATAGTGACCGTATTGAGTGGAGCACATCTGGGAGGACTTCCTGCCAGCGGGAGATAGGGAGGCCCTTGGTCCTTAGAGTTAGGGTGACTGCCCTCCATACTGTCCCGTTCTCTCGCTCCACCTGACCGTTACCCTGGGGGTTGTAGCTGGTGGTACGGCTCGTGGCAATCCCCTTGGACAGCATGTACTGGCGTAGCTCTTCACTCATGAAGGACGCCCCCCTATCCGTGTGGATATAGCTTGGCATACCGAACAGGCAGAACAGGCTGTTGAGGCATTTAATGACCGTGGCGCTGGTCATGTCTGGGCAGGGGAAGGCGAATGGGAAACGGGAGTATTCGTCCACAATGTTCAGGAAGTAAACATTGCGGTCGACGGACGGGAGGGGGCCCTTGAAATCTAAGCTAAGCTGCTCAAAGGGCCGTGTAGCTTTGATTAGGTGGGCTCTATCAGTGCGGTAGAACCGAAGCTTGCACTCAGCGCAAGTGTGGCAGTTCCTGGTCAGGGACCGAACTTCCTCAATCGAGTAGGGTAAGTTGCGGGACTTTATGAAGTGGAACAGCCGTGTGACCCCTGGGTGGCAGAGGTCGTTGTGGAGGGTCTGTAGCCGATCCCCGGTGGCGTTGGCACACATCCCTCGTGAGAGGGCGTCGGGGGATTCGTTAAGGGCCCCTGGCCGGTATATGATGTCGTACTCGAAGGTGGAGAGCTCGATCCACCACCTAAGAATCTTATCATTTTTAATCTTCCCCCTCTGTTTATTATTGAACATAAACGCTACCGCCCGCTGGTCGGTAAGTAGGGTGAAGCGTTTGCCGGCTAGGTAGTGCCGCCAGTGGCGCACTGCCTCCACGATGGCTTGGGCCTCCTTTTCCACGGAGGAGTGTCTGATCTCGGGCCCCTGGAGGGTCCTCGAGAAGAAAGCTACGGGCCGCCCCACCTGGTTGAGGGTGGCCGCCAAGGCAAAGTCAGACGCATCACTTTCCACTTGAAAGGGGGTGTTCTCGTCCACTGCCTGTAGCGTGGCCCGCTCAATATCCTGCTTAATGCTTTTGAAGGCAGCATGGGCCTCAGCAGAGAGCGGGAAAGTGGATGCTTTCAAGAGGGGGCGGGCTTTATCGGAGTAGTTGGGGACCCATTGGGCATAATACGAGAATAACCCCAGGCACCTTTTCAGGGCTTTGGGAGTGTTGGGCAGGGGCAGCTCCGGTAGGGGGCGCAATCGGTCGGGGTCTGGTCCGATTTCCCCATTCTCCACCACGCTGCCTAGTATGCAGATGCGCGTGGTGTTGAAAACGCACTTGTCCTCGTTGTAGGTGAGGTTGAGTTTTTGTGCGGTTTTCAGAAACCTCGCGAGGTTTGAGTCGTGGTCCTGTTGGTTGTGGCCGCAGATGGTGACGTTGTCGAGATAGGGGAAGGTTGCCTGCAAGTGGTGGTCATCGACCATGCGGTCCATCTCCCTCTGAAAAACCGAGACCCCATTCGTCACCCCAAAGGGGACTCTGAGGAACTGGTAGAGGTGTCCGTTTGCCTCGAAGGCGGTGTACGAACGGTCCTCTGGTCTGATAGGGAGCTGGTGGTACGCTGACTTGAGGTCGATGGTGGAGAACACCCGGTATTGGGCGATTTGGTTCACCATCTCGGATATGCGGGGTAGCGGGTAGGCGTCTAGTTGGGTATAGATGTTGACTGTTTGACTATAGTCAATCACCATCCGCTTCTTCTCGCTACCCCTCACCACCACCACTTGGGCGCGCCACGGGCTGTTGCTGCGTTCAATAATGCGCTCCCTCAGGAGCCTGTCTACCTCGGTCGCGATAAACCGCCTGTCCTCCCAGCTGTACCTCCTGCTTTTGGTCGCTATTGGCCGACAGTTAGGGGTAAGGTTCGCGAATAGCGAAGGCGGCTTTACCTTCAGGGTAGCCAGACCGCATACTGTGAGGGGCGGCTGGGTCCCACCGAAATTGAGCGTGATGCTTTGGTGGTGGCACTGAAAATCCAGGCCCAAGATCACGCTCACACATAAATCCTTCATAATTAACAGTTTAAAATTATTATATACAGTGCCTTTAACGGACAATCGTACCGCGCAGTAACCCGCAATAGTCGATATCTGGGTTTTGTCGGCCATAGAGATCGTGCCCTGAGTAGGGACTATAGTTAGAGAGAGTCGTTGTACCAGATCAGTGTGAATGAAGCTCTCCGTGCTCCCGCTGTCAATTAAACATTTAACCTTGCACCCGTTTACCTCGATGTCCACCATCGATTTGGATAGTGGGTGCGGTCTGGACTGGTCCACTGTGATCGACGCCACTGTAGGGCCCTGATCGGGACAAGATGGTGGGCCACACGAGGCCGGGTAAGATGGCGTCCACGATGTCTGCTCGTGAGATGGCGGACCCCACGAGGTCGGACAAGATGGCATCCAAGATGGCCGCTCCCACGGCGCGCACGCGGCGGTGGCGGTTTTGCCTGCGGGGTTCCCTCTGCACACCTTCTCAAAGTGCCCCTTCTTACCGCACTTACAGCAGGTGGTGCCTTTCGCCGGGCACAGGTTCCTGGTGTGCTTCGGCTGCCCGCAGAAGTAGCATTTGGGGCCCCGATGCGTCGCGGCGGTCGTCGGGCTTCTGGGGGGAGAGCAGGGCCCCGACGGTGTTGGGCTACCGGGCGGGGAAGCAGAGGCGGCGTGGGCCGCGCGGCCTGACGAGTAGGAGTCAGAGTTCTTCTGAGCCACATCCAGCGATCGCGCTGTGTCCACAGCCTGTGTCAGATCTAGGCCCGTTTTCTCTAGCAGTCTCTGCCGGATGTAATTAGAGCTAAGGCCTGCGATAAAGGCATCCCGAATAAGCTCGTCTGTGTATACCGTGCCTTTCACGTCTTTGCATTTGCAGTGTTTGCCAAGCACTTTTAGGGTGACTAGAAAGTCCTCTAGCGACTCTCCGGGTCGCTGTGTGCAGGTAGCAAGCAGGTGCCTGGCGTACACCTCGTTGGTAGGCCGCTGATAGTGGGCCTTTAGAATGTTGCAGGCATCCAGGTAGGTGGCGGCGTCTTGGATGAGTGGAAAAACCCGGTGGCTTACCCGATTCTGCAGGATCCCGAGTTTCACATCTCCGGTGGCTTTAGAGGCTGTGACGGCTTCGGAGTTGGCCATAAAAAATTCCAAGCACTGGAACCAGTGTCCAAACCATGCCGATGCATCCGAAGCATGCGGGTCCAAATCCAAGCGTTCCGGTTTCAAAAGTTGATCCATCGTTAAAAGTTTGCTAATAAAATTGATGCGCCTCAATAACTTCAAGATTCAAAGTTAACTGAATAAAACAAGGCTTTTATTAGCAAAGAAAGATACCTGTGTCTTCACCTAGCTTCACCTAGCATTCTGCTGCAAGACAAGCCTGGGCTTGTCTTAAGTAGGGCCAGGTATGGGCGGAGCCGACACATCCAATGGGGAGAAAGGGGGCGGTGCACTATATACAATACAAGGTAAAACATCGGAGCAGGCAATACAATATATGTAGTTAAATACAGAGTCTGATGAATGACATATTTCATCACAGCAGGTAAGATGGCTGACTGTAGGAGCACCGTGGTGTAGGTCTTGTCCACGAGGACTGAGTTCGCAGTCCTGTGGGGAGCGTGATGACGTCATCACGCTCTGCTGTGTGTTCCCGCGCTTTGGGCGTCACGTGACCGTGTCGTGACATCAGCACGTTCGCGTGCGCTTAGGCGGTCACATGACCTGCGCCGTTGCATCGGTGCGTCTCCCCGGTACGGAGGCTGGCCGTTGAGGCCGAGGTCGCGAGGCCAGGCTGTGCCGGTGCTTGCCGCGGGAGCGGGAGATCGCGTCGCTCCCGTCGGCTGGCCGATGCGGCCGAAGTCGCGGTAGGCCGGGCTGTGCCGGTGGCCGTCTTGGAAGACCGAGTCGGGCCGGCGCACGTGCGTCATGTGATGCGTGATGTCAGCGCGTTAGGTCGCCTCTTAAAGTGGCAACGGCCGAACAGGTAAGTTAAAGGGGCAACGGCCCCAACAGGTAAGTTATACATACATAAGTAAGTTAAAGGGAATTATGTGTCTCAATGTAAGGGACAACCAGTGGTACCGCCATATAGGCCCCCCCCAGAATTCGCTTTAACTAAAGTCCAAGGATGAGATGGTCTGACGAGCTGGTGGTTGTGCTGTCTCGGCTTGGTAGGTGAGGTATGAAGATGCTGCTCATGAGCGGATCCTTACGCGCGTCGTGGCGAATAAAACGTATCCGTCAGGCGAAGGACCGTGGAGACGTGCGAAACAGCAGGCCTTGTCAGAGTGACAGGCAGGTTGGGCGGACGCGGGCGATGTCTCCGTTGGCTGGTGAGCGAAACCTTTGGGAGGCTGGAGCGCACAGAACGGTGCGTGCCATAGTGCTACGACGTGAACACAACGGAGGGTGAAGAGTTGCTGCGTTGATCAGTGATCGGTGAGGCTAGCAACTTTCACGTGGCTGATCGCGGCCGCAGGATGACCGTTGGACCCGTCCTTGATGTTTGCAGCTTCAGTAGACGTTTGCGTTTGTTAAAGGGAAAACTGGAGAAAGGGCGGCAACGGTCCAGGTTGTTGTTGCTTTCAGGAGGGGTTAACTCTGCCTGGAGGGCGGCAACACTTGTAACAGTTGTAGATTTAGGAGAAAACAGCCGGGAGGGCGGCATGGTTTTGTTCACGCCGAATCGTGTAGTAGGTAACACAACCAGCAGGCTGAAGGGCTGGTGCGTCGTCGGCGGGGAAAGAGTCGTCGGTGTTCATGAGGGATGGGTTCTCGTGGTTCGCGAGGGATGGATCCTCGTGGCGAGGAGTGCGTCCTTGTGTTTTGCGGGGGTGAGTCCTCGTGGTATCCCCGCGGGGCGCATTCCGATCTTGTGGGCCCGAACATGCTGTACCCCGCGCTTGGAGAGATGTATACTTGCTGTTGCTTTGGATGTAGAGGCAGACGATCCGTGTGGCGGTAGAAGAGTCGAATACGGAGACCGTGAACACATGCGTGGTCTGTGCCGCATCGATGTTCTCGGCGAACAGGACTTCTACCTGCATAAAGCACGAGGGAGACCGTGGCTCCCTGGATTGCGGTAGCGACAGCAGAACGGCTGATGCTTCCATAGCGTGCTTCGTTTGTGAAAGACGTTCACAAACCCACCAATTGTAGCGCTGGTGGATGACGGTTGCCGTTGGTCGCGCTCTACCTCTGTGACATCATTCATGAAAAACGGGCTCACCTCCAAGCTGCGCTTCCTTTGTGAAGACGTACGCAAAGACGGGGTCGCTTTTGGTGGAATCGGTGTTAGGCGGTTGCTGTTCCGTGGTTGTTCGTCGGTTGTGCGTTGGTCGTCTTGAGTGAAGACGAGGTTCAGGCGCGCGTTGCTACCGTGAAAATCGTTCACGGATACGGGTTCACCAATTGTAGCGTTGGAATTGATGAGCTCCCGTACTCACGTCGTGGGGTCACCAATGTAGCGGTTCGTGTAGATCGCCACTAAATAAGAGAGTTTGACTTCGACGAACTATAAACAAGTTGTTTATTTACAGGAACAGGCTAATTACAGCAGGTAAGATAGCAGGTAAGATGGCTGACTGTAGGAGCACCATGGTGTAGGTCTTGTCCCAGCGGGGACTCCACGAGGACTGAGTTCGCAGTCCTGTGGGGAGCGTGATGACGTCATCATGCTCTGCTGTGTGTTCCCGCGCTTTGGGCGTCACGTGACCGCGTCGTGACGTCAGCACGTTCGTGTGCGCTTAGCCGGTCACGTGACCTGCGCCGTTGCATCGGTGCGTCTCCCCGGTAGGGAGGCTGGCCGTTGAGGCCGAGGTCGTGAGGCCAGGCTGTGCCGGTGCTTGCCGCGGGAGCGGGAGATCGCGTCGCTCCCGTCAGCTGGCCGATGCGGCCGAAGTCGCGGTAGGCCGGGCTGTGCCGGCGGCTGTCTTGGAAGACCGAGTCGGGCCGGCGGCCGGCGCGCGTGCGTCACGTGATGCGTGACGTCAGCGCGTTAGGTCGCCTCTTAAAGGGGCAACGGCCTAACAGGTAAGTTAAAGGGGCAACGGCCCCAACAGGTAAGTTATACATACATAAGTAAGTTAAAGGGAATTATGTGTCTCAATGTAAGGGACAACCAGTGGTACCGCCATATTTCCCTCTTTAACCTCCCCCCAGTGATGTTTCAGTGGATTTGGGGAGAGCAGGGATGTAAAAGAGGTGCTCTACCATGTCCCTATCTCCTTGCAATCCCCCCACCACCACCCTCCGCTCATTTCCAGGTGCACAGGGCACGGAGCGGAAAGTGCGTCTGACCCTATGGGTGGTGTATGCTAATGATATGCACATCAGGGGAAATAGTCTCCAACATTTTGTGTGACTCGTCTCCTTTGAATTCTGGATACAGGGGGCAACTGTTAGGCCCAGGCAGCCAGCATCGTCATGACAGCAGTGGTGGCCCTGGATTTCTTTGAGGAATCTGGGCCCGTGCATGCGCTCAGAAAGCCTGCCTTTGCACACACCAAAGAGAAGGGCCTCTATGACTCTGAGTGCCCATACTTTTAAAAAGGTTTTAAATTTGGCAGGAAGCCTGGAGGCTGTCCATATTCCTAAGCTCTAGCTGACCTCGGTGGAACTGCACTCTCATTCACAACGGGACTCTCCAGAGGAGGCTGTGGAGCCTGCTTCCTGTATTTAAATATAATCCCAAGGTCAGATGGTTGGTTGGGTTCAAAGTACACCTCCACGCAGGGCAGAAATCCAGCACCCCTTGTAGATGCAACCCAATCAAGGTTGGGGGGGTGTGGCGACAGAAATCCTAGGCCTTTACCTCCGTCAGGTTGTTAAAGAATCATGTCAATGGCGCCTGTTGCTATGTACCACTGACCGAGTTAGGTACTATTCTAGTCCATCAATCACAGCTTTAATCTAAATACATGTATGAAAAAAACTCTCAACCACAACGGAAATGTTGATATTTCTCTGCACTTTTCTTATATAGAAGACAGTCTATGGATACTGGTGCAAAAAAATATTTATGCAACAGATAAAGCATCGGAGTTTCAAGGGGATTAAAAAATGAGGGGAAGAAAAGGTACATGAATTATTATATAAACAAACAAGTTAAAAGTTATTGTGCTTACAAGAAAATCAAAGTGATACTGATGGTTGTCTTAAATATCATTGGCTTTGTGAAGCTTAGTCAGGCTTACAAGGAGGGAAGTCACATTAAGACCTTGTGGTAATTTACCTCAGTTTTAAACTATTGTGTTTTATTGCACAATTAATCAGGTTGGATAACCCATTTAAAAACAGTTCACCATAATGTTTCAGCTAATGCATCACCTTTTAATAGATCAGGATTATCAGCTCATTATTAAAAGTACTCTTATTCATCAGAATTGTGAATTACTTTTAAATAAAACACATCAGGAGGTGAATTGGGTAATATCTTGAACAGTACCTCACAAACCCACAACCTCTACCACCTAGAAGGACAAGGGCAGCAGGCGCATGGGAACACCATCACCTCCAAGTTCCCCTCCAAGTCACACACCATCCTGACTTGGGAATATATCGCCGTTCCTTCATCATTGTGGCTGGGTCAAAATCCTGGAACTCCCTCCCTAACAGCACTGCACTTCACCACAAGGACTGCAGCGGTTCAAGAAGGTGACTCACTACCACCTTCTCCAGGGCAATTAGGGATGGGCAATAAAAGCTGGGCTTGCCAGCAACATCCATATCCCAGGAACAAATATAAAAAATCTGATGTCATCTAATTGCACCTACAGCATTTTCAGAAAAACAGGGTTTTGACCATGGATGACCTCTGCAGTTTCTTTCAAATCAAAATTGAGTCAAATTATGTCGACTTGGATCAACTTTAGATGTCACCTCTGTCACGTTATTGGTTACAATGCATAGCAAAGGATGCTGGGAGATGAGGATAAGCAGCAAAACATAATGGGGGCCATTTTGAACTTTCATCCAAAACATGCACAAAGTCGGTTGTGCATCGGCAGCACCCACCCGATGGATTCAGTCTCATTAGAATACAATGGACTAGATGCCAAGTGCTCAATGAGTGGCAGCAGGCAGCTCACCAAACCAGGAGGGGGGACCACGGAAATCCTGCAGCTGCATGAGCAAGCCATGCTGGAAGTCGGGAGTAAAGGGTGCGGGGGGCGGGGGGCACTATCCAGTGGGCAGAAGTTCCTCCTGGTCTCACAAAAATTCTCCCACAAAATATTCCAAGCCATTTTCCGACCGGCCTCTCACCGCCTGGTACAAAATATGCAGAGCAAGCGTGCTTGGCTCCAGCCATTTGTACTTGAAAAATTACAATCAGCGTATGACCCCGATTTGCATAGTCAAGCAGCCTCCCGATGGTTTCGGGCAGGAGTGCAGGGTTCCCATTTACAGCCCTGCCTAAAGACCGCATTAAGCGGGCCTCGGGCGATCAAGGGCGGCCGCTGTTTCCCTGCCATTTTCAACTGCAGGATGCCTTCTAAATGGATAAACTGGTAGTTGACGTGGTCAATTAAAGTACCTCCTGATGAGTTTTTAGTGAACATTCTGATGAATAAGAACCCTTTTAATAATAAGCTAACTAATAAACCTGATCTATTAAAGAATTATGATGAACTACTTTTAAATGGGATATCCAGATTGATGTGCAGTAAAACAAATAGACAATAAACAGCCGAAAAAGGGCAACTTAGTGAGATGGGTTTCACAACTCCCTCATCCCCCACCCCCACACCCCACACACAAACAGTAGTTTTTTTTTTAAACAATTCCTGGGAATTTGCTAGCTAAGTTTGATATTCTAGTTTATCAGTCACAGCCAAAAAGTAAGTTAGAGCTGATTTCGAGAAAGCTCTCGGGATAATTTCGAGCGCCGAGAGTCATTTAGAGAAGCATTAAGAGAGGTGGATCTTGTTTAATTTTTCGGTGAGATGCAGCACTTGAGATCATTACTCTTTGGAAAAAGATGAAAGGCATCAGTTCAGCGTAAGAAGTCAATGGAAATGGTTGGCACACTCCACAGCTCTGTTCAATAATATGTTTTAGTAGAACTCTATTTAATGGAACTTCACAAGTTTCCACCTGCACTGAATTGTGGCTTACATAATTACACTGCTCATTTTGTTTATCCTAGTTGTATTTACTGTATTTCAACTGGCTTACAGGCAATATGTCTTGTTACTATTGTGACTGGTTTATATTTACTTAACTGAAACCTAATATATTAAAGGATATTTTAAAAACCCATTGGGCGCAAAACACAAGGCTAGCGTGTTGATATTGGGCGATGGTGCGTGTCAGTTATACCATGCTGGGATGGGATAGCCTCAGTGGTCCTTTCCTGTCCTCCTTTTTAATATATTTGTACAGATTCTAGTCCAAATGCAGCTGGGGAATTTAAATTCAGTTAATTAAATAAATCTGGAATTAAAAAAAACTAGTATCAGTAATGGTGACCATGAAACTATCGGATTGTCGTAAAAACCCAACTGGTTCACTAATGTCCTTTAGGGAAGGAAATCTACCGTCTTTACCCGGTCTGGCCTGCATGTGACTCCAGACCCACAGCAGTGTGGTTGACTCTTAGCTGCCCTCTGAAGTGGCCTAGCAAGCCACTCAGTTACTACATGGACTGCAGCGGTTCAAGAAGGCGGCTCACCACCACCTTCTCAAGGGCAATTAGGGATGGGCAATAAATGCTGGCCTTGCCAGCGACGCCCACAGCCCAAAGAACTCATTAAAAAAAAAAGTCACTTGTCCCTGTGATTTGCTGGAGCGAGCTTGTTCCACTTTATAGGTCAGAAAGGAATTTCCCAGGGTTCCCCGTGTTTGCGTGGGTTTCCTCCGGGTGCTCCGGTTTCCTCCCACAGTCCAAAGATGTGCGGGTTAGGTTGATTGGCTATGATAAATTGACCCTTAGTGTTAGGGGGATTAAATACGTGGGGTTACAGGGATAGGGTGGGATATGTGTTGGTGTAGGGGTTACGGGGATCGGGTGGTATATGTGTCGGTGCAGGCTCGATGGGCCGAAATGGCCTCTATCTGCACTGTGGGGTTTCTGTGATTCTGTTCTGTGATAAATTGGCCTAAGGTTTATCTCTCTGTCTTTCTGTCTCACCCAGGAGATTGCATAGCTATGGGGTGGGGAAGGCTCGCGGGTAATCAAGGGATATGGAGATCAGGTGGGAAACTGGAGTTGATGTAGAAGTTCAGCCATGATCTTACTGAATAGCCTACTCCTGCTCCTAATTCTTATGTTCTTAAGGTGGAGATTGAAATTATGGTATGTGTGAGTTACTCCATTGCTGGGACGGGACTTGCTCAATGGACCTTCTGGTCTTTTCTTGTCCTTTTTCATACGTTCATTTTATAAGCAACATCAGAAAAACTGCATTCACATTGAAACACCATGGGCCAGATTTTCAGCTTGCCGTGAGGCGGGCTTTTAGGCGTGCAGGGGGGGCAAAAATCCCAAATTCGGAGGTCCCGACACCATCCCGCCCAAAACCTGCCTCCACGCAAGGTTCAGAGGAGGTGGGTACCCACCCCACACTGGGACCTGCCGACCCGAGGCGGGAAGGGATTAGTGCCAATTAACTGCCTGTTAACAGGTAGTTAACAGGCAGTTTTTAGCCTAATCCCTATTTTGAGGGGTGTCGTGTGGGATTCCCGACGGCTTCAAACGACGCCAGGTTAGAGCAGGCGGGCCGTCGGGTTGAAGGACTTGGAGGGGTCGAGATGTCGGTGTTCAGGTGAGTGATGGGTGCATGAGTGCAAAGGTAAGTGTGTTTGGTGGGTCTAAAGTGTGTAAAGAAGTTTAAATTACCTGTACTTACCTTAACAGCCTTTCTTCCTCTAGGCGTTGGGAATCCATCACTCAGCCGGCACTGAAAGCTGAATGGCTGCGATCTGTCAAAAGTGACAGCCTTCAGCTTTCAGTGCCGGTGAGAGTTCTAACTGAGTCTGTGGAGAAGGACTCAGGTTAGAAGTCAGACTGTCAGTGTTTGACAGCTTCAAACAGCTGTGAAACACTGATATTTCATCTGTCAAAAACTCTTGACAGATGAAATTTCAGTCTGTGACGTCACCTGTTGCCGGGTGGCCCTTAATTGGCCTGCTGAGCCCGCTGGGCGGGTTCAACAAGGTCAATCAAGTTAAAATTGCGTCGATTGGCCGGACGTCGATGGAGGCGGGACTAAAACCCGAAAGTTGTAGTCTCGCCTCCTTCCCAACTGCCAAATGAAAATCCAGCCCCACAAATTTGTTTCTGGTTTAGAAGCCTGAAATTCATGATACAGCCTAACAATAGCATGCCACTACCCAGTATGAAAACAAATGCAACATATTGGGGTGGCTTTCTCCCCCAGCTGATTTCCGGCAGCCCTGTTGTTTCATGATGTTGAGGTTTCAACGGAGGTGCAGGTTTTTATTGTTTGCTTTGTGGACATGCTACCCTTTCCCCACCCCCGCAACCCTGTCTTGTACCTTATTAGATATGTCAATTCTGAATCACGTCTTTCAGCAATTTGCTAAGATCTGGCAATGTGGTATGGTTACAACAACAACAACTTGAATTTATATAATGCCTTTACTATAGGAAGACGTCCCAAGGCGCTTCACAGAGCCATAATTGGACAAAAATTGATAACAAGCTAAAGGAGGAGCGGCTGAAAACTTGGTCAAAAAGGTACTTTTTATAGAGGGTCTTAAAGGAGGAGAGAGGGGCAGAGAGGTCTAGGAAGGTAATTCCAGAGCTTCTGGCCTAGACAACTGAAAGCATGGCCACCAATGGTGGGAAAAAGGGAATGGGAATGCATAAGAGTCCAGATTTGGAGGAACACAGAGCTCTTGGAGGGTTGTAGGGCTGGAGGAGGCTTACAGTTTTAATGGGATGGCATTCTACACCTAACTGCTTTAGTGTGGATAAGGTAAGCCCCTTGGTGCTCATTACTGATTAGTGAATCTCCTATGTAGTTGCACATGGCGAGTTGTCTTGCTGTGTCATTTTTGTCTGCATTACTTTGCGACTATGACTCATCTGTGTCTATTTCTGATCCCCCAGATTTGTCTCTTTGTTCTGTGACGTGTATCTTTGTTACAACATCTGTATCCGCTACTCTCTCTATTTGCGTTTGCTCTCGTTTGTGCATGGATATGGTTTTAAGGGTAATTGTCACTTTATTTTATATATCTGTGTTGCTGATAAGATACCTCTTACTTTTGAGAGTTGACATTTGGGTGCCACCGATTTCCTTAACTTTCTGTTTATTATAACCTGATGCCTAGCTGTATGTGCATTGCGGATTTCTGCACCTTCTGACATTGTTACTGAGGAAGAGGCATAAAGTAGCAGGGCGCTGGGTAGACTGCAAATGGCCAAAAATAAAAAGCGTGGTAGAAGAGAAACGTTGGAACTGCAGAAGGCATGCAGGTGACAGTGGAGTGACACAGAAAAGCTGGTTGTGAATGGATGGAAAAAAAACCCACCAAGGGGAGAAAGAGAGATAAAGTAGTGGGGATGAGTTAAAAATTTGAATTAAAGAAAAATGAAAGATGGAAAGAATGGAGAATAAAAAATGAAGATGGGTGAAGAGAAGTGTTTCAAACTTCCTACTTTTTTTTTAAGCATTTGTTTTTAGTATGATAGCGTTATTATTCCGGTTATAAAACTACCAAATGTCTGCATAGTGCTAATACTGTAACATTACTGCTTGTTTTAGTGTTACCATGTGTGAGCTCAAAAACTTGGCTTGCCCAGTAAGCTTATAATTCTCTGGAGTCTAAAGGTTAAACACTGGACTGCTACTTAAAAACACCTCCAGACTTTACTATCCCAATGGTCGTCTTTAAAATATATTTCATTACTGTCAATATTCTGTCATTTTTTTTCCCTTCCACTCCTCTTCATGTGTACGTACATCTTAACCGTGCCTCAGTGGGCAATCCAACTTTTAGGATGGGGGGGCGGGGGGCATCAAAGCCAAAGCTAATATTCTCCTCATCCATTGTCCACACATGTACATTTGCAGCAGGAGTCATGGATAGTGATCTAAGAGTGAGATTGGTGTCCAATTTTTCCCCTCCTTTACCACAGGCACATTGAGGCCAATTGTAGGGGTCCTATCACTGCACCAATCCGCTCACAATGAAATCCAATCAGGGACTTTCCTGCAACTTTTCTCTGACACAGTTTGGAGCTCACTTTCTTCTCAAAGCAAGCTTTTCTGTGGCCAGTTCTGAGTCTGACTTTAAATAACAATCATGAATTTAACGCCTGAAGAAATAGTTAAAAAAAAATCATCCTGGGAATGCTTTCAGCAAGATGCAGACAATTACCTTCACACACTCTGTGAACGACAATATCTTCAAAATGTTTCAAATCTTCATAGGACGGCACAGTTACCATGTAATTAGCAGAACCAGCGATCCTTAGCAATGATTCCTTCTGCGCATCACCAATTCCGACAGCAAAAACTGTGATGTCATTATTCCTCAGGGTCTGTGCAGGAACTGCTGCATCATCGGTGCTTGCCCCATCTGTAAGCACCACAACCACTTTGTTCACACCAGGTCGGGCTCCTTGCCGGATACTCATGACATCATCGTAAATGTGAAGGAGAGCACTGCCAGTGGAAGCCGTTCCGCCCAAATAAGGGGCCAAGCTAATTGCCTTCTGGAGATTAGTACCTGAATCAAAAGCATCAAGGCCAAAGATTGTCCTAGATCTGCTCCCGTAAATCACAAGGCCAACTTGGGTAACATCACGGTTGATCTCAAACTGCATGATGGCACTTTTCATGAAATCTTTCACCTGATCAAAATTGTCCTTTCCAACTCCAGCAGATGCATCCAAAGCAACGACCAGATCTAGAGGCTGAGACAAGCATCCTGCAGAGACAGAAATAAACACAGAATTATAAATTCTCATGAAGGTTTCCACTGACCAGCCCATTCCAAAAGGAAAAAAAACAAGATGGGAGTGCAAAGCACTGGAAAGAATTGGTCACCTGTTCCTACTTGTATAGATTTGGACAACAACACAAACAACAACTTGCATTTATACAACACCTTTAATGTAAAGAATGTCCCACAGCACTATCCAAATAGGCATAAGGAAAACAAACATCAAGCCAGGAAAAAGAAGGATTTAGGAGGTGTGACCCAAGGCATGGTCAAAGTGGTGGATTTTGGAAAGATTTTTAAAGGAGAGGAGGGAGGCAGAGACATTTAGGGAATAAATTCCAGAGAGTAGGATCCAAACGGTTGAAGGCTCTGCCACCTACGGTGGAATGAAAGGAGGGAGGATGCACAAAAAGCCAGAGTCAGTGGAATTGAGAGTTTGGTGAGGGATTCAGGGCTGCAGGAGATGGCAGAGATAGGGTAAGGTGAGGCCCTGGTGTGGTTTAAAGACAAGAGATGATGGGGAGCTTGTGCAGGTCAATGAGGACATGGGTATGTGGGACAGGATGCATGTGACAGAGTTTTCCACAAGTTCTGGTCATGATGGTATTGGATAGGAGGCCAGAAAGGACAACATTGGAAGAGTAAAGTCTGGAAGTAATGATGACATGCATGAAGGTATCAGTGATGAAGGAGCAGAGGTGGGGTGGAGGCAAACAATGTTGAGGAGGTGAAAGCAGGTGATCTCTGTCATGGAGAGGATATGGCATTTGAAACTAAACTCGGGGTCAAACAGGACCCCAAGGTTGTGAACTTTCTGGTTGAACCCGAGACGGTGCCTCGGGATGGGGAAAGAATCAGTGGCAAGGAAGTGAGGTTTATTGTGGGGCCTGAAGACGTTGGCTTTGTTTTTCCAATGTTGAGCTGGAGGAAGTTGTGATTCATCCAAGATTGGATACTGGACAAGCAGTCTGACTAGCACAGAGGCAGGTGAGCGATCAAGGCATACATTTGGAAGCTAACCCCATGCCTATAGCTGACGTCACCAAGGACCAAGGAGATGCCTTGTGCTGGAGATGCACTAGCTACATTCAGGTTGAAAGGAATATAATTATACGAGGGTAGTCCCATGAAGCTGGATGACAGAGGAAAAATGTTGGAGGAGGATGGCAAATTCAGCCATGTAAAATGCTGCGGAGAGGCTGAGGAAGATGAGTTGGGATAAGCATCACAGTCACACGGGATATTGCTTGTGACTTTGGTTAGGGCAGTTTTGGTGCTGTGAGGAGGTCAAAAGGCAAACTGGAGGGATTCAGACAGCGAGTTATGGGAGAGACGGGAAGTAACGATGTGTGCAAGGGCCTTTGAGAGAAAAAGAATGTTGGAAATGGACTGGTATTTGGCAAAAGTAGAAGGGTCAAGGGTGGGTTTTTTGAGAAGGGGGTTTCAAAGGGTAACTTTTGTGCTCAGCCCACTTGTTAAAACAGATTGGTTCTTTCCCCAGGACGTTAGCTTTACTGTTCTGTTTGGAGTTAATAACAAAAACTGTGAAGCGCATTCCTGGCATTTCCAATAGTGTGGGAGGAATAAAGGGTTGTATGTTTTGTCTAACAGATAGCATATTTTGTCTGATAGAGACAAGGTGCAAAGATATACATCAAAAAGTAGTGTATTATGAAGAGTGTTAGGGGTCCATAAAATTTTGATGATAATTGCAATATTCAAAATCTTCAGCTTTTACCATATATAAAGTGGATGTGTATCGAATATGAAATAGAAAAAAGAGTTAATTCTGCAGTTTTGATTAAAAGTTGTAATTCATATCGTTTTCCTTTATAAAAAAAAAAGTCCTCTCTTGTCAGGTTCCCTGCACCATGCATCATTCCCTGGCTGACAGAATAGGCAGAAGGTCAGCTCCTTGGGCTCTGTCATTACAGTTCTGTAACTACCCACCAAATGCACCGTAAGTCTTCCTCCTGCCTTCCTTCCTGCAGAGAAACACTTTGGCCCGTAATTTGCGGTCAGCAGCAAAGCAAAGGTGCTCGCCATAGGCCCCGAAGAAAGCTGCCCACAGAGATCTCGCAATCTCTGTGGCGAGAGGTTGGCCTTTTTGGCCGTTCAATTGATTTCAGCGCTCTGTAGTGGGAATCCTTAGTGCGATGCTGATGTGACATCAACAAGCTGTCTAAGCAGCCAATCACATTGCAGAATTCTCACAGACAGGAAACGAGAAGCTGCTTTTATCCAGACTTATTAAAAATGTTACAGAAAGCGAAATAAAGATTGGGACTCGCACATGGAGATAAGGTAGAAGCTCAAATATCATGAACAAATTTAATTTGACACTCCACAAATATAAAAATTAGTTTATCAGGTCAGTACGCTTGTTTACTGGTCAATAAGCTGTTAAAACCCCAGTTACTCCTATTCAAAAAGCACTTAACATTTAATGGGATATTTAACAGTGATATTACCATGGAAAAGCCCAAGTTTTCCTCAGTTTGACTGATTGCAGGCTATGGGGGCAGGGTCCACAGCAGAGCCAATGTTGGCACACTAAATCCTAAAGTTGCAGTCAGTTTCAGAGGGGTAATAACGGCGACCGCTGTTCACAGAATCACAGAAACCCCACAGTGCAGATAGAGGCCATTCGGCCCATCGAGCCTGCACCGACACATATCCCACCCGATCCCCGTAACCCCTACACCAACACATATCCCACTCTATCCCCGTAACCCCATGTATTTAATCCCCCTAACACTAAGGGTCAATTTATCATAGCCAATCAACCTGTTAGTTCGCCGTTATTACCCACCGCAAATTCCAGGCCAGTGACTCCACATGGTGCTTCCACCTAACAGGTTAGATGTGCTCTGTAATTTATCATGTGTGGGACTGATTTTTCATACATTGAGTTCATGGTACAAAATATCTGTGGGCCCATGTTCTATCTGACTGTGCTGCTATCAGACAAAACAAAATGTGAAGGACAAATTTAGGAAAGTGTACATACCTTGATTATCAATGCTGCAGATTTTTGTTCTGAGTTCAGGAATCTTATTGAAGAGGTCCTGGGGATTTGAATATGTGACAGTATGCTGTGAACTTCCTGTAATTCCATCCAGTTCAGACTGAAGACTCTGACTGCCAATTGCAAGAAGGAAGATCTCGCGCTCTCTGGCATACTTGGCTGATTCAGTAACTGAATCTTCTGCTTTTGAGTCGGTTAGCAGAACTAAAACATGGGGACGGTCTTCTTGAACATGTGTAGACGTCGATCGAGTTTTAAATCCAAACTGGGTGAGGTAACGCAGAGCTTTGCCAGTCTTTGTGCTGCCCCCTTTAAAACGCATCGAGTCGATCTTTTTAACAATTTCCGATACATTCCTGTGCTGTCCCATTGACAACTCCATTTGGACACCATCACTGAACTGCGCCACTCCAACACTGACCCGACTATCTGCAGTCACCACGGCCTGGAGAAACCTTTTCACAAATGCTTTGTACTGAAGAAATTCTTCAAGGGTCGTTTTGGAAGAGCCATCAATTAGCAGCAAAAGATCCACACTGCAGTCAAGGCCTTGTGGTGGAGCTGTTAAATTTAAAAAAATATATATTCTAAATACAATTACATAGAAGAAGAACCATTTGTGGCAAAGCTTTAATTCATTCTATGAACACCATTGATACTTTCTGTACATTCACGAAGGAAATTTTTCAAGCTAGTGAAACTATGAACAATGTCATACTCAGGTGAACTATCCATCAACAAATAGTCAACATCAGCAGTACACTGGAACAACCACAAATAGAATACTGTATTACATAACACGCTTATAATATAAAAGCACAATTGTTACAATAGTGTATGTGTACAGACTTTATTTATACAGCTCCTGTTAAGGTCGATCTTCATTTTAATCCTTTTAAAACTAGGTTTTCTAACGTTTTCCTGGACGTTTCATCACAGTTAGATGTAGGATTATGAAAGAATTCATTCGGACACCCACATCCAACTTGAAGGGGCTCAGTGTCAGATTATTGACTGTCCTGCAGTCTTATCCATTGCTGCAGTTTCACTTTATAATATTTAGCCTGAGAAATAATGCAGACTTTTTGAGAACAGAAATGTGTATTTTTAGTTTTAAAAAAATCAGTAAATAAAAGATTGATAGCAGAAAAGGCTATCATTATAAACTTGGGGGGGAAAATTCGGTGCTAATGGGGTGCAAAGCAATTAGCGCCTGGGTGTGGTGCCGCCAACGCCTCCTGCGAAATTCAGCGGGAGGTTAGCGGCGGTGGTAACCGTTAGCGCCCCGCGGCATTGCGCCTCCGGCGATGACATCATTGCCGTGAGCAGTGCCCCGCTCGTGCCCCTGCTGTGATCTTCGGTAGCACCCCCTGACTTACCGCCAGATGTTATGTCCGACAGGGTCAGGGGGGCGTACCTGCGGCCGGGGCGGCGCAAATTAATGGGGAGGTGCCGGGCGGCCATTTTTGTTGCTGGCCGCCTGCCAGCACCTGCACTCCGATCCCTGGTGGCCCAGCTGGGCCCTGGGTCGCCCCTCCCCTTTGATATTCACTCGCTGCACCCCAAGAGGGAGGCAGGCAGGACACTTCCAGTAGCGCCCCGCCTCCCTCTTGGGGCGCTACTGGTGAATTTCGGCCGTGGGGGTGCTAATTTTTTCGGGGTGCTAAAAGTAGCGCCCTAGCAAAGTTAGCGCCCCAAAGGGGGTGCGACCCAATTTTTCCCCCTTGTACTTTAAAAAAAACGATTCCTTCCCTCACAGGGTTAATGTGATTGTTTTCTAACTGGCACTGCTCCTGTGACTCTGCTAATATAATGGTATCAGACCACACATTGTTTAGCATTCAGCTGGCAGACATACAGGCAGAGTACAGTTAGATACCAATAGATAAGCAGTTAAGATAAGCAGATGGTGGTTTATCAGATGTACGCGATAAGTCAGTATTCTTATGATCAGTAGGTACAGATGAATGCTGATAAAACATTGAACTTGTTTGCCAAGAAATGCTGCAGTCGGATAAAGATCATACCTGGCTAAGGGTTTCTCTAAACCATATAGAAAACAAGTTGGTCTAGTGGCAGTCAATAGTATATGGCCTGTTACTAAACTGATGATACAATAGGGTTAGTTTCCTGCCATCATCCACTGGCAGTGCATGTTGGAAATTCAGGCATGAGCAGCACAACATTCATTTAAATGGAAATCAGAAAGTGACCTCTCATACACATTTCCTATTGATATCATATTAGACCACTGCGCTAATCTGGTGATAATCTAATGACCAGTTCTTCTCTGCGTTAACTATGGTTGCTGATGCAGCGGCTTTTAAGTAGGATACCATTAATAATAATGAGCTGTGACGCTGCTCCTAATGGATCTGAAGCTTGAACATAATTTTGTATTTTATGTGATAATTTACTGAATTTCATATTACTTCTGGGATTACCGTTGTTACCAGTCAATTACAGACACACATTGATTGCCGGGGCATTGCAGCAATAAAGCCTTTACAAGCCAGGCCCCCATTCCCTGACTGAGAGGGCAGGTAACTGTCCTCCTCTTAAGCTGGTGTCAATGCTGCTCTAAAGCTGGTTGCTAGGACTATGGACTGCATGCTAGAATGATCCACCCACCAATTCTCATGTCCTCCTTGCAGGAAGTACCTGGTAACCACTCAGTGGGGATAATATTTATCTTCACTGCTTGGCCAGTAAACTGGTGAAGCGAATCACCTACCCCATTATAGAATCCGCCCGATTTTCATCCCATTGAAATCAATGGAACAGCAGGTAATGTGTGATGTAAACAAACTGGCTGTTTTATAGCATCCAACATGGCATGCAACTTCCCAGGATCTTTTCAATATTGCTATTGAGAGAGTGGTTAGCAAAGCATATGGGATCTTGGGCTTCATAAATAGAGGTATTTAGTACAAAAGTTGAGAAGTTATGCTGAATCTTTATAAAGCACTGGTTAGGCCACAACTGGAGTATTGCGTCCAGTTCTGGTCACCACACTTTAGGAAGGATGTGAGGCCCTTGAGAGGGTGCAGAGGAGATTTACCAGAATGGTTCCAGGGATGGGGGATCTTAGTTACAAGGACAGGTTGGAGAAGCTGGATTTGTTTTCACTAGAGCAAAGGAGGTTCAGAGGTGATTTGATAGAGGTGTACAAGATTATGACGGGTTTGGATAGGCTAGATGCGGAAAGGCTGTTCCCACTAGTTGATCGTACAAGGACTAGGGAACACAGATTTAAGATTTTGGGCAAGAGATACAGGGGGGATGTGAGGAAAAACTTTTTTACGCAGCGTGTGGTAACGACATGGAACTCGCTGCCGACGAAAGTGGTGGAAGCGGAGACACTCAGGGGGAGAAATTCAGTTGGCTGCACCACCCGTTAGCGCCTTAAGAGGGCGCTAAGTGGGTTGCAAGCCACTGCCTACGCCTCCCACTAAATTCCGCGGGACACTAGTGGTGGTGCTAGCCGTTAGCGCTGCGCCGCTACCGATGACATCATCGGTGTGCGCAGCGCCCCGCTCACGCCCTGGCCGTGATATTTGGAAGCGCCCCCTGATTTACCGCCGGACGCTATGTGCGACCGGTTCAGTGGGGCCTACCTGCGGCGGGGGAGGCACAAATTAAAGGAGAGGTGCGGGGCGGCCATTTTTGTTGTTGGCCGCCTGCCAGCACCTGCCTGCGCTCCCATCCCTGGCCTCCTGAACACCGGGCTCTTTTGCCGGCACTCGCGATCCTCGGGGGCCCAGCTGGGCCCCAGATTGCGCTGCACAAGGCCCCTCCCCTTTAAGAAGGGGAGGAAGGCCTGCAATACCGCAGCGCGACGTGCCGCAGCGTGTGGCACGATATTCAGTCGCAGCGCCCCAAGAGGGATGCGGGGCGCCTCCAGTAGCGCCGCGCTTCCCTTTGGGGCGCTACCACTGAATTTCCGGCGGGCGGCCACGAATGCTTCCGGGGCGCTACTTTTAGCGCCCTGGCAAGGCTGGCGCCCCAAACGGGGCTATAGTCAATTTCTCCCCCTCAATGTTTTCAAGGGGAGACTGGATAGGCACTTGAGGGAAATAAACTTGCTGGGTTACGGGGATAGAGCAGGTGAATGGGACTGATTGGATTGCTCTACAGAGAGATGGCACGGACTCGATGGGCCGAATGGCCTGCTTCTGTGCCGTTATGACTCTATCATATCTTTGATGCATTTAAACTGTTCCATCTGTATCTATGTAAAAAGGTTATCCAAATGTACTATGATACTAAAACACAGCCACAGGTTTACAACCTGCTGCCATGTTATGTCGTGCCACCGCTGTTGGTAACTTCCATGGTATGGCATGCCCCTTTAAAGACAAGAATAATTGGGGAAAATGTAATACTTCCATCATGATTTGAAATTCCAATAATATTTCATACATCAGAAATTCTACAGAGCTCTAATTTTTCCAGATGAATACAAGTATAGCAATTCCAATGTGCTATTCTCAGTGAGTCTTGGTATTCAAGTCTTGTTCAAAGTACAATCCTCCTTAGGACAAATTAGATGTGCAGTTATCAGCACTCAGGTGTTTGTTCAAACAACGATGGATCAACTGAGGGTTTATGTCGAACTGACTATTTCAAACAAAACTTGCAAGGTACCAATTCAATTGATCCAGATTTGTATGCAGCATCCAGTAGCAACAGTGTTGACAAATAGACTGAATGAAGCACAGATTTAAGAAACTGGTGCAGCAAGAGAACAGCATAAATATATCTATGTACACATTGTGATAATATCAAAATGAATGTAAAACCGATTTACCACAAGTAAAATCTCCTCCAAATGCTACAGGGCAGACACAGTGGTACTTTTCAAAGTCTTCTGAGATACATGTGCCTCCATAGTGACAGGGCTGTGAATCACAGGGATCTATTAAGGGTTTTAAATGAACATTGTTAAGATTTTCACTGTTAACAATAAAGTGATCTCTTTGAATAGAAAACAATGGAAATAGTTGTTAAATATCCATAACTACTAATTGTACAAGCCCACTATATCACAGAATCACAGAAACCCCACAGTGCAGATAGAGGCCATTTCGGCCCATCGAGCCTGCACCGACACATATCCCACCCGATCCCCGTAACCCCAACACATATCCCACCCTATCCCTGTAACCCCACCTATTTAATCCCCCTAACACTAAGGGTCAATTTATCATAGCCAATCAACCTAACCCGCACATCTTTGGACTGTGGGAGGAAACCGGAGCACCCGGAGAAAACCCACGCAAACACGGGGAGAATGTGCAAACTCCACACAGTCGCCCAAGGCCGGATTCGAACCCGGGTCTCTGGCGCTGTGAGGCAACAGTGCTAACCACTATGCCACCGTGCTGCACTATAAATAAAAGACATCTCAGAAAATCTATCTATTGATCTATAATATAATAAAAAAAAGGTAATGTGTATTTCTTGTCAGTCACATCACACTTTGTGTCACACCTTGTGTCACACTTAATTACAGGCAATTTTTTTGCAAATAATTGACTCATTCCAATTTCTTGCAACAATCGTTAAGAAAATAAATCCATTCATGGAATGTACAGAGACATGCTCCCACCAACAGAAAATACCTTATCAGCACATGAGTCAGAATGTCTGTAGCCTATAACATTAAAAATATTCTTCGCAATCTCACTTAGAAAAAGAAAGCTAGACATTTTGTCCTGATTCCAATCTGCAGCCTGAAGAGCAACTAAACACTGAATGACCTCACGCTGTACCGTTCACTCGTCAAACAATTAACTTTGATTGACCTGATGCTCTTCTTTACTTAAAAGCAATTAGACTTTGTGGGGGGGGGGGAAATTCGGGAAAATTTGCACCTCCCATTAGGGCGCTAATGGAGTGCAAAGCAACTAGCACCCGGGCACGGTGATTTTTGCGCCGCTCGTGAAATTGACTAGACATTTTGCGGCGGCGCTAAACACTAACGCCACTATCTCCTGCGCCTACAGGTCGTGACGTCAGTCGAGCGTGCAATGCCCCGGTAGCCCCCCGGACCGGATAATGAGTGGCGTCCCCTGCCTTACTGCCTGCTAGCAACGACAGGTTGAGGGGAATGTTTTGCAGTTGGGAAGGGACTGGGGGAGCGCTATTTAAAAGGCGACTGCTTCCTGCCTTTTTTTGTCGGTGACATTTTTGCACCACGTATTCTGAGAGAGAGAGAGAGAGAGAGAGAGAGAGAGACACTTCTGGAGAGATTCAATGCTGTGTGAAGGAGTTTTGGGTACTGAGCAGCACTTTGCAGGTTCATTTTGATTTGACCTTCCTTGCATCGATTTAGAAGAGACTATGGGGGCTGCATTCTGAGCTCTTTCCCTGGGCCTCTCTATTGTTCTTTCCAGCAGAATTGATGTACAGGTCTCTCCAGGCTGAGATTCAAGCCTGCAATGAGCAGGGTGTGGATGGAGAGCAAGGTGGACCCTCCCCTTTAAGAACTGGCCGGCGCCAGTGTGTCTGTGTTCCATTGCTGACTGACATCATATGAGCTTCGCCAGCGCTCTGAGATAGCGCCTCACTCCTTGCCATTAGTGCCTTAAGAGAGGTGTGTAGCGCCTGATTTAGCGCTCCAATCACCTCCAGGGGCGGTAGAAGCCAAGTTTGCAGTCGGAGGCGATAATTAGCGCCAGGCGCTAAACTTTGCGCCCGGCCGATAATTGCACCTCAAACGGGGCAATGCCGAATTTCTCCCCCTATGACTTTAAAAGGATACAGATGCAATTCAGGGGCGGAATAATAATTGTACATTACATGGTATAACATTGCTGTCCTTATAAAATAATAAATTATTCAACTTACCATGTGCAATGCCAAAAGATTTGCTGGCATAGATAAGGATCATTAATTCCAATTTAAGAACCTAAGATTTTGGGGACTTTTTTCCCCCCAAGTTTTATTTTAAGATTGTGCTTATTTAGACCTTGTGGTTTTAAAAGGCCAAACCAGTTGCACACTGATGCACTTTAAGACAGAATAATACTCTTATCCTTATAAAACAGCTGACTATCAGCAATGCTCTAGGAGATACAATAGTACTTAATAAAAAGCTTTTACCACAATCTTCTTTTTTTAATCACATTTAAATTAATTAAAGAGAAACTGCTTCAACATAAACAACAAAATTGGCCATAAGACCAGGATAGCGTGTGGGAATGTTTATTTAAGCAATGCATACCTGGGCAAGTTGTCCTGTAGCATCGAGCAAGATGTGTCTTATAAACTCGTTTCCAACTGCAAAGAAATATAATTTCTGTGAGCAATTATCAAGTTATTTTCATGCACAGAATGTAAAATATTATAGAATATCCAAAGTTTAGTACCCTCTTTATATTATGAAATCACACCCAATGAAGTATAACTTAGTTCCTTCACTTGATTCTTTACTAAATCCATTTATGTTGTGGATTTTGCAAAAAACATTGTTTTTGATTATGTTGTTCATGGGGGGAATGTGTTCACTGACCTACATTGACTCGTGGTTAAGCAACACCTCGACTTCAAAATTCTCATCCTTGTTTTCAAATCCCTCCATGGCCTCACTCCTCCCTATCTCTGTAATCTCCTCCAGCCCCACAACTCCCCTCCCCCCTCAGCCCCACAACCCCCCAGCCCCATAACCAACCCCACCCCCCCACCACCACCACCACCCAGAGATATCTGCGCTCCTTTAATTCTGCCCTCTTGAGCATCCCTGATTATAATCGCTCAATCATTGGTGGCCATGCCTTGTGTTGCCAAGGCCCTAAGCGCTAGAATTCCCTGCCTAAACCTCTCCGCCTCTCTTTCCTCCTTTAAGACACTCCTTAAAACCTACCTCTTTGACCAAGCTTTTGGTCATCTGCCCTAATTTCTCCTTATATGGATCAGTGTCAAAAAAATTTGTCTTATAATACTCCTGTGAAGTGCCTTGGGGCTTTTTACTACATTAAAGGGACTATATAAATACAAGAAGTTGTTGTTATTGAATGTAGTGTTGTTCGGCTGAATGAATTAAGATGGGCCAAATGGTCTTCCTCCTCCATAAGTATCTGGTGATCTTTTGAATTTTTTTTATAAGCCTTCGGTGTAATGTCTTTCGAAAATGCATATACAATACATCTACTGTATTCTCTTTATCTATACAATATGTCACATATTCAAAAAAACTCTGTTATATTGTCAAACAGAACTTGCTTTTAACAAGTCATTGGTGGCTGTCATAATTATCCCATGCGCCTCTAATTACTCACTAATTTGACCTTGAATTATGGATTCTAAGGGCTAGGTTTTGTGAATGGAGGTGAGTTGGAGGCGGGACAGCTGCTTGTCGTGTCAATGTCCCGCCTCCATCCTCGCCTGACCAACCAGAGGGATTTTCCCCTGACTGACCTTGTTAAGCCCACCCTGCGGGCTCAGCAGGCCAATTAGGGAGGAAGTCACTGACAGAGCACGTCAACGTCAGACGTGCTATCTGTCAAGACTTCTTGGAAGAAGAAACGTCAGCGTTTGACAGCTCTGTGAAGCTGTCAAACACTGACATTTGTAATGTATGTACCTTTAAGAGGGAGAACTACTTTTTACAGCTCATGTATACTGTAGTACCGGCAGTGACCACACCTGTATATAACGTTGAGTAGTAATCTGTACAGTTCAGTTGCAGTTTGAACCACGTTGAGTAAACACCTGTTGTACCGTTCTCTGCAGGCCTTTTCTTATTATTACACGGATGTAACAACATTCTCTTTAGTTTGATGAGCCTGTGTGTTCAGGACTCATCAAATGTTTCAAATTTGCAAATTTCACATGGCTGTTGGTTCGGAGGTTCCAACAGCCAGTCTGTGAAATTGACAAGGAGGATGTCGGCTCTCCCGATCCACCACGGCTGAAGGCTGTAGGAAGAAAACAAGGTAAGTAAACACTTTCTAAAACTTAACACTCACCTTGCATACTTACCACTCCACACTTGCACCCATCACTCACCTCTACATCTTACTTCCAGGTGCCTCTGACCGCCGCAGACCTCCTCCACGTCTCCTCCAACCCGGCGGGGTTCTCCGAGGTCGGGAAGCCTTCACCTGTGAAGGTAAAATGGCACTAATCCTTTTTTCTGCCTGTTAACTACCTGTTAACAGGCAGTTAAAAGGATTAAATGCCTTTCTCGCCCCCAGGAGACGGGACCCGAAGCTGCACATCTTCCCGCCTCCTGGCAAAAGGGCACGGAGGCGGAATGGGGACGGCTTTGCCATCCGCCCCCTCTCACACAGTTCAGGCTTGACATGACAGTCAGTCTCCACTGGGCCACTGGATAGAGAACTGGTTGGCAGACAGAAAGCAAAGAGTTGGAATAAACGGCTCTTTTTCCGAGTGGCAGGCAGTGACTAGTGGGGTACCGCAGGGATCGGTCCTTGGACCCCAGCTATTCACAATATATATAAATGATCTGGACGAGGGAACTAGATGTAATATCTCCAAGTTTGCAGATGACACAAAGCTGGGTGGGCGTGTGTGCTGTGAGGAGGATACCGAGAAACTCCAGTATGATTTGGACAGGTTGGGTGATTGGGCAGAAGCATGGCAGATACAATATAACGTGAATAAATGCAAGGTTATCCACTTTGGTGTCAAAAACAGGAAGTCAGATTATTAGCCGAATGGCAATAGATTGGGAGAAGGGGAAGTGCAATGAGACCTGGGCGTCCTTGTGCACCAGTCGCTGAAAGTAAGCATGCAGGTGCAGCAGGCGGTTAAGAAGGGAAATGGTATGTTGGCCTTTGTAGCGAGAGGGTTTGAGTACAGGAACAAGGATGTCTTGCTGCAGTTGTACAGGGCCTTGGTGAGACCACATCTTGAGTATTGTGTGCAGTTTTGGTCGCCTTATCTGAGGAAGGATGTTCTTGCCATGGAGGGAGTGCAGCGAAGATTCACCAGGCTGATACCTGGGATGGCAGGAATGACGTATGAGGAGAGATTGAGTCGATTGGGCTTGTACTCGCTGGAGTTTAGAAGAATGAGAGGGGATCTCATCGAAACTTATAAAATTATAACAGGACTAGACAGACTAGATGCTGGAAAGATGTTCCCGATGGTCGGGGAGTCCAGAACCAGGGGTCACAGTCTAAGGATAAGGGGTAAGCCATTTAGGACAGAGATGAGGAGGAATTTCTTCACCCAGAGAGTGGTGAACCTGTGGAATTCTCTACCAAAGAAGGCAGTAGAGGCCAATTCATTAAATATATTCAAGAAGGAGTTGGATATATTTCTTAAGGCTAAAGGGATCAAGGGATATGGAGAGAAGGCAGGAACAGGGTACTGAATTTGGATGATCAGCCATGATCTCATTGAATGGCGGAGCAGGCTCGAGGGGCCGAATGGCCTACTCCTGCTCCTATCTTCTATGTTTCTATGTAAGCAGGATCAATCTCAGTCTTTAGGTGACACTGCATGTTTCAGTGCTTTACAGCTCTTATTTTCTTGTCATTGTATAGTTACAGGACAACAGTTGCTAACCTGTAATAAGGACACAGCGTTGAGAAAGGTCCACCATATCCACTTGATCCCTTCCAACACATGAAGTTTCCTTTAAATTCCTTCACTGTTTCTAGTGATTTGCGATGACAGAAGTGGGACTCAAGTTTACAAGCTGAAAGGAACCATATTGCAAAGTTTTAATTGTACTTCTGCAAATATCTGATGATTAGTTATTAAAATGAAAACATTTTCTTACAAGGAATTGCAAACTTGAAAAAAAATTGGGGAACACTTTGACATGAATCAGTCATTCATGAAAGAAAGACTTATGAAATAATACTGAGTGGCCTGCGGGTGGCGCTGTCCGGGGAGAGTATAAATACTCGGGCATGGGCCCAGCTTGCGCAGGACATTCTTAACAGGAACTAGTGAAGGACACAACTAGACCTCCATGTTGTAAAACAGTTGATTAAAGCTTTGTTTAACGCTTAGACCAAGTGCCTAGTAGTTTTCTTATGTCACACTTCCAACTGAAAACACTCCCCCAGACTTTCCTTCCCCTTTACTAAATCCAACTATCATCTAATCAAATGTCATAGTTGGTGTGAGGTCTTTTTTTCCCCAGGTAGCAACAGGAATCAAAGAGCGAGTTAGACTTGAATTTGTATTAGGAAAGTACTTCATCTGAAGTGAGCACCTGATATCAGTCTGAAGCTGATGGTGGACAGGCTTAAAATATATCGGAAACAACAACAGAAGACGCTGGAAAAGCTCAGCAGGCCAGGCAACATCCGTGGAGAGAGAAATAGAGTCAACGTTTCAGGTCGATGACCCTTCATCAGAACTGAGAAAAAAGGCAGGAAATGAAACAGATTAAAAGGCCAGTTTGGGGGCTGGGAAATGGGGGAGGCGATGAAAGAACAAAAGGGAAGTGAAGAGACATTAAGAGGTATTCAAGACGAGACGAGATGGTAATAGGACAAGTAAAGAGACAAAAGATGGCTCTAGATGAAGTGTGAAATGCGCTGGCAGAATGAGAGACAGCTGCCATGTGGGAGAGAAAAAAAGGGAAAAGGCACAAACCAAAGGTGTGTATAAAAAATATATAGAAATGTAAAAGGGGCCAAGGTTATGATCTGAAATTGTTGAACTCGATATTGAGTCCGGAAGGCTGTAATGTGCCTAATCGGAAGATGAGCTGCTGTTCCTCGAGCTTACGCTGAGCTTCCATGGAACAATGCAAGAGCCCGAGGACGGTGAAGTCTGAGTGGGAATGGGACAGTGAATTAAAATGACAGGCGATAAAATATATCGGGGCTGATTTTCAATTATAGTGTACAACGGGCAGAGTGATCACACCGCCTGCCCAATGGCAAGACACCCAAAACATTTTCATGGTCAGACCTCAATGGAATTTGTTCAGTGCTCGATGGGGACTGATAGCCAGATAGGGAAATCCGACAGCTGCTCAGTAGAATCGATCCTCAAATTAAGGGTATGTGGGGGATGAGGTGGGGGAGACAATCCTGGGGAGGAGCAACTGCACAGCCGGCAGTGAGTGGGAAGACTTTGGTTGGGATAAGGAGGAGCAACAAGGTGTTTGCCCCATTTTCGGAGCTCCACCCACTGCTACCTGAAAATTGCGCTGGGGTCCTACAAACAGTGTAGGGCCCCAGCTTAAATAAAGCCTGTTTTGGGCAGAAAAAAACTGGCTGCCCATATTAAGGCCGATCCAAGAGTCGGATGGGCCTCAGGCAGCCAGTGGGCAGTAGGATTTTTTTTTTAATGTTTGCCTACTACCCCATTTTTCAGCATGAATGGGGCAATAGGCAGACCTAAATCGCCCCATAGACTTATTTTACAATTGTGTTCTACATAAAGTTGACACGCTTTCTTGTGTTATGGTATGCTTCAGAAGACATGCTAGATTAGATGGCATTTGCAGATGCATGCATTGAGGGTCTTGTACTGTTAAGACAGTTGCACACAGTCAAGCTCCTGTATTATACGAAATAAGAGAGGAAGACAAGAACCTTTGCAGATGGTTAAAGTTCTAATTGAGAAAACTGTGGACAACTTGTTTTGTTGTGCATTTATTATTCATCTTTAAAGTTCAGTACAATTTTTCAAAATGACAGTTAACACTTGATGAACTGGAATAAAGATTTAATTTTAATATGTAGTGCTTAAACAGCATTCTAAAGCTGTCAGAGCAATGGCACTCCAGGCTGCAGGTTAAGCAATGGAGCATCTATCCGTAGATTACAACATTTGCTGATTAAGAAATGTTTAAGGTTTAAATTCCCAGTCCCAGATTTTGTTCTTATGGTCAAGCAGTTTGTAGATTACCTGGCGGAATAGCAGAGCAGACGTCAGAGCTGGTCAGTGTGCTGTAGAGACCATTGACAGCATCATCAAAGTGCTCTGCAAACAGTACGTGGCTCTCTGTGGGTTCACTAGCCAGTGTGTACAGCTCCTCCCATCTGCCGGAAGAACAAGAGTTAGAGCGGAACTCAATTTACACTTGGACAGAACCACACACTCATGCTAGTTTCATTATTATTGGCTACAACAGAAATAACAACATCTACCATGTATAATTTTAACAACTTATGTACTCTATGGTATTCTGCTAGAGTATTTGACGTGTGTGTGTGTGTGTGTGTGTATGTGTCTGTGTACACACACATAATATAGATACACAGAGGCTGGGTATTCTGCGGCTAGTGACTCACCTCCTGACTCCACCATCTACAAGGCACATGTCAGGAGTGTGATGGAATACTTTCCACTTGCCTGGATGAGTGCAGCTCCAACAAAACTCAAGAACCTCAATACCAGTCCAGGACAAAGCAGCACGCTTCATTGGCATCCCATCCACCACCTTAAACATTCATTCCCTCCACCACTGACGCACCGTGGCTGCAATGTGTACCATCTACAAGATGCACTGCAGCAACTCGCCAAGGCTTCTTCGACAGCACCTCCCAAACCCGCGACCTCTTCCACCTAGAAGGACAAGGGCAGCAGGAACATTGGAACACCACTAAGTTCCCCTCCATGTCACACACCATCCTGACTTGAAAATATATTGCCATTCCTTCATCGTCGCTTGGTCAAAATCCTGGAACTCCCTCCCTAACAGCACTGTGGGAGCACCTTCACCACACGGACTGCAGCGGTTCAAGAAGGTGGCTCACCAACACCTTCTCAAGGGCAATTAGGGATGGGCAATGCCATGATATTCCCTCACAGCTCCCCAAGAGGGAGGTGGGGCGCTTTCAGTAGCGTCCCGCTTCCCTCTTGGGGCATTACCACTCATTTTTGGCCGTGGGGGCGCTAATTTTTTCAGGTAGCGCCCCGGTGAAGTTAGCGTCCCAAAGGAGGAGCGACTCAATTTTTCCCCCTAGAGCTCTAAAACGTTGTTGGCCCACATGCAGAAATTGGTACCTCAGGTAAACTGTGGAAGGATCTCAGTGACGTTATTATCCTCAGAACCCATCCTGAGTTCTAAAATGACCTCTTTGTCCATGGCACTTTAATCTCACATGCCCATGTGGCTACAGTTTCAACTGAGAAGCAGGGTGAGAAGGTGCAACATTCCTCCAAGAGTCGCCATCATGGGCTTTGTTATGCTATCTTCACAATGTTATTAGGCAGGGAGTTTTGTGTATTTAATTTATTTTCAGCACTGGCTTTTAAAAAAAAAAGTGAACACATAGGTAAAGGAAAGGATCTTGACTCCAATATCATTAAACGTCTAAAAGCAATTAATTCTCCAAATCGTAGGTTGTGTCATTCTGGGGCTCCATTAATCTTAAGAGCTAAAGTGTGAAATTTGCTGGGAAAATGATGCCCGATATTGAGGAATCCATTCTGATAGCCCACCATTCATGCTGCTCCTCACAGAACTTGAGGAAGTTCCTCACCTTGGAAACTTGACTCCAACAGCAAACACAGTTATTCCGGTTTCTTTCACTTGTGCTGCTGCTTGTAACACATTAACCTGAGATTTGCCGTCAGTAAGAATGACAAGAATTCGAGGAACGGATGAATTCCTTGCATCCAAAAAACCTTTATGAAGAACATACTTCAAAGCCAGGGCTGTCTGTGTACTTCCACCTCTGAGTTAATAAAGCAAACAGGATTAATGAAACTAGTGGTTAATAATACATGGAACATTTTAATATCCTTGTTCTACTCTGTCCTATATTTATTCTCAGGTACAGTGATGCCTAGGAAACTATTAGTGCTAATAACAAATAATTTGCTCGTTTCATTGAAACTGCAATCACAGTATAAATTTGTCAATGCTATGGGATTAACTATGAAAATTGAAGCTTATCTAGCATTAAAAATGCCTATTCTACTTCATCAGAAAATGTTCCAAACATATTTAACATGGACTTTTAAACATCCTACATGCAGTCAAGACTTCTAATCTCTCTCTGTTTGACATCAGCCACAAACCTGCTATTAATTAAATATCAGATAAATAAACAACTTTGGCAACAGACGTTTGAACAAGGGCATTGGCTCTATGCCAACTAAGTGGTGCTAATAACCTTGTGTTCCTCAGAGGAAAGGCACCCCAGGTTTGCTTTGTAAAAGAAAAATTATCTCCAGCAGTTCACTCACAAATACACAAACCCCATTCACACATTAAACTATGAATTCACCTTTTTTGGTAAATTTGTGTTCAGTAATGTGTATCCATTTAAACAGTGTATGTTCCACATCTACTGTGGAATGAAAACTCTCAATTCCTGATGCTTTAAAGAGAGCTGCAAAGTGATTAGATAGCAGTGTAGGGTAATACCCGTTTCCTTCCCTCCTCCTCTTCTTCCCATAGGAAAAGCCATAGGCCCCAAATTTCCTCGGCACCTGAGGCACATTTCTGGTGAAGAATTGGCCAGGAGTACAGCCTGGAGGTAGCAAACCCAGGCTGGAAAACGGCTCTCTACCCGGAAGACCTGTCACAGACCTTCTCTTTTATTCTTTCCTCCGCTCCTCCCTTTCCCTGCCCCCGTACTTGCTTAAAACCTATTACAGGTACACTATCCCTTATCCGAAAGCCTTGGGACCAGCTGAGTTTCGGTTTTCGGAATTTTTCGGATTTCAGAAGGTATTATTATAAGACTGGGAAATTTGTATTTAATATAAATTTTAAAAGTTCAGGCTACCTCTTGCGACTGTTCCGTGTCTCATTCCCCTTCCTGCTTCTCTGGAAAGCCGGATATCGGTTGACTCCTACTAAGCTGGCCCGCAAATCAGGTCGGGGGTCGGGTCGGGTGGGGGGGGAGAAAAGAATATTGGACGGGCCGCGGTTCAGGTCGGGTCGGGTTGGGTGGGGGGGCGGGGGGGAGAAAAGAATATCGGACGGGTCGGGTCGGGTCGGGTGGGGGGTGGGGGGAGAAAAGAATATCGGACGGGCCGTGGTTCGGGTCGGGTCGGGTCGGGTTGGGTCGGGGGGGGGGGGGGAGAAAAGAATATCGGACGGGCCGCTGTATTGTTGGGTTCACTCTCCCGGTACCTCCTTCACACTGCCCGGCTCGGCCTGCAATCTCCTACCCAGGAGGGAACTCTGTGACCCTCTGCCCTGCTCAGCGTAAGTCGTGCGCCACTCTGGTCATGTCGTGCGCACGACTTACGCTGAACGAAAAAACTTTCGGTTTTTAGAGGTTTTCGGTTTTCGGAAGTTCAGATAAAGGATAGTCTACCTGTACAACTCTAACTTTTTCCAGTTCTGATGAAAGGTCATCGACCTGAAACGTTAGCTCTGTTTCTCGCTCCACAGATGCAGCCTGACCTGCTGAGTATTTCCAGCATTTTCTATTTTTATGGTAAATAATATGGTTGGGGCTCAAAGGTTTGACTGTAGATATTAGTAATAGTCCTTAAAGATCTATCAAATAATGTACTTTGGAAAAAAAAGGTAACATACCTAAATATAATTCTTTTAAGTTGTTCCTTTACTTCTTCCTTTGTCAAGTAGGAATTCAGATAAAATTCAAACTTAGGCAGTGAACTGTACTGGATTACTCCAACTCTGACCTGCAAGGAGAAAATTGTTTAGTTCTAAAATGATTTCAGAATTAAGGGATTAGCCTTGTTACTGGCGCATATCTTTCCACATGAACTGAGCTCCAGTATGCCAAGGGGCATCGCTGGTGAAAGGTTTAATGATCAGCACTGTCGCTATTGTAAGGATTGTAACATACGCACAAATAATGAATACTGACATGCACCTATTGGAATGGGAGGGGACTGTGGCTTTCCTAAACAGGCACATAATATGCGACACTGGATGCCAAAATCTGTTTTGCTAAATTCCAAAGCATAGCCATTGAAAGGGAACTCTGTTAAAGTGACAGAAGCTCTTTTGTGGGCCTACATAGGCTGGCTATGAACATCAAACCTACGTTACAACTAGAGCATGAAGTATGTTCACTTTGCGAGGTGAGTGTCATCTCCCCAAGGTTTTAGGTCTATAGCTCCAACTCTGGGTAAGCAAAACATAGCGAAGGGATTATTCACTTTGCAAAGTGCACACTCACTTTGCAAAGTGCACCTACTTCAAGCTGAGGTCACGACCCTTTTGCTTGTGTTGATCTATACATGTGGGCTTAAGGAACAAACCACCAGAATGAGGCAACTTTATAAAGTGCATGACAATTAATGTTACACTGCTGATGGGTATGTCCTTTCAAGGGAAACGTTTTGCCCAGCACCAATTCAATTTCTTTCTAGTTTACCATATTACATTAGCAGGAGAAATTCGACAAAGGGGAACTTTTGCACACCAAAGCGATAGTTCCATTATGGGAATAGTATTACTTTTAAGCTTCCAATGCTATTTTTCAGTTGATGCAAGCTAACATTTCACATCGGTGTGAATAAAGGATGAACAGGTTTGACCCAGAGCTCTAAGAAAATTAATTTGCAAAGTTCAAACAAAAGTGAAGATTTTCATAGCACATAGAACTTACTGAATATTTCAGCAGTGATGGCTGATGACCTTCTTGACAGGTGAGGCACAGCTATATAGGCCTAACCAAGCCAGCATGTTACCATGGCAATGGGCCATTCACACGTGTGCAAAGTGTTTTATTGTTTTGTCCAGAGCTATCTTTCATTATAAAAAGAAAGCCAGGCCAAAGAAAAGAATAAGAGGGGAACCAGTAAACAGATGGGAGGAGAGGAAGGCAATAATCACTTTGGCAAAGCCAGCTCCTTTTCTTAAACTCGTTCTTCCCAATATGCACTTCGTAAACCTCCATCCCTCCCTCTAACCTCACAGACCCAGGCCTCTCTCTCCCTCTCCCACCCTCCCGGTCCTGGCTTCGAGCTGGTCTGTTCCTCAGCTGGCAGCCCTTCTCGTGGAATTCCACCAACACGATGTGGAGCTCAGCGCCACCACTCGGCTCTAACCTGCTCACCCGGGGCGTGCGTTGCTGCGGCGGCGCCACAGACTCCCCGCTCGCGCGCGCACACAACATTCTAGGTGAGGCGGTGCTCCCTCTGTACTTCAGTAAAGATGTTGTGAGGTGAAGGGGCAAAGAACTGGATGTAAAGCTATTTGCTGTTTGTGGGAGCTTGCTGTGTACAAACTGGCTGCCGCCTTTCCTGCATTACAGCAGTGACTACACTTCAAATGTAAAGTGCTTTGGGATGTCCTGAGGTCGTGAAAGGCTCTACATAAATGCAAGTTCTTTCTTTCTTTATTTATTCCTGAGGGATGCTATCACGGGTCCATTATTTACTAAGGGAATCAATGAATGATTGCATCTGTTTATAAGTCCAAGGTGGAATGGTTATGTTCTGTGAGAAAATGTATTTTACTGTATCACCTTACTGCTGCTGTTCATATGTTAGTTTTAATAAACCTTTCTCTGAAGTTTATAGCTAAAGCTATAATCTGATGGAGTATTTATTGTATCATTTTCCAAAATCTGAGTAATCACAGGAGAGATTGTGTATTTTCCAGTAAGCTAAAAATAGCAACAAAGGTTTACATTCTCCCCTAGGCAATGCTACATTGCCAAAAATTCAGTGTATAAAGTTACACCCTAGTTTCAGTGAGAAAAGTTTCACTTACAGCAGTGGCCTGTGTCCCAGAGCAATAGGAAAACATCTAGGTATAGGAATAGGCGTATTCCTAACCAAATCACTGAGGTCAACTCAGGAGAAACAATCCAACAGGTCTTTAATGAAGGATTTGACGAAGTACAGAAAACAACAAGGATCGATGCAGGAGAGCCGTGGAACAGGTCTTACCCGAACGGGGACGCCACGAGGACTAAGTAGGCAGTCCCGTGGATTGCGTCGTGACGTCATCGCGTTTTCACGCGCTTGGGGCGGTCACGTGATGTGCGACGTGACGTCATCGCGTTTGCCCGTGCTTGGGGTGGTCACGTGATGTGCGACGTGACGTCATCGTGTTTGCCCGCGCTTAGGGCGGTCACGTGCTGTGCGACGTGACGTCATCACTTTAGGTCGCGTTCTTAAAGGGGCAACGCCCCGTACCCGTTCTTAAAGGGGCAACTCTATACAAACATAGTTAAAGGGAATTATGTACAGTAAGTAAGAGACACTCGGTGGTACCGCTACATACGCCCCCCCAGAATTCGCTTTAACGGACAAAGTCAAACGGTGAGGGGGTCTGACAAGCCTGTCAGAACGACTCCTGTATTCCCGAAGTGGAAGCTGTTGAACGGCGGGCGGTCTGGCGGGTGGTTGCACTTGTTCTGGCGTGACGACGGTGGGCGGCCGACCTCGTCTCGGTGGCTGTGCGGTCTCGACGGGACGGTCAAGGTCCAGGTGTGCTGGCTTCAAACGGTCGACCGAAATGTGGTCCGGTTTACCACCGACATCCACCTTGAAGGTTTTGTCTCCTGCCTCTAACACGCGGAAAGGACCAGTGTATGGGGCCTTGAGCGGATCCCGGTGAGCATCGTGGCGGATGAACACGTAGTCGGCTTGATTCAGCTCCGCTGGAACGTGAGAGCCCTGAAACCCGTGATGTGATGTGGGAACCAGCGCGAAACATCTGGCTGCTGGGCGGCTGGCGGTCTGACGGGCGGTCGCACTTGGGCTGCCGTGACACCAATGGGTGTCCGACCTCATCGTGGCGGTTGTGCTGTTCCAACGGGGCGGTGGAGGTCTAAATGTGCTGGTCGTGAGCGGATCCTTACGTGCGTCGTGGTGAATAAAACGTATTCAACCTCGTGAAGGACCGTAGAAACGTGTGACCTCTGCAGCCCGTGGATCGAAACGGGCGCCGGTGCGAAAAATCTGGCCGTCTTTTAATGACTGGCAGACTGGGTAGATGCGGACCAATGCTCTGTTGGTGTTGTTAGGAAGTCCCCATTTGAACGAATTATTGGTGGAAACGCCAAAACGGGCGATCCAGGAGGAAATTAACATGGGTCTTGCCAGTCGGGTAACTCGCCGAGCAGGCGAGCGAACTCATCGAAAGTTGAAAACGCACTGGAGACGGTGCGTGACATAGTGCTACACGGTAACACCGAAGCGAGTTAACAGTTGCTGCGTTGATCAGTGATCAGGTATGGTCAGCAATAGTCCCGCGTGGCCGATCGCGGCCGTGGGATGCCCGTAGACCCGTACCTCGTTGGTCGCTGTGGCGGTTGCTATTTCATTCTTGGGGGAAACTGCCGGGAGGGCGGCAACGTTTCGCTTTCGCGCAGAACTGCGCGCGGTAGATTACACAACCCAGCAGGCTGACGAGCTGGGGCAGCGTCTGCGGGGGATGAGTCTTCGTGTTTCGTGAGGGATGGGTCCTCGTGGTTTGCGAGGGAAAAGTCCTCATGGTTCGCGAAGGATGGGTCCTCGTGGTTCGCAAGGGATGGGTCCTCGTGGGTCGCGAGGAGTGTGTCCTCGTGGTTCGTGAGGAGCGAGTCCTCGTGGGTTGCGAGGCGTGGTTTGCGAGGACTGAGTCCTTGTGGCATCTCCGCCGGGGCGCGCTCCGATCTTGTGGGCCCGAAAACCTGCAGCACCCACGCTTGGAGGGGTTTCATACTTGCTGTTCCGTTGGGAGATGTCGAGGAGGTGGACAATCCGAGCAGCGGTAGAGCAATCGAGTACGGAGACCGTATACAGGTACGTGGTCTGCGCCGCCTCGATGTTGCACATGGCGAACGGGGCTTCTACCAGAATAAAGCACGAGGGCGGTTGTTGCTCCCTGAATTGCGGTAGCGACAGCGAAACGGCTGGTGCTTCCATGGCGTGCTTCTTTTGTGAAAATCGTTCACAAAAATCGGAGTCCGGCTGCGCTTCTTTCGTGAAAAACGTTCACGAAACTCGGGGTCACCAATGTAGGAATAGGCGTATTCCTAACCAAATCACTGAGGTCGACTCAGGAGAAACAATCCAACAGGTCTTTAATAAAGGATTTGACGAAGTACAGAAAACAACAAGGATCGATGCAGGAGAGCCGTGGAACAGGTCTTACCCGAACGGGGACGCCATGAGGACTGAGTAGGCAGTCCCGTGGATTGCGTCGTGACGTCATCGCGTTTTCCCGCGCTTGGGACGGTCACGTGATGTGCGACGTGACGTCATCGCGTTTGCCCGCGCTTGGGGCGGTCACGTAATGTGCGACGTGACGTCATCGCATTTGCCCGCGCTTAGGGCGGTCACGTGCTGTGCGACGTGACGTCATCGCGTTAGGTCGCGTTCTTAAAGGGGCAATGCTCCGTATACGTTATTAAAGGGGCAGCGCCCCGTACATGCAAACTCTATACAAACATAGTTAAAGGGAATTATGTACAGTAAGTAAGAGACACTCGGTGGTACCGCTACATAGGTAAGGCCTAAAAGTGTAACAGAAACTCTACCCTCCAGTATTCCAAACTCATTTAGCTTTCATTTTGAACCGTCCTCACATGCTGGACTCTCCTACTTTGTCTGATAGATTATTCCAAACATTTATCAACACTTGAGTAAAGATCTTCTTTCCAAATTTCAGTTTATTTTTCACTGGGTGTTCATGTGCAGAGGGCGAAACATTAATTGCAGATATACATCTTTGTCGCTTTACTGTGATACTATTAGATAAACATAAAATATATGAGAGCCAAATGCTTTAATTTAAGAAAATACAGAAAATGCTGGAAATACATAGCAGTTCCATCACCATCTGAAAAGGGAATGTTTTGGGTGTAGCCCCTTTCACGTTGTAATAAATGTATGCAGTGATTTATCGTTCCTCAAATAACTGAATTTAAAACATGGCTTCTCCACGGAGATTATTTCCTCGGTTAATCCTGGCAGATTTACACATCATTTGGTTTTGCTTATACCATCAAATCAATTTCGGTTTAAATCTGATACAAGAAAAGTGTCAGTGGAGCCACATCTGTTATACGCGTATCTAGTTACACGCAGATTTTTTAGCATACATATTGTGATTCTGCTTATTCATCTCTGGTCATATTCGACACACTTAAAATTATTACATTAGATTAATGTTACAGGAATTAGACATCTTTTTTGAATGCTACAAAAAACTTAGTTTGGAACAGTGCACGCCTGTATTTTTCAATATATACTTGCAATATGTCCCAGAGAGTGAGGCACCTGCTGAAACACCTGCTCCTCTTCTTCAGAATTCCAAACTTAACCCTTAGAATGTAACCTTACTAAGTGCCGAATTAAACTGTGTACCACCATTATGGAAGGGTTAGAAGTTATGCATATATGATAATGTAATTCTAAAAAGCTGGCACTTTTATTTAACATTAATTTATTAAAAATGTTTGGTGTGCCAACATTATTTACAAATAATATGCAGCACATTTCCCACCTAACCTCTATATGTTTCTGTAACTTAGTTTCACCATCGGACCGTGAAGCTGCTCCCTCATTTGAATTTTCTGCTGTTGCAACAGTGCTAAAGGGGAACTGCAATGAATATCCGAAGATAGTAACAGATGGCCATAGATTAGTTACAGACATGTCTATACTGATCTTGAACAACTACAAACTCTGATCTGCCATAGATAACTTCTAGAGTTCAACCGTGTCATTCACTCCTATAAGTTGTCTCTCTGTCTTACTTTAATGGGGGTTGATCACACTACCCAATATTTGGGTAGTGATCAGGAAGGCCAATGGAATCTTGGCTTTTATTGCAAGGGGGATGGAGTATAAAAACAGGGAAGTCTTGCTGCAGTTATACAGGGTATTGGTGAGGCCACACCTGGAATACTGCGTGCAGTTTTGGTTTCCATATTTAAGAAAAGATATACTTGCTCTCGAAGCGGTTCAGAGAAGGTTCACTCGGTTGATTCCAGAGATGAGGCGGTTGACGTATAAGGAAAGGTTGAGTAGGTTGGGACTCTACTCATTGGAGTTCAGAAGAATGAGAGGCGATCTTATCGAAACATATAAGATTGTGAGGGGGCTTGATCGGGTGGACGCGGTGAGGATGTTTCCACTGATGGGTGAGATTAGAACTAGGGGGCATAATCTAAGAATAAGGGGCTGCCCTTTCAAAACTGAGATGAGGAGAAACTTCTTCACTCAAAGGGTAGTAAATCTATGGAATTTGCTACCCCTGAGACCTGTGGAAGCTGCAACATTAAATAAATTTAAAACGGAGATAGACAGTTTCCTAGCAGATAAGGGAATTAGGGGTTACGGGGAGAGGGCAGGGAAGTGGACGTGAGTCTAGATTCGGATCAGCCATGATCCTATTGAATGACGGAGCAGGCCCGAGGGGCCGTATGGCCTACTTCTGCTCCTATTTCTTATGTTCTTATCCTTCAAATAAACATAATTTAAAAAAACAGATTATCTGGTCATTATCACATTGCTGTTTGTGGGAGCTTGCTGTGCGCAAATTGCCTGCCGCGTTTCCTACATTGCAACAGTGACTACACTTCAAAAAGTACTTCATTGGCTGTAAAGCAGGTTGGGACATCCTGAGGGTGTGAAAGTTGCTATATAAATGCAAATCTTTCTTTTTACCCTATATTTACTTGTTACCCAGGTACGTAACAATAGCATCCCCTTGTGATCTGGACTGGATATTTGTGTCTTTCACAATCTCTCTGAAGGTAGACCGAGCAAACACTTGGTGAGACGAGGCCTAGTGCAAAATAATAAGCTGCTTTATTTCACTGATAGACGGACATACAGGACAGCCATTATGACTGCCCTCAATTAATTGAATGCTTACAGCTTGTCTGTGCATGATAATACAATATGAAGAACACACCACGCTAGCCCATATCAGTGAGTCATCTTACTGAACTGTCCTCCGGTATTTCTAACTTCTTTGCATCAATAAAAGCCCTCCCAGCTTTACCATTAGCAAACCTGATTGGCATTCCAGCCTTCCTGCTTCAAAAACCTTGCCTCCACATATCTCGCTTTTGATCTCTCTTGTCGCACACTGACTGGGATCAAAAGACTTTCCAACAGAATGGGTGTGAAGTGTTTTTCAATTACCCAGACAAGTTAACAAATTGCTTATTATTTAGTCTCTGGGGAAAATAACTTCATTTAGCATATTTAACCCCCTTTCGTCTAGGTGTCTTTTTAAAACTTTTGTGAATACATTTTGCTTAAAAACATTTTTTTTAAAAAGCCTTATTTTCAAATAGTTTCTGTGGAAAATGATGAACACAACTTCAGTAACAGCATTTGTCACTCATTATTCTATAGAGCAAGGGCCCACATTTACCAGGAGAGATGATATATGCGGCAGTCGTATTTATAGTTAAAGCTTCAACACTCTAAAACAGCTCCAAGAGAAGAGTTTATTAAAAAAACAAGGAATTCTCCGTCTGATTACAAACAATTGGTGATACAAGGCTTTTCTCCAAAATGAAATAGTTACAAATTCCTTCTCTATTTTGAAATAAATTTGCTATTTGACTAAGCGTGAACTTGGCTCAGTTGGTAACACTGTCGCTTCGGAGTCAGAAGGTCACTCTTGGCTGATACTTTAGTGCAGTGCCAACCACATTGTTGGAAGTACGACTCCCACCACTTACACCATCCACACTCAGCATGGGCACCTGCCTATATCGGGCAAATGGCGCTAACTGTTCGCCATTATTATAGCAGTTAATTACAAAGGCGGCACTTTTAACGTCTCACACGCACCGCCTATTTAGGGCGGCTCAATAAGTGCTTTCACCTCTACTTACAAATTAAAAGGTTCCGCCGATTTCAGCCAAACGTTGGGTCTTCAAGCCATTTCAATCGACTGTTCAGATCTTGCTAATCCCCTGTTTTGTATTTATCAATTTAAAAGGCTGTTCTGATTTCAGGCAAAAGTGAGTCTTTAAGCAGTTTCAATCAGCTGTTCACACTTCATTAAAGTGCTTCGTGATGAGATGCAACTTCGTGATGCAACTGCTAACAATTAGGAGAGGCAGCTGCTGAGTGAAATTTCCTGTTTTTTAAAAAATATGTTGGTTACTTACCCGTTTGGTTTTACCATCCATCGCATACAGCGGGCAAATCGCTGATAAGGGGACTGCCACATACTAGCAGGAGGTGAGGACTGTACTGTATTTCTGCCACCAAAACAAAAGTTTTTTTTTTACTTACCTGAATATGGAGCCAAAGGAGCAGGAACTGCAGGGTGCTGCTGACCACCACTTGCGCCCCCCTTCTCCCCCTCCTACCCAGGCCTCATGGTAGGTCCAGTGCCAAAGTCCTCACTGGCCAATCTTTGTCTTCTTCTCGACCAGCGCACTGCCTCTCATGGAGCCACTGGCGCCCCCAGTGCATCAGTCGTGTCCTGATGTCACAAGTAGACCAGTTTCACATGATCCTCTTGTTTATCAGTTTCAGTGCAGCAGTTCATGGTTGCTGCTGGGTTCATGCCCAAAGTCCAGTACGAACCAATTTATATTTATCAACTGACCTTGGGCAACTAGGCCCATCTATTACCATTTGGTCTATTTTTCATTGCTGGTTGCAAAGTCAGATTAGAACATTCAAATGGCCAACCACCATTTTTCTGGTGAAAGCTGTCAAAAACATAGGCTCCAAAATTCTGTTGGGATTGAACTAGAATTACTAAAGTAGAAGTTGGTAATGTAATGTTCTGATTACCACAAAACTGTGATTGAATGTGGCTGTTACATAGAATTACATCAAATTTAACAGCACAGAAACAGGCCATTCGGCCCAACAGGTGTTTATGCTCCACATGAGCCTCCCCTCACCTTGCTTCATCTCACCCTTTTAGCATATCCTTCTATTCCTTTATCCCTCATGTATTTATCTAGCTTCCCCTTAATGCATCTATGCTATTCTCCTCAACCAATCCACATCATAAACATAAAATGGTTACAGCACAGGAGGCAGCCATTTGGCCCTTCGAGCCCATGCCAGCTCTCTGCAAGAGCACTTCAGCTAGTCCAACTCCCCTGCCCTTTCCCCGTAACGCTGAAATTTTTTTTCCTTCAGGTACTTATCCAATTCCCTTTAGAAATCCATGATTGAGTCTGCCTCCACCACTCTTTCAGGCAGTGCAGTCCAGATCCTAACCACTCGCTGTGTAAAAAAGCTTTTCCTCATGTCGCCTTTGGTTCTTTTGCCAATCACCTTAAATCTATGTCCTCTGGTTCTCTGCTCTGTCTAGACCCCTCATGATTTTAAGCACCTCTATCAAATCTCCTCTCAACCTTCTCTGCTCCAGGGAGAACAACCCAGCTTCTCTAGTCTATCCACGTAACTGAAGTCCCTCATCCCTGGAAGCATTCTTGTAAATCTTTTCTGCAGCTTCTCTAAGGCCTTCACATCCTTCCTAAAGTGCGGTGCCCAGGATTGCACACAATACTCCAGTTGAGGCCAAACCAGAAGTCCAAGCCTAGATTACCTTGAGACTACCTCATATGTACATATTTTATACATGCAATTTGTAAGAATTTGTCAGTGTGATAATTGGTTATAACCTTAACTAAAAAAAAAAGCCATTGAACTTACCCTGCCAGGATTTATGTCAAGAGCATCACAAAGTTTGAATGCAACATGTTTGGATCTTTCGAAGCTTCCTTTGCCAATACTGTATGATCCATCCAGCATGAACAGCAAATCAATGGCTGCAGAGCACTGCATCACTACCAAAAACAAAATAGACTTAGATGGTTCAGAATTGACATTATGTTGATATAATCTGAAATTACTGAGGTTATATACAGTCCAACAAGCGAGAGTCTAACCACCACCCCTTGACATTCAACAGCATTACCATCGCTGAACCCCCCACCATCAACATCCTGGGGGTCACCATTGACCAGAAACTTAACTGGAACAGCCACATAAATACTGTGGTAACAAGAGCAGGTCAGAGGCTAGGTATTCTGCGCCGAGTGTCTCACCTCCTGACTCCCCAAAGCCTTTCCACCATCTACAAGGCACAAGTAAGGAGTTTGATGGAATATTCTCCACTGGCCTGGATGAGTGCAGCTCCAACAACACTCAAGAAGCTCGACACCATCCAGGACAAAAGCAGCCCGCTTGACTGGCACCCCATCTACCACCTTAAACATTTACTCCCTCCACCACCAATGTGGCTGCAGTGTGTACCTTCTACAAGATGCACTGCAGCAACTCGCCAAGACTTCTTCGGTAGCACCTCCCAAACCCACGACCTCTACCACCTAGAAGGACAAGGGCAGCAGGCACATGGGAACACCACCATCTCCAATTTCCCCTCCAAGTCACACACCATCCTGACTTAGAAGTATATCGCCAATCCTTCATCGTCGCTGGGTCAAAATCCTGGAACTCCCTCCCTAACAGCACTATGGGAGTACCTTCACCTCACAGCCTGCAGCGGTTCAAGAAGACGGCTCACCACCACCTTCTCAAGGGCAATTAGGGATGGGCAATAAATGCTGGCCTTGCCAGTGACGCCCACATCCCATAAATGAATATAACAAATAGTAACCTGCAGTTATATTTCCAATAATATTTTCTTTTGAATAGTTCAATAATGTGACCCTCAAATTGGAACTTCTAAAGCAGGACTAGATAGCTCACACTTGAATTCCAATGCATTGTGCCATGCATTAGCAGGAGATTGGCTGAAACCTCTGATTCCACTTACTGTGATTTTTGTACCTTAACTATGCTACCAGTGTGAGGCACTTTCCCCCTAGAGAAACAGGAAAACATCAGAAGGCAAATAACCCAGTGAGGTTGTTCGGCTGCACCAGAAACTGACCAGGGCAGGGTGCAGCCTGTGCACCCACCTTTCTGAGGAATAGCAAAGGGGTGGGTGGGTGGGTGGGAGGGGCAGGAGGCATGTGAGATTTAAAAGAGGGAGGGGAAAATATATTTAAAATGCACCCAACATTTTTTTTTACAAATTTATCATGCTATTCAAAAGACAAGAGCAAACTCACAATCTTTTGTCTTCTTTCATCCTACCATCCTTTATATTGATCTTAGTAACTAGTGTGACTGTCCAAAATCGTTGAAATAAAACTATGTACCTTTCCGATGTAGACAATTCAACTCCTTTAACCTCAAACGTAAATGAAATCTACCCGTCTCTCTATCAGGGGGGTTGCGACTGCTATTAACAGAGTCTTAGGCCTGGATATTAACTGGGGCGGGTTATGTAGGTGGCCGGGGGGGTAAGGGGGAGTTTTTTCGCCGTATGCTCTGAAGTTTACACTCCACAGCGTGCTTCTTTTGTACTTGGCAGGTTCCCCGCCCGGAAGTCAGCCTGATTGACAGGCTTGGCTTCCAGTTGGGTGGGGAGGACTCTGGAGGAGGCCACAGGAGCAGGTACGTCCGATCCCCGAGGGAGGGAGGGGTCCGATTCTTGACCCTGGGGGCCTTTGTATGGGGGGGGTGGTTGGATAGTGGGGGGAGTGTTCCTGCTCCTCCTGGCCCACAAGCAGTGCTGTAAAGGCACTGACCTTCTCCACGAAGCTGTTCTTGCCTCTCTTCAGCTGCCGGGTTTCCTGAGGCCTGGGAAACCCAGCCGGCCGGCAACTGTTAGAGCTGCAGGTTAAATGCAGAAGCTGCCAGCCTCATTAAAATATTTAAATTGCTAACCCACCCCATGGGAGCAGGTTGGCTGCCCACCCCTTGTCCCTCCTCCGTTAAACCCAGAAGTGGGCAGGTTGGAGTCGGGTTCCAGATTTTAAAATTTTAACATCTGGCCCGACCCCAACCCACCCGTTTTTGGGTGTTAAAATTCAACCCTTAGAGCGGCCCATAGGTTGGATTCTCTGTGGGAATATGGCTTTTTTTTTTACATCATTCCTTCAAGCTAAAAATGGCAGTATGCAAGGAGATAAGCAGCTTTGATAGAGGATTATGACATTAACCGATCTTAAGACACCATCTTTTCCTGAGAGGGAAGGAGAGCCTATTTTTCCTCCTCCCCATTTCTATTTTCTCTGGGTGTTCATTGCTGCAGTCTTGTCCGATCAGAAGGGTGGGATGGCCAAGTTTACTGACTTAACTAACTCCACAATTGGCATCTGTGATGCTTTCCATTAGGCAGCAGCTGTCTTGATCAATGTTCCCTGTAAGTTTTTTTGGCGCCGCGTGGCCCCTTTAAAGGGCTGCGCGGGCCGTTCAAAATGCCGCGTATGCGCGGTTTTTGCATTGAAAAGCCGGCAAGCCAGCTGTGCAGAATCCCTGGAGCGCTGTGCGGCCACGCGGCTTAAAGGGAACATTGGTCGTGATCCAAGCTGCTGAGCCACTTTCTCTCTTTCTTTAATGATCTGTTACGGTAACAGTTTTGTTATGTGCTGCAAGTTGCTGGAAGTTCGAGCTGGTAATGGTGCAGCAAGGGCAACGGGGCATCTGGGGCCTTGGTGGACGAAAGGACCAACAGTCTATCTCCTTAACCAATGAGATTTAAGGATTGAGAAAGGAATGGCGGAGAAGGAAATAGAGTGAATTAGAGTCAAATCAGGGAAGGAAGGAAGGAAAGGAAGGAAGGAAAGGAAGAAATGGAGGGAGGGAGGAAGGGAAGGGAGGGAGGGAGGAAGAAAGATAAGAAAAAAAATTAAAATTAAAATTTTTAAAAATCTCTAACAGCAATTTGCTACCTTTAGGAATTAGACTGTTATAACTGTTCCCTTTCTGAGCTGGAGAAATTGAGTGGCATTGCAAGAACATAAATGTCATAAAAAATGTACTCACGCTGTTAAGTACCAGCCCTAACTTTCTGCGGCGAGTTTAAGTGGCAATTAATGTACAAATGCCGCAATTTCTTGAACCTCCCGGGGACGTTGAGGGCGAGCTGCCGTTTTCATAAAACTAACAGCGGAGCGGGGCAAATTGTCCACAACTTGTGGCGATTCACAATACAATAGGGTATCCCTCTTCACAGGTTGCTAGACGATTTACAAATTAATAACGTCGTGTGCATTAAATTCGCCGCTATTTTGACAGCAAATTCTGCCCCAATATATTTCCTTTCTGCACCTTCCCCAATGGGATCTTTAAAAATGTACTATGCAGAAGGTCATGTTAAATTAAACTATTGCCACAAGCCAAATATTTTAAGTGTGGCTTTAAATAAGTAAATGACATCAAACAGTTTTATCCTTTTCCACCCTGGTCAATGGATCACCCATCAAGTATTAACATGTTTCCTGTACCACTGTGTGTTAAATCTGTGAGTTATCTAGTTAATTAAGACACAGACTAATTAATAACAATCAAAAACAGGTCTTTACTGGTTGGAGGTAGGGACTATTCTGAATACAAGATTACTGCACAGTGCTTATATACCGGTGTGTTCACCCCCGGTATTACGTCTACAGCAGCCTGAGAAAGTAGTACATCTCTTAAGGTGGAACAGGCTTAAGCTCTCTTAAGGTGGAACAGGTTACATACACAACACTCCTCCCTTCTTAGCTTTATAGTCATCCCCCCCATTTAACATAACGTAATAACATATATACATATATAACTTCATGTTTAACGTAACATATCACAGATTCAGTCTCTGCGGAAAACAGTTCACAGATTCAATCTCTGTGGTGTAGTCGGTTCACGTTACTCATTCAATAGTCCTTTCATGGATTTAACAGCTTGAACTTCCGAACTGATTTGGCTCCATTCGGAGGGACCACGTGTGTGATCTGGTAGAGGTGATAATGGTTCAGATGGGTCATCTTCTGTTTTTACTTTTCCTTTTCTGCTTCTTGGAGACTCTCTGGGCTCCATTGTCAGCTGCCACAGCTGCCAGCTGCATGCGCAGTTCCTCCTTCTCTTCCTCCTTTTTTCGTAGTAGAGCCACCTTCTCCCGATGTTCCGTAGACTTTCGGTGCTCCTCCATGATTTCTGTATGGTGGGAGTCGAAGTTACAAGTTGGGCAGGACAGGACATAGTAATATTCGGAGTCGTCCGACAGGTCAGCGAGAGGGTCGTCTATTTCCTCCATACCCAGCTGGACGTTAGCCAGCTCTTGTTCCAAATCCAGACATCTTTCCTGAAGAGACTTCTTCATGTGTACCTCTGCCTCCAGCTTTTTCTGGGCTTTCAGCAAGTCGTTTACTAGTGACCTCATTTGTGATTTTAATACTTCAACTTCCTTTGGAGATTGATTGATCGGACTATGCAATCCCTCTACCGGAGCAGCTGTTTCAGCGGTCTGTTGTTCTACATTGACGTGAGTCAGCGTACTTTTGGCATCCAATGGCTGCTCTGTTGCAGTCGTTTCAGTCTGTGTCGTCACATCAGCCATCTCAATGACTTTTGAGAGCTCCGAACCCTTTTCCTTTGAAGATCGCAGCTCGTGTTCAAGTTTTTCCCATTTCAGAGTCTTGTCCCTCAGCATATGAAGGAGTTGGCTGACCGTTAACTCTTCTGACACCAGATTATGGCACGCACCTTCAGAACCTGAATCAGCTTTGATTCGTTCGGCCTCCTCGCGCAGATGGTTGGTGTGCTCCTGCTCCATTTTCTCCATCAGTTGCTTCTGTTGCCTTTCCAGATTCTCCCACTCTGTAACAAAGAACTTTTTTATTTCATTCATCTCTTGCTCAAAACGGCGAATCATTTGTTCTAATTGCTGTTGTAGTTTGAAATGGAGTTGAGTTCGAGCCCAGTGTCCCTCAAAAATGTGCATATCAGTAGACTTGACAGACTCAGAATTCTCTGTTAAACTATGTTGTTGTTGCTCAGTGGAATTCTGTGCTGAAACTTTGTCTTTTGCACATGGGTTGGTCTTACCATCATCAGTTCTAGAGTCTGGGCTGATTATCTGCACCGAGTTCTCACTCTTTATGGCTTTTAGCGAATGCCAGTCCATATTTATGTTTCTAAACCACTCCCGGCCTAGTAGTGGTGGACCTCCCTCCGGTAGCACATATAAGTCCATTATTTGACTTCCTTCGCCCTTGTTGGCCACTGCAACCTTTATTGTCCCGATGGGGTACACTCTCTGTCCCGTGTAGGTTGTCAATATAATCTCCGTATCCTGTAGGGGAATATGTTGGAATAACCTTCTGTAATCTTTCTTATTCATGACCGACAATGCCGATCCAGTGTCCAATTCCATTTTTACTTGGACTCCTTCTATCTGAAGAGTAACCCAAATTGTCTGGAGGTCTGCACCCTTACCAACGTTGAGTACCCTTAAGCTAGCCAGTTCATTACTGCTAGCGTCTGAATCGGACTCCTGTTCGGCCACCTTGTGTACTTTTGCGTATTTTCCTTGCGGTGACTTCTTGTTGCTGGTCTTCTTCCCTGACCTGCATACTCTAGCTATATGTCCAAGCCTACCACAAGTTCTACATTCTTGGTTTTTAAACCAACACTGGTTCTGATCATGCGTTGTCTTTCCACAACGATAACATTTGCCAGAACTCACACCCAATTTGTGTGCACTGAGCTCCGGTGACCGTAGCTGCATTACTGCCGTGCCTCTCGCTGCGGCTTCGTGTGCTGCTGCCATAGTGACCGCCTTCTCAAGCGTCAGCTCATTCTCCTCGAGCAGTCGCTTTTGTGTATCCTGTTTAAATAAACCACACACAAATTTGTCTCGTAGTGCATCTGTCAGTCCCGTTCCAAACTGGCAATATTTCGCTAATTTACGCAATTCCAGCAAATATTCAGCATTGCTTTCATGCTGTAGCTGCCTTCTGTCGTAAAATTTAAATCGTTCCGCTAGCATCAGCGGCGTGGGGTTTAGATGATCTTTCAGGACAGTAACAATCTCATCGAACGTCTTATCCGCCGGTTCATCTGGTGATAACAGGTGTTTCAATTGCCCGTATGTCTTCGCACCCATTAAATTTAATAATGTTAGTGCTTTATCAGCCTCACGAATTTTATTGGCCTTACAATAATTTTTAACTCGTTCAACATATATGGCCCAATCTTCGATGTCACTATCAAAGTTGCTAATATTCCCGTGTTTAGGCATTGTAGTACTTTATCAGATTTGCAATTTCTCAGATTTTTTTTTTTTACTGCTATCCAAGATGGCGGCTTCCCGCTCTTGCCGTCGTCCTCCGCCCACAAAATGGCGGTTTTCCCGCGCTTGGCGGTCTTCACCCGTCCCCCGACGCCGTCTCCCTTCAGCCCCCGAGTGCGGCCCTTATCTTCGCCGCGATCGCCCGAGTGCGGCCCTTATCAGCGGATGCGATCGCTGGATCGCGAAGTGGCTCCCGACCGAAGCGGCTCTCGGCCCTTATCTGGAGATGCGATCGCTCTCGCGGCTCTCGGCCCTTATCAGGAGATGCGATCGCTCTGTTGAAACGCCTCCCGCTCGAAGCGGCTCTCGCGCCCTATTCCTCCGGCTCCCCCAGCCCCGTTCGTGCGGCCAACGCGGTCGACTGCCTGTCGCGTCGCTGCCCGGCTCAGACAACGGCTTACCCACCACCAAGCTGGAGAAGAAGCTGACGGTCCCCGATGGAGGCTCCGAGATCAGGATGTCTTCCAGTGGGGTGGAGAGGGTGGAAACCTCTCTGCAACGTCCTGGCTGTGGACGAAGCTGCCGTGGAGTGACTGCCGCAGGGTCCGAATCAGACTCGTCGCCAGTGTTAAATCTGTGAGTTATCTAGTTAATTAAGACACAGACTAATTAATAACAATCAAAAACAGGTCTTTACTGGTTGGAGGTAGGGACTATTCTGAATACAAGATTACTGCACAGTGCTTATATACCGGTGTGTTCACCCCCGGTATTACGTCTACAGCAGCCTGAGAAAGTAGTACATCTCTTAAGGTGGAACAGGCTTAAGCTCTCTTAAGGTGGAACAGGTTACATACACAACACTGTGCATCACATTTATTCCCATTGCATTCCAATCTGCCATTCCCAAGTCTGTCCATTCAGTTTATTTAGATATACATTTGAATGATATAATCATCATCTGGCCATATTGCCTGGTATCATTAGCAAAATTACATTACTAGATGCGATCTACTTCATTCCATTTATGAGCAATACAAGTAAAAATATGACCAAAGACTTGGGAAAATTATATACCCAAGACTGTACATGTGGCTGGTATCAATAACATGCAGGTTAGCATACCAGTCATCTTCATCTCAAAGTGCCTCCCCCTCCTAGCTGACAGAGGCAGGATAACAATGACAACCAGCAGATTGAACTTACCAAAGTAAAAGTGGAGAGAAATACAAAATGAAAAGAAAGGAAAATCAACATAAACTTTTAATTTTTGTAAAATAAATCTGTTATTAAATTAAAAATATGCACCAGGTTCCCAGACTTAATTCTATGCATTCAAATTATAGCTGTCTCAGTGTTGTTAGTCATTAGCTCTTAGACACACATTTATACCCAATAGTAGAGTTCGGCTCTGTTTTGACATGTCAAGTGCACAGTTAGGATTTATGACTGTAATGCAAGTCAGCCCAATGTTTAACTTGAAGACAACTTGTCTTTAGACTGTCTCCAGAAAGCCTAAGAATGTATCACACAGTTTCTACCTTCCCTTTGTAATTGTGCATGGAATTCTCCTTGCTATTTTGAGGCCTATGCAACTTTCCAAACTGAGATTGCTTGAAAAATGATTTGAATCCAAAAAGAAAGTCACCTACACTGTCCAGCAGCGGAAATCTTCACAACTGTTTCATGATCAACGTCAAGTTTTTGCAAGCAGAAGGATGACAAGACTGAAATAGAAAAAAAGCCTAGGGTTAGAAACTCTGCAATAAGCGTCTTTTTTTCATTTATTGTCACGCAGAGAATAATTTTAAAAATACACATTATACAACAAAAGCATACAAAAACACAGGTAGAATTTCAATGATCTACACAAATAATGATTTCTCTGGATTTAACAATCTAGATGGTACCGTATATGATTTCTTTTCATGTATTACTTTCTGCAAGACAAAGGGGTTTTGATCAGGAGTTTGATGCCATGGCTGATAGCAGCTTTATAGGACAACGTAAGGGTTCTTCTACAATCGGCTCTTAATCTCAAGCTGCCAATAACAAGACAATTGTCATTTTCTTGTGACAGTAACACTCCTTACATTACAACAGTGGCTACACTTCAAATGAACTTCATTGGCTGTAAAGCACAATGAGAGCCCCTGAGGTTGGGGAAGGTGCTATATAAATTCAAGTCATTATTCTTTTCCTCGCTTCGAGTTATTTATTTTTTTTACTCAACTTTCCCCAATTGTGTCTCCCAGAATCACAGGCTGTCTTAGGCCAGGAGAGCCGGCTAATTTCAGCAGATGCCTGCTGATGCTGCCGTGAAGCTAGCCCACGAGGAGGTGTGCGACAGCAGCTTGCGAGTGATCCGAGCCCTGGTGTTTCCCCACAGCAACAGCTAAGATTCGGAGCTCAGCGGTGGGGGAGATTCCAGGTATGAATCCATGGCCTGTTACAATAAGTTGTGGATGCAACATGCTGCGTCTCCTCAGCTGTTTATATTCAATATGCTACTTAACTGATACCTCAAATTCCTCTGAGTCTTTACTCCTGCTAATTACATTTTTCAAAACGTTAAGAACCTCACACATAACTAGAATGCACTGTTGCATACTGTTGATACTGGCATCGAGAAAGACCATAAATACCAGTGGTGGAAAGCCCATCGCCAAGTCTTTCATTCTTTTCTACAACAACAACAACTTGTATTTATATATCGCCTTTACTCTAACCGGAACTATAGCAGAATCTCTTATTAAAGTTTGCATTTATAATTTACATTGGTTTCCAGCATGTTCTGGCATTCACACATTGAAATTCCAGAGCAGTGATAAGATCAAACGGCCTTGCAAAACACAGCATGAATGTTGAGACTATTTTCTCCCAATGATGAAAACTAATTTTAAATTATGGGGTATACAGAATAAGCGTTAGAAATCTAAAAAGCTATCTTTATTGGCACCAATGCTCAATGGCGGATGGCACAGTCATCAGCGTAGGTGCATCACTTTTCAGTTAATAATGTTGAGTTTGCAGTTGTGAGGGAGAAATTCATACTCAGGCTGAACTTTTCCCCAGGTAGGCGGGTTGGGGGCAGCAGGGCCTGATTTGAATGTGAGGCCTTGGAGTGCCACCCGCAGCCAGGCGCTGGCTGGCAGGTAGGCCTCAGAAGCGAGGGGCCGATCTGGGGGAAATCGGCAGAGGTCAAGGATCGGGAGGGGGAGACAGCATCAGCAGGGGTTGGGGATCGCGGTGAGGAGGGGAGGGGAAGACAGCAACGGCAGGGGTCAAGGATCGCAGTGAGGGGGTGAAGAGAGCATAGGCAGGGGTCAGGGATCACGGTGAGAGGGGTGAAGAGAGCATAGGCAGGGGTCAGGGATCACGGTGAGGGGGTGAAGAGAGCATAGGCAGGGGTCAGGGATCACGGTGAGGGGGTGAAGAGAGCATAGGCAGGGGTCAGGGATCACGGTGAGGGGGTGAAGAGAGCATAGGCAGGGGTCAGGGATCACGGTGAGAGGGGTGAAGAGAGCATCGGCAGGGGTCAGGGATCGCAGTGAGGGGGTGAAGAGAGCATAGGCAGGGGTCAGGGGTCAGGGATCATGGTGAGAGGGGTGAAGAGAGCATCGGCAGGGGTCAGGGATCGCAGTGAGGGGGTGAAGAGAGCATCGGCAGGGGTCAGGGATCGCGGTAAGGGGGGTTGAAGACAGCATCGGCAGGGGTCAGGGATCGCGGTGAGGGGAGGGGTGAAGAGAGCATTGGCAGGGGTCAGGGATCGTGGTGAGGGGGGGTGAAGAGAGCATCGGCAGGGGTCAGGGATCACGGTGAGGGGAGGGGAGAAGAGACCATCGGCAGGGGTCAGGGATCGCGGTGAGGGGGGTTGAAGACAGCATCGGCAGGGGTCAGGGATCGTGATAAGAGGAGAGGTGAAGAGAGCATCGGCAGGGGTCAGGGATCACGGTGAGGGGGTGAAGAGAGCATCGGCAGGAGTCAGGGATCGCGGTGAGGGGGGTGAAGAGAGCATCAGCAGGGGTCAAGGATCGCGGTGAGGGGAGGGGTGAAGACAGCATCGGCAGGGTTTGGGGATCGCGGTGAGACATGGCCGGGGGTGGCTGGTCAGCCAGGGATCCGGGCTAGCCACCGGTGTATCGTGGCTGGTCTCATCATCATCGTTGGAGGGCAGCCTGGGAAGGTGATCGTAGGCCTCGTGGAGGGGGGTGGTCTCCGATCGCTGGAGTGGGTTAGGCAGGGACTCTGGATCCAGGAGGTAGGTATAAAGCCACTTACCTCCTGGATGCAATAGTCCCCGCCTCGGTTTAACTGCCAGGTTTCACGAATTTCTCGCTCCAAACCCACCCATTTTTTTTAGTGGAAAATTCCAGCCTCAGACTATTCTGCCTACCTGGCTTAAAAAAAGGAATAGAGTCATAGTCATAGAGTTATACAGCACAGAAAGAGGCCCTTCGGCCCATCGCGTCCACGCCGGCCATCAAGCCCTGTCTAATCTAATCCCATTTTCCAGCATTTGGTCCGTAGCCTTGTATGCTATGGCATTTCAAGTGCTCATCCAAATGCTTCTTGAATGTTGTGAGGGTTCCTGTCTCTACCACCCTTTCAGGCAGTGAGTTCCAGATTCCAACCACCCTCTGGGTGAAAAGGTTTTTCTTCAAGTCCCCTCTAAACCTCCTGCCCTTACCTTGAAACTATGCCCCCTGGTTATTGACCCCTGTACTAAGGGGAAAAGTTCCTTTCTACCTACCCTATCTATGCCCCTCATAATTTTGTACACATCAATCAGGTCTCCCCTCAGCCTTCTCTGCTCCAAGGAAAACAACCCCAGCCTGTCCAGTCTTTCTTCATAGCTGAGTAAGGATGAGAAGACAGTAGAAGCAGATGAAAAAGATGGAGCCAATAGTTAGATTTTTTCAATAGTGAATTTTGTACTCAACAAGGTGAGGGGTATTAGCATGGGAAATGAAAGGTTTTCCCATTTCAAGCATCTGTGCCAGCACATACACACTCAGAACAAGTAGAGTATCGTAAGCAGCTCTTTTCCTGTTGCCCCTTTCAGCTTTCCTGTTTAAAGTGGATTACAGGTTTGGTTACCAAGATGGAGGGGACAGTAAGCTGTCATCATTCTGACAGCCATCAGCAACTCACTGCGCAAAACGTTACAACTACAACAGTATTCTCCAAATGTGCATACTTGGAAGAAACTGGAATATTGACATTGTCTTTCCTACATTACAACAGTGATTACACTTCAACGGTATTTTATTGGCTGTAAAGCGCTCTGGGGTGTCCTGAGTTCGTGGAAGGCGCTATAGAAATCCAAGTAAGTCAGTCAGTCAGTGAGCTGAATGAGTCAATGGGGGAGAAATTCGGTATCGCCCCGTTTGGGGCGCTAGTATTGGCGGTACGCAAAGTTTAGCGCCAGGCGCAATTTATCGCCACCTCGAGCGATATTGGGTTGCAGCGCCCCTGAAGGTGATTGCAGCACTAAATCAGCCGCTGCACGGTACTCTTAAGGCGCTAACCCGGCGGCGCTACTCAATTTCTCGGCGGCCAGACGCAGCGCAGGTGCTGTCAATAATCGATTTCCCCGAGACACGCTGGCGCCGGCCAGCTCTTAAAGGGGCGGGTCAATTAACATCAGCAGCCACACTCTGCGCCTTGTAGGCCTCAAAATCGGCAGTGACCTACCTGTGGCGTTCAAAACTTCCAAGACATGGAGAGGGTCAGGCAGAGAGCGGAGCACTTTAGCGATGGGGCATTGGATGCTCTGGTTGGCGCAGTGGAGCGCCGGCGAGCTGTGCTGTACCCCGAGAATGGCAGGAGGCCTCATCAGAGCGAATACCGCAGAGCTTGGAGGGATGTTTCCCAAAGAGTCACCTCCAGCAGCATGGTGCCCAGGACTCCTGTGCAATGCAGGAAGAAGTTCAACGACCTCACTCGGGTCGTTAGGGTGAGTGCCTTTTTCACAATCATCTTCATCCCTCCATCTGCACCTGACTTTATGGCCAGAGGGTGCACGAAGCCCCAATGGCCATCTGCCAGCCAGCACACATGGCCCTTTCTGGAAACACACACGCACATTCAGATCAGTGCATAATGTAAGGGCTATTCTACCATGGGGGGCATGTAGTGTCAGCTCAGGGCAGCATTTTTCATCACTTCCCGTCCTTTCTCCTGCAGGCCAAGCTGGCCAGGAACCGTAGGGAGCAGCTTTGTACCGGAGGAGGCCGGCCTCACCTGCAGACCCTCACAGACCTCGAGGAGCGAGTCCACCAGATTGTTGGAAGCCGGATGAGTGGTCCTGTCACCTCTGGAGCTGCCGACCCCATTGTGCACAGCGATGGTAAGGTCATCACCTTTTTGAACTCTCTCCTTCCACTTGTTCCCCCCACCAGCATGCTTTTTCACTTTGGACCCAAGTCAGTGCATTGCAGCACTCATGCATCCCTTGCTGCCACCCTGTTCTTTTGCTAAAGCCACTCTTCAACCTCCCTGCTTTCAGAGGCTGCATCACCAGCTCGGGAGCCAGGCCCTCAAGCTGCCACTGCCACTGACTCTGGAGGCGACGAGCAGGAGGAATCCGGACCATCCCTACCACCCTCAGGCGAGCCAGCCCATCTGCAGACTGGGGAGACTACTTCCCTGGAGGGGAGCGGGGGGGGAATGCTCTGAGGAGGAACCAACTCCAGGAACCAGCAGGCTACAGCAACGCAAGGGGGGTAGGGAAGCTCGGGGGCCGTCTCCCCGGAGGGTGAGTCAGGCCGTGAGTGCTGCTGCACAGAGCGCAGAAGAGGTGCGTGCTCTCGCAGAAATGAGCGCCCAGGCTGGGCTGAGGCACACTGAGCTCATGGCTGCAGTGGCAAGGATGCCTGAATCCATCGAGACACTGGCAAGGAGTGTCCAAGACTTCGGCGCAGCACAGGCAAGGAGTGCGCAGGACTTCGGGACAGCACTGGAAAGGACTGTCCAGGGCTTCAGGACAGCACTGGAAAGGACTGTCCAGGGCTTCACCGAAGCACTGGCACCTGCCACACAACTGCTGAGTGCTGCCACGCAGTCACTCACTGGTCTCATGCAGACGCAGATTGAGGCCACGCGACCACTGACTGCTGCCACCCTCGCTGGATCAGGCAGGATTACCCGGGGGCCTTGCAGCACCACAGCAGGCCAGCAATCTGTGGACCATCCGATTGCTGCACATGCTGCGGTGCTGCCCCGTCAGAGTGCCAGTGTGTCGGCCGACCAGGGAGCTGCTGTCCGCTCTCAGGATGACAGCATTCCTGATGCCACCGCTGGCACGTCTCCACTGCAGCTGCCACCACCTGCAGGACAGACTGCTTCCACCCATGCACAGTTGGAGCAGTCAGCAGCCGGGCCCGCCAGGCCCAAAGGTCGTCCAGGCCATCCCTCAGGGACATCTGCGCTTTCGGACAGTCAGCAGGCCTCCCCCAGCCTTGCTCCAGCCACTGGGGTCCCATTACGGAGGAGCTGCAGGGAGGGAAGGGACCAATCTCGCAAGAGAAGCAGATCACCATCAAGTGAGAAAGAGTAGAAGGTGCTGCTGAAACGTCTTATTTGTAGAAATCAAGGCCGACGATGCTGGTCTGAATGTTAGTTATGTTTTGGACAGTCTCCCAGGTGTGCGAGGCACTTAGTTTTGCTTTCTGTTGCCATTGCTTTGTCTTGTTGGAAGGAAGCACATTTTGTACAATAAACAACTTTCTTTATTTACAATGGCCATGTCTGCTATTTACATGCATTTTGCCCTTCACAGGTTTTGGGGTATCAGAACGGTTCCATTCCTGTTCTTGGAATGGCAGCAAGCATTCCATGAGAGGGGCCTAGAAGCGACTTCTGATCAGCCTCTGACGGACGGCCCTTCCAGTTTGTGCCTCCCTCCCATCTTGGTCCTCCTCCTCCTCCTCCTCCTCTGCTGGTGCTTCAATGTCTGGTGGCATTGGCTGGGTTCGTAGGATAGCGAGGTTATGCAGCATGCAACATACAACCACGAAGTGGGAGACTCGCTCAGGCGAGTACTGCAGGGCTCCTCCGGAATGGTCCAGACAGCGGAACCGCTGCTTCAGCACGCCGATTGTGTGCTCCACAATGTTCCTCGTCGCTTGATGGCTCGCATTGTAGCGTTCTTCAGCAGGGGTGCTGGGCGAACGGAGCGGGGTCAGCAGCCACGGGCACAGAGGATAGCCCTTGTCCCCGAGAAGCCAGCCTCCTGGGTGAGCCGGGGCCTCGAAAAGGTCTGCAACAGAAGTCTGGCGCAGGATGAAGGCATCGTGGCTGCTGCCTGGGAACTGCGCATTCACTGCGAGGATCAGCTGTCGGTGGTCACAGACCAGCTGGACATTCAAGGAATGGCACCCCTTGCGGTTGCGGAACTCCTCCGGATTCAATACAAGCGCCCGCAAAGCCACATGCGTGCAGTCAATGGTGCCCTGCACCATGGGGAAGTCCGCTATTGCTGCGAAGCCCTCTGCGCGCTCCCGCTGTTTGTCCAGGGTCATTTGGAAGGAGATGTACTGCCGCCTCCTTCTAAACAGGGCATCAGTCACTTGACGGATGCAGCAATGCACCGCAAACTGCGAAATGTTGGCTATGTCCCCAGTTGCGGCCTGAAAGGAGCTGCTTGCGTAGAAGTTTAGGGCAACAGTCATCTTCACAGCCACCAACAGAGATGTCCTGCACCTTATCTGAGGCTGCAGATCTGGCTGAAGCAGGTGGCACAGCTCAGTCACCACCTCCTTTCTAAAGCACAGCCTTCTGATACACTGCTCCTCCGACATGTTCATGTAGGAAAACTGCTGTCGGAAAACCCTGGCAGCGTAAGGTCTGGTGTGGCGACGTCTGTTGGCCCTCCTCCGTCTGGCCATGCCTGCCCCTCTCTCCCTGTATCTCTGTGCCCTTTCCAGATGATTCAGCAGCAGGACGTTCCCTTCCAAAGCAGCCCCCATAATAAGTGTGCACAGAAAGTTTCCCCGTTTGAAATGCTCACCAACAGCAAGGTGATGGTCAGAAGGCTGAAGTTCTTCTGCCAGCGCTGGCTCAGTGGTGAAATGGTTCTCAGTGTGCAGCTCAGCAACTCTCTGTAACTCTCAAAGAAGTTGTGCTCCAAAAATGGCTGCCACTTTTATACCACAGCAGTCCCCTTTAAAGAACGCCCCCCCAGCCCGACAGCGACTGGGGAATGTTCCAGGTAAGCTGTCCTTCTTAGCGCCAGGCGGAATGGAGGGGGGCGCCACTGAATTTCCGGTCCGGGGCGCCCAAAAGGCGTTGCACACTGAAATGATGTCATGATCTGCCTGCGCCCGTGAGCGGGCGCTAAGATTTAGCGCCGGCGCTAAATGTCCGCTCAATATGGGAAGAGGCGCAGGGTTCGCTGCGCCCGGGCGCTAGTTGGTTAGCGCCCCACTTCTCGGCCTCTTTAGGCACTAATGGGTGGCGCAACCAACCGAATTTCTCCCCCAATGAGTCTCTAATTCTTGCAGCAGTCAGACTTCACTTTTAACAAGATATATTGTTTTATTTTACATTTGACAGGAACATGTGTTTAGTTCGATGAGTGGCTCATTGTAAGGATAGTCCACATCCCATCAGTATGCCATTCCTGGGCTATCAACATCCCCCACCATACAGCTGACATAGGGCCACATTAGAAAATTGTGCTTCATGTTGGGTTAGCTATGACCACATGCAGGTTAAGGAATTAGTGCACAAAGCTGTGTACTACAACCTTTGTTATCTCTTAAGGTGCTGTTTGTAACCTATGACCACAGAGAGAGGGTGTCTGCAAGTGGAACTGGAGAACAGCTGCTCCCTGAATTATAACTTGCGACGATATCATATTTGGACAAGACACAGAAACCAGAAACAGCTGCTACAAGGCTAAAATCACCAAGTATGATCTTGTCATCACCTGCAAAACTGTTTCCAAATAAACACGAGTATTACACTTTAACACTAGTAGCAGTTAGCCACCTGTTTAGAATTACTGCGATTTGCCTTTTACATGCAATAAAAATTCTCCTATGGGCTTTGTGGGCCCAATCACATTTAGAACAAGTAATGTTAGTGCTGAGTGAAAATAGCAAATACTGAGAAGAGAGTTCCTTGGAATGTTTTTTGTCGCACTGTGTCAAAAACTGCGACTTGTCAGTTCTCAATTCATGCAACACCTTGCAGTATCAGACACACTTCAGGCTGGAAAAAGGAGAGGAAGACCGTCATAGTACACTTCCACCCATCTCCTTCTGTCCTGACAAAGAGCAACCTTATAGCAGGAGTGCTAGGGACGTTGCCAGCGGCTGCCCTGCTCTTCCAAGCAGCACTGGGGGGAAAGACAAGAAACGATAGAAAAACAGACATCTAGTTCTAATCATGGGGCTGGATTTTCATTCAGCAGTCGGGAAGGAGGCGGGACTACAACTTTCGGGTTGTAGTCCCGCTTCCATCGACGTTGGGCCAATCAATGCGATTTTCCCTTGATTGACCTTGTTGAGCCCGCCCAGCGGGCTCAGCAGACCAATTAACGGCCACCCGGCAACAGGTGACGTCACAGACTGAAATTTCATCTGTCAAGAGTTTTTGACAGATGAAATATCAGCGTTTCACAGCTGTTTGAAGCTGTCAAACACTGGCAGTCTGACTTCTAACCTGAGTCCTTCTACACAGACTCAATTAGAACTGTCACCGGCACTGAAAGCTGTCACTTTTGAGTGATGGACTCCCGACGCCTAGAGGAAGAAAGGCTGTTAAGGTAAGTACAGGTATTTTAAACTTCTTTACACACTTTAGACACACCAAACACACTTACCTTTGCACTCATGCACCCATCACTCACCTGAATACCGACATCTCGACCTCTCCAAGTCCTTCAACCCGACGGCCCGCCTGCTCTAACCTGGCGTGGTTTGGAGCCGTCGGGAATCCCACACGACACCCCTCAAAATAGGGATTAGGCTAAAAACTGCCTGTTAACTACCTGTTAACAGGCAGTTAATTGGCACTAATCCCTTCCCGCCTCGGGTCGGCAGGTCCCAGTGTGGGGTGGGTACCCACCTCCTCTGAAACTTACGTAGAGGTGGGTTTTGGTCGGGATGGTGTCGGGACCCCCCGAATTCGGGATTTTAGCCCCCCGCACGCCTAAAAGCCCGCCTCACGGCACACTGAAACTCTGGCCCAATGAGTCTTGTTACGCTTCTGAGCATGTTTGTGAGCAAGTTAATATCATAATCATATCCTTATCATAGCATTTTTATAACTATTTTTCTTCACGTTTCCAGTTATGGTAAGCTGTTAGTGTACCTGGAGATCTCCCCTGTCTCTCTCCCACCCCCAGTCCCCCTCTCTCTCTTTCCCCGCCCCCTTCCAGTCCCTCTCTCTCTCTCCCCCCCAGTGTCGTTCACTCTCGTTCCCCCAGTTTCTCTCTCTCTCTATCCCTCTCCTCCCAGTACCTCTCTCTCTCTCCCTCTCCCCCAGTCCCTCTCTCTCTCTCTCCCTCCACCCCAGTCCCTCGCTCTCTCTCTCCCTCCCCCAGTCCCTCTCTAGCTCTCTCCCTCCCCCAGTCCCTCTCTCCCTCTCCCTTCCCTCCAGTCCCTCTCTCTCTCTCCCCCCCAGTCCCTCTCTCTCTCCCCCTCCCCCAGTCTCTCTCTCCCCAGTCCCTCTCTCTCTCCCCCAGTCCCTCCCCGTCCCTCTCTCTCTCACCCCCAGTCCCTCTTTCTCTCCCCCCAGTCCCCCCCTCTCTCCCCCCAGTCCCTCTCTCTCTCCCCCAGCCCCTTTCTCTCTCGCTCTCCCCCAGGCCCCCTCTCTCTCCCCCCAGTCCCCCTCTCTCTCCCTCCAGTCCCCCTCTCTCTCTCCCCAGTCCCTCTCTCCCCCAGTCCCTCTCTCTCTCCCCCCAGTCCCTCTCTCTCTCCCCCCAGTCCCTCTCTCTCTCCCCCAGTCCCTCTCCCTCTCTCTCTCTCCCAGTCCCTCTCCCTCTCTCTCTCCCCCCAGTCCTCTCCCTCTCTCTCTCCCCCCAGTCCCTCTCCCTCTCTCTCTCCCCCCAGTCCCCCTCTCTCTCCCCCAGTCCCCCTCTCTCTCCCCCCAGTCCCTCTCTCTCTCTCTCTCCCCCGTCTCTCTCTCTCTCTCCCCCCAGTCCCCTTCTCTCTCCCCCCAGTCCCCCTCTCTCTCTCTCCCCAGTCCCCCTCTCTCTCCCCCAGTCCCCCCCTCTCTCTCCCCCCAGTCCCCCTCTCTCTCTCCCCCCAGTCCCCCTCTCTCTCTCCCCCCAGTCTCCCTCTCTCTCCCCCCCCAGACCCACTCTCTCTCTCCCCCAGTCCCTCTCTCTCTCCCCCCAGTCCCCCTCTCTCTCTCTCCCCCCAGTCCCCCTCTCTCTCTCCCCCCAGTCCCCCTCTCTCTCTCCCCCCAGTCCCCCTCTCTCTCTCCCCCCCAGTCCCCCTCTCTCTCTCCCCAGTCCCTCTCTCTCTCTCCCCCAGTCCCTCTCACTCTCTCCCCCCAGTCCCTCTCTCTCTCTCCCCCCAGTCCCCCTCTCTCTCCCCCCAGTCCCTCTCTCTCTCTCCCCCCGTCCCTCTCACTCTCTCCCCCCAGTCCCTCTCTCTCTCTCTCCCCCAGTCCCCCTCTCTCTCTCCCCCCAGTCCCTCTCTCTCTCTCTCCCCCCCAGTCCCTCTCTCTCTCCCCCCGTCCCTCTCTCTCTCTCCCGCCAGTCCCCCTCTCTCTCTCTCCCCCAGTCCCCCTCTCTCTCCCCCAGTCCCCCTCTCTCTCCCCCCCAGTCCCTCTCACTCTCTCCCCCCAGTCCCCCTCTCTCTCCCCCAGTCCCCCTCTCTCTCTCTCCCCCCAGTCCCCCTCTCTCTCCCCCAGTCCCTCTCTCTCTCTCCCCCAGTCCCTCTCTCTCTCTCCCCCAGTCCCTCTCACTCTCTCCCCCCAGTCCCTCTCTCTCTCTCTCCCCCAGTCCCCCTCTCTCTCTCTCTCCCCCCAGTCCCTCTCTCTCTCTCCCCCCGTCCCTCTCTCTCTCTCCCGCCAGTCCCCCTCTCTCTCTCCCCCCAGTCCCTCTCTCTCTCTCTCCCCCCGTCCCTCTCTCTCTCTCCCCCCAGTCCCCCTCTCTCTCTCCCCCCAGTCCCCCTCTCTCTCTCTCCCCCCAGTCCCCCTCTCTCTCTCTCCCCCAGTCCCCCTCTCTCTCTCCCCCCAGTCCCCCTCTCTCTCTCTCCCCCCAGTCCCCCTCTCTCTCCCCCCCAGTCCCCCTCTCTCTCTCCCCCCAGTCCCCCTCTCTCTCTCCCCCAGACCCCTCTCTCTCTCCCCCAGTCCCCCTCTCTCTCTCCCCCAGTCCCCCTCTCTCTCCCCCCCAGTCCCTCTCACTCTCTCCCCCAGTCCCTCTCTCTCTCTCTCCCCAGTCCCCCTCTCTCTCTCCACCCAGTCTCTCTCTCTCTCCCCCCCCAGTCCCTCTCTCTCTCTCTCTCCCCCCAGTCCCTCTCTCTCTCTCCCCTCAGTCCCTCTCTTTCTCTCTCTACCCCCAGTCCCCCTCTCTCTCCCTCCAGTCCCCCTCTCTCTCCCTCCAGTCCCCCTCTCTCTCCCTCCAGTCCCTCTCTCTATCGCCCCAGTCCCTCTCTCTCTCCCCATCCCTCTCGCTCTCCCCCCAGTCTCTCTCTCTCTCCCCCAATCTCTCTCTCTCTCCCACCAGTCCCTCTCTCTCTCCCCACAGTCCCTCTCTCTCTACCCCCAGTCCCTCTCTCTCTATCCCCCCGTCCCTCTCCCTCTCTCTCTCCCCCCAGTACCTCTCCCGCTCTCTCTCTCCCCCCAGTCACTGTCCCGCTCTTGCTCCCCATCCCTCTCCCTCTCTCTCCCTGTTGGATCCGTGATTCTTAAAGTATGATGTTTTCCAATAACTACACAGAGGTTGTAACTTAACAATCAACAGGTGTTTACTGGAGTAGGGTAGTCTCAAGACTGACAGTACAGAGGCATGCTCAAGGCTTATATACAGGTGTGGTCACTGCCGGTACTACAGTATACAGGAGTTGTAAAAGTAGTTCTCTCTTAAAGGTACATACACTACAATTCCTCCCCTTTTAGATTAGCAGTACCCATAATATTCAAATAACAATTAACACTTTACCATGCACATTAAACAGAAATAGTCCATTTATTGATTCAGTCTTTGGGGCGGCTTCCTGATCCTTTCTGGATAGCGCCTTTCCTGAGGTTCTTGTTCTTGGTGCGGAGGCGATTCTGGCCCCCTTTCGTCGGTTAGTTCATCAGTTTCCACTGCTACTGTTTCTGAGGTAGATGCTACCGGTATGTCGGGTTCATCCCCAGGTACGCGAGACATGGGGTTGACTCATTCCTGTGACGCTAAGATCTGGTCGACGTGGCGTCTCACAATGTTCTCCCCGACATCCACTGTGTACATTAATGGCCCCTGCCATGTGCATATCTTTCCGGGTTGCCATTTCACTGTTCGGTAGTCACGGGCCAAGACTGGTTGTCCTACATTGAAGCTCCTTGTCGGCTTCTCATTGATGTGCTGGAATTGTTTATCCTCAACATTTCTTCGCACATTTGGTCTGAGTAAATCGAGATGAGATCTCAACCTTCGGTTAAAGAACATCATGGCCGGGGTCTGGTAGGTAACTGCATGTGTCGCATTTCTGTAGGCTAACAGGAAATTGTCCACCTTATGCTGTAGTGGAATTTCATCATCGCACATGGCCTTTATCGCCTTTTTAAAGGTTTGTACGAACCTCTCAGCCAATCCATTTGTGACTGGATGATACGGGGCGGATGTGTAATGCCTTACCCCATTCCTTCTCATAAATTTCCGAAACTCTTCGGACACAAACTGTGGTCCATTATCAGAGCAAATCTGCTCTGGCAAGCCGTTCCTGGCAAATATGGTCCGTAGGACTGCAATCCTTTTCTCTGTAGTGGTTGAGGACATTTTTATCACCTCAGGCCATTTCGAGTGCGCATCCACTGCTATTAAGAACATTGAGTCCATGAATGGACCAGCAAAATCAATATGCACCCGTTGCAATGGAGAGGAGGGCCACTCCCATGGGTGTAGAGGGGCATGTGGTGGTGCATTTTGGACCTTCTGGCATCCTGAGCAGCTCTTGGTTAGGTCCTCGATTTGTTGATCAATCCCCGGCCACCACACATAAGCCCTAGCAAGGCTTTTCATTTTCACCCCTCCCAGATGACCTTCGTGAAGCTCATTTAGCACTCTCTCCCTTAACTTGGGTGGAATTACCACTCGGGATCCACACATCACTGTCCCCTGGCATACTGACAGCTGTTCTCTTCTGGATGAGAACGCTGGCAACAGTGAGTCGCCATGTGTTGGCCATCCCCTCACCGTCAAATCATATACCCGAGACAGTGTCGGATCATTGTGGGTCTCCTTCTCTATATCCGCGTTAGTTACTGGCAATTGTTCAATTATTGACGAATAAAATATCTCGATAGGGTCCACTGCTGGTGCTTCCTCCACAGTAGGCAGTGGCAAGCGTGATAGCCCATCAGCGTTTCCATGCTGTTTCGTGCCTTTATATTCTATTTCATATTGGTTCGCCCCTAGAAAAAGGGACCATCTTTGTAACCGTTGTGCAGTCATCACCGGAACGCCCTTCTTTGGATTAAAGATGGAGACAAGTGGTTGGTGGTCAGTCAGCAAGGTGAACTTCTGCCCATGCAGATAGTGGTTGAATTTTTTTACTCCCCATACTAGGCTGAGGGCCTCCCTGTCGATCTGGGCGTAGTTGCGCTCGGCTGAGGTTAGTGACCGAGACGCAAAGGCTACTGGCCTCTCCAACCCGTCTGGGAATTTGTGCGACAGCGCCGCTCCAATACCATAGGGTGATGCATCACATGCCAACCGAATTGGTAGTGCTGGGTTGAAATGGGCCAACACCTCTTTTGATGTGATCAATTCTTTGCACTTCTGGAAAGCTTGTTTACATTCGTCATTCCACTTCCATGGTACCCCCGTTTGCAGTAGGGTGTTCAGTGGGTGTAATACTGTAGACAAATTTGGTAAGAACTTATGGTAGTAGTTCACCAGCCCGAGGAACGACCTCAGTTGTGACACATTTTCCGGTGCTGGAGCCTTGACTACTGCCTCAATCATTTCAGGGGACTTATGTAACCCCTCTTCATCAATAATGTGGCCACAATACGAGATCTGCTTCTGGAAAAACTCGCACTTGTGGCGATTAGCTCGTAGCCCATATTCCTTTAATCTATTGAGCACCTTCTCCAGGTTGGCGAGGTGATCACTGTCATTTTCGCCTGTGACCAGGATGTCGTCCAAATAACACTGGGTCCCTGGAATCCCTTGCAGGACTTGATCCATTGCCCTTTGCCAAATAGCCGGAGCTGATGCTACCCCGAACACCAGCCGGTTGTATTGGTAGAGACCTTTATGAGTGTTGATCGTGAGGTATTGTTTCGAGGCTTCTTCTACCTCCATTTGCAAGTATGCCTGGGCCAGATCAATTTTGGTGAAGCATTTAACATAGAAACATAGAAGATAGGAGCAGGAGTAGGCCATTCAGCCCTTCGAGCCTGCTCCGCCATTCAACGAGATCATGGCTGATCATCCAAACCCTAGCACCCGGTCCCTACACCGACAGCCATCCCACACAAACCCTATCCCCGTAACCCCACGTTTACCTCCAGATAGCGAGGCGAAAATATCCTCAATCCGTGGAAGCGGATATTGTACCATGTGAAGGACTGGGTTCACTGTCTCCTTAAAATCCCCAGAGATGCGGACCTTCTTTGGTTCCCCAGGCGTATTACTCAACGACCTCTTCATTACAGGAACGATGGGTGTAGCCCACTCGCTCCAGTCTACTTTGGACAGTACTCCTGAACGTTCCAACCCTTCCAGCTCTGGCCTTAAAAAGCTTTGGGCTTGCATTTTCCTCTATTTTAATTATTGCTGTTATGCCTTTTAGTGTCCTAGTAGTGGTGGTCCTCCATCTGGCAATACATATAGGTCCATTTTAGGTATTTCCTGGCCTTTGTATATCACTTTCACCCTTATTTTTCCTTTGGGGTAGACTTTTTGCCCCGTGTACGTCTTCAAGACAATCTCTGTAGTTTTCAAGGGCATATGTGAAAATAGCCGCTTGTAGTCCCTTTGGTTTATGACTGTTAGGGCTGATCCAGTGTCCAATTCCATTTTCACTTGGACTCCGTCTATCTTGAGTGTGACCCAGACAGTCTGGTGATCCTCCATTTTGGTTACCTTATGTAGTTTCAGACAACCCAGCTCCTTGCTTCCGGAGTCTGTATCACTTTTCTGTTCGTCTGAACTACTGTCCATCACCTTATGTACCTTTTTGTACTTCTCCTGTGGAGATTTCTTGCTGCTGGTTTTCTTCCCTGACCTGCAGACTCTTGCTATGTGTCCTGCTTTTCCACACTGTTTGCACACTTGGTCCTTGAACCAACAATCCTTCTGGTCGTGTGTTGTTCTGCCGCAGCGATAACACTTCCCTGCTCCATATGACATTTCATTGGTGCCATATTCTTGCGGTCTCCGTTGTATCTCTGCAGCGCCCCGTGTGGCTGCTTCATGTGATACTGCCATGCTGAAAGCCTTGTCCAGCGTAAGATCCTTTTCTGATAGAAGCCGTTTCTGGGTTCCTTCACTTTGAAGCCCACACACAAACTTGTCCCTTAACGTATCTGCTAGTCCCACTCCAAACTGGCAGTGTTTCGATAGCTTGCGCAGTTCCATTAAGTACTCAGCATTACTTTCGTCTTTATGCTGGTTCCTTTTGTGGAACTTAAATCTTTCTGCTATCAGCAGCGGTGTGGGGTTTAAGTGGTCCTGAAGGATTTCTACTATGCTTTCGAAATTCTTATCCACGGGCTTCTCTGGGGTTATTAGGTTTCGCAGTAAGCCATAAGTTTTTGCACCCATGGAATTTAACAAAACCAGTGCTTTCCTAGCATCTGGCACTTCATTCGCCCTGCAGTACACCTCAATGCGTTCCACATATGTCGCCCAATCTTCGACTTCATTGTCGAACACGGTGATACTGCCACTCTTTGACATCCCTGGGTGTGATTTAACTGTCTAAAATGGCGTCTCCCGCGCTCTCCCTTCTTCTCCGCTGGCACAAAATGGCATCTCCCACGCTTTCCTTTCTTCCCGCGCTCGCCCTTCTTCTCCGCTGCGGCTTCTAAAAATGGCGACTCCCGTGCTCTCCCTTCTTCTCCGCGGCTCAATGACGTCTCCCACGCTCTCCCTTCTTCTCCCCGTGGACGCGGTTCAGCCCTTGAGCCCTGGCTGTACTCTGCGCGTTCTCCTGTGCGCCTTTCCCTTTGCCGTCGCTCGGTCCTGAACCCGGCTGTTGCTTTACCCTCTCTCTCTCTCTGTTTGTTTTTCCTCGACGCCGCTCGGTTTTCAAGCCCCGGCCGCGCCCTGTGCGCTTCACCCTCTCTCTTACCCCGTCGACGCTGCTCGGCTTTTTCTATGCCGTCGGTCGGCTCCAGCCGCCGCAGTCCGGGAAGGGTCTGCGCTGTAACTGTTGCCAGTCTGTTGCTGGATCGTCGTGGCTGGGGAACCAAGCCCGGCTCTCAACAGCCTCCCCTGCGATGTTCACTCTCTGCCGGATGACTGGGCGGTTGCTCGTGGTCGACGCCCGTGCTTCTGGCCTCAACTTTCTTCCACCGTCCTCCCGGAGTGAATCCTTGAAGGGAAATGCAGAGTTGCAGGCAGATTCGAATCGACCTCATCGCCACTGTTGGATCCGTGATTCTTAAAGTATGATGTTTTCCAATAACTACACGGAGGTTGTAACTTAACAATCAACAGGTGTTTACTGGAGTAGGGTAGTCTCAAAACTGACAGTACAGAGGCATGCTCAAGGCTTATATACAGGTGTGGTCACTGCCGGTACTACAGTATACAGGAGCTGTAAAAGTAGTTCTCTCTTAAAGGTACATACACTACACTCCCCCCAGTCCCTCTCCCTCTCTCTCTCTCCCCAGTCCCTCTCCCTCTCCCTCTCGCCCAGTCCCTCTCCCTCTCTCTCTCCCCCCACTCTCTCTCTCTCTCTCCCCCCACTCTCACTCTCTCTCTCTCCCCCCCACTCTCTCTCTCTCTCTCTCCCCCCAACCTCTCTCTCTCTCTCCCCCTCTCTCCCTCTCTCTCTCCACCACCCACTCTCTCTCTCTCTCCCCCACTCTCACTCCCCCCAGTCTCTCTCTCTCCCCCAGTCTCGCTCTCCCCCCAATTCTCTCTCTCTCCCCCCCAGTCTCTCTCTCTCCCCCCAGTCTCTCTCTCTCCCCACCAGTCTCTCTCTCTTCCCACCAGTCACCCTCTCTCTCCCACCAGTCCCTCTCTCTCTCCCCCAGTCCCTCTCTCTCTCTCTCTCCCCCACTCTCTCTCTCTCCCCCCCCACTATCTCTCTCTCTCCCCCCACTCTCTCTCTCTCCCCCCCACTCTCTCTCTCTCTCTCTCTCCCCACCCACTCTCTCTCTCCCCCCCACTCTCTCTCTCTCCCCCACTCTCTCACCCCCAGTCTCTCTCTCTCTCCCCCCAGTCTCTCTCTCTCCCCCCAGTCTCTCTCTCTCCCCCCGTCTCTCTCTCTCCCCCCGTCTCTCTCTCTCCCCCCAGTCCCTCTCTCCCTCTCCTCCCAGTCCCTCTCTCCCTCTCCTCCAGTCCCTCTCTCCCTCTCCCCCCAGTCCCTCTCTCTCTCCCCAGTCCCCCTCTCTCTCTCCCCCCAGTCCCCCTCTCTCTCTCCCCCCAGTCCCCCCTCTCTCTCCCCCCAGTCCCTCTCTCTCTCTCCCCCAGTCCCTCTCTCTCCCCAGTCCCTCTCTCTCTCTCTCCCCCCAGTCCCTCTCTCTCTCTCCCCCCAGTCCCCCTCTCTCTCTCTCCCCAGTCCCCCTCTCTCTCTCCCCCAGTCCCCCTCTCTCTCTCCCCCCAGTCCCCCTCTCTCTCTCCCCCAGTCCCCCTCTCTCTCTCCCCCCAGTCCCTTTCTCTCTCTCTCTCTCACCCAGTCCCTTTCTCTCTCCCCCCAGTCCCCCTCTCTCTCCCCCAGTCCCCCTCTCTCTCCCCCAGTCCCCCTCTCTCTCTCCCCCCCCAGTCCCTTTCTCTCTCTCGCCCCCCAGTCTCTCTCTTTCTCTCTCCCCCCAGTCTCTCCCACTCTCTCTCCCCAGTCTCTCTCTCTCTCCCCATCTCTCATTCTCTCTCCCCAGTCTCTCTTTCCCTCTCTCTCCCCCAGTCTCTCTTTCTCTCTCTCTCTCTCTCCCCCCACTCTCTCTCTCTCTCTCTCTCCCCAGTCTCTCTCTCTCTCCCCAGTCTCTCTCTCTCTCTCTCTCTCTCTCCCCCCAGTCTCTCTCTCTCTCTCTCCCCAGTCTCCCTCTCTCGCTCTCTCCCCAGTCTCTCTCTCTCCCCGTCTCTCTCTCTCCCCGTCTCTCTCTCTCCCCAGTCTCTCTCTCTCCCCAGTCTCTCTCTCGCACCCCCCAGTCTCTCTCCCCCAGTCTCTTTCTCTTGCACCCCCACTCTCTCTCTCTCTCTCTCTCTCTCCCCCCCAGTCTCTCTCTCGCACCCCCCAGTCTCTCTCTCTCTCTCCCCCCAGTCTCTTTCTCTCTCTCCCCCCAGTCTCCCTTTCTCTCTCTCCCCTCACTCTCTCTCTCTCTCTCGCACACATTCTACATTCTATCACCGGTGTACACAGAGCAGTGTCACACACAGAACGGTGGCAAGGAATCTTCTTAGGTCTTTTAAAAATTGCAACAGCGTGGAAAAGCATAAAGCTGTAGCAGTCATCCAATCTGTTGAATTACTGAAGACAAATGCACATTTCAAAAATAATTTGGGATTTTACAGCAGTGTTCCTTCGCTATACTTTTCAGATCCAGTTTTGCTCTTTGAAAACATATTCTTATTAAAGTATGCGAACTATTTTGCTTGTATGTGGGGAAGAAATGGTCACATTTCACAACAAATGAATAAGGGAGTGCCTAAGAACACAGCAAGTTGTTAAGTATAAATGCCGTTTAAAGCGTTGTGTGTATGATGATTCAGATTCAGAAATATGAGTTAAAGAAAGTGAGAGACAGACAAAAAAACTATGCAGTAATATACTGAACAAGAAGATATTAGGTCTAGTACATGATTATTCCTAGCAATGGAATTTGTTTGGCATCACATACTGCTCATTAAAGGATGAAAATAGATGTAACTAAATCCTGTGCACAGAACTTTGCCAACATGATACTCTAGTAGTTTAATGTCAAATCTAATGTAATTCAATTGTAACATAGGAAGACAAAAGGCTGAAATCTTTTCCAGCTAAAGTGATGGTCTCAATGGCAACGCATGCAGCAAAACAGACCCGAGTCTGGAAGTTGGAGATGCCCAATGTGAACACAAATAACCTAATAAACAGGGACATTATTAAGTTAAGGTTAATGACATAGCATAGAAATAGATCTCAATTCTGCATGGTTCAAAAAAGAATCATGATCTCAATAACAGAGAGACAAGGTTATATACACACAGGTCTCCCATGACGTCATTCGCCGTGAGTCAGAGGATACACTGTTTTACGCTGTGTAACATTAAATGCATTATTAATGCCACCAATAATGACTGAATAAGTATAATTGCATTTTATTACAGAGTGTTGTAGTAATGATAGTGAGAGTTGCTGTCTCAAAATCTGTGACTAGGTGCAATTTACATGGACACTATAAAGCACTGGTTTTGATTTAAAGGTTACTTTAACTATTGCTTTGTCTCTTACCTTTTTAAGGCTCAGCATACAAAGGAGGATGTTCCAGATTGCAGGTAGGTAGGAAGTAGGCTATAGGAACTGAATGGCATTATCGTGGAGCGTTGGGGAGGCCATTGAGGTGGATAGCATTGGGAGGGTTGGTTTGTAAGCAGGATCATAGAATGCAGGAGCAAGGGAGGAAGGGGACTGAGGATCTGAGAGGTCCTGGAGAGAGATTGTAGAATGTAGCAGCACTGGGGTGGAGAATTCCTGGTGTTTCAGAGCCCTGGGAAGGTGGTATGAGGATCTACTAAGAGTGGGACAATTTCAGAAAATCGTAACCTTCAGGAGCAGGAGTCCTAGGGTGTAACAACAGTGGTGTGGAGATGCCGGAGTTGGACTGGGGTGGACAAATGTAAGAAGTCACACAACACCAGGTTATAGTCCAACAGCTTTATTTGAAATCACAAGCTTTCGGAGCGCTGCTCCTTCGTCAGGTGAAGTGGAGAAATGCATAAAGACACAGCTTATATAGTCAGAGAATAATGTCAACAGTGGAAGAGGGGTCTCAAGAGTATGGGAACACTGGGAGATGTTAGCTATGACATGGGTTGAAGGGTGCACTTGGGGTGTGTCGGCATTGAGATGGAGGTCGTGGGATGTGGCAGGAAGTGCTGGCAAAATCTTGGTGATAGTTGTTTTCTCGGGGGAGTGGTTGGCATTGTGAGCAATGGCTTTGACATGTGTAATCGGGAACAGCGATGATGTGCCTCAATAAATCCGAGACTCGATGTTAGCGAAACAAAACAAGGCTTTTATTGACTTAGAAGGTAACACACAGAGGAGAATGTATCTTCCATCCAGAGGTCTGCCGTACTGGATGTGCTGCAGGCTGGGCCAGCTTACATAGGAGCCAGGTATGGGCGGAGCCCTACACACAGTACAATACAATGGAAATGAAACTGAAACCAACCACAGTCACAGGCAGAGAAATACTGATGAGTGATGAATGGAATATTTCATCACATTCACCCCTTCTATAGATTTAGTCTGTTCGGGGGTTTGATAGTCCTCTGCGACCGACGTGGCTGTTGTGGTGCCGCGGGTGTCGGCTGGGTGTCCCCGGTGGCCTCCTGGGTCTCTGCCGGGGGTGCCGCCAGGGTTGTTGAAGGGGTAGTTGGTGGGGGTACCGTTGGTCGATGTTCTCCCGGGGGTGATGAAAGAGTAGTGGGTGGGTAAGAGTTGCTGTGGTCGTTGTTGCTGCTGTTGTCGTGGTTGTTGTCGTTACCGGCTGGGGCGACGTCTTTTATGGACACGGTGTCCTCCCTTCTGTCGGCGTGCCAGACATACGCGTATTGGGGGTTGGCGTGGAGTAGGTGCACTGACTCCACGAGAGGGTCCGTCTTGTGGCCCCTCACATGCCTTCGCATGAATACCGGACCTGGGGTGGAGAGCCATGACGGCATGGATACGCCGGAGGTGGATTTCCGGGGAAAGACAAACATTCGCTCGTGAGGCATGGCATTAGTGGCAGTACACAATAGCGACCGTATCGAATGGAGCACATCTGGGAGGACTTCCTGCCAGCGGGAGATAGGGAGGCCTTTGGTCCTTAGAGCTAGAGTGACTGCTTTCCATACTGTCCCGTTCTCTCGCTCCACTTGACCGTTACCCCGGGGGTTGTAGCTGGTGGTACGGCTCATGGCGATCCCCCTGGACAGCATGTACTGGTGTAGCTCTTCACTCATGAAGGACGCCCCCCTATCCGTATGGATGTAGCTCGGCATACCGAACAGGCAGAACAGGCTGTTGAGGCATTTAATGACCGTGGCGCTGGTCATGTCTGGGCAGGGGAAGGCGAATGGGAAACGAGAGTATTCGTCCACAATGTTCAGGAAGTAAACATTGCGGTCGACGGACGGGAGGGGGCCCTTGAAATCTAAGCTGAGCCGCTCAAAGGGCCGTGTAGCTTTGATTAAGTGGGCTCTATCTGGGCGGTAGAACCGAGGCTTGCACTCAGCGCAAGTGCGACAGTTCCTGGTCAGGGACCGAACTTCCTCAATCGAGTAGGGTAAGTTGCGGGACTTTATGAAGTGGAACAGCCGCGTGACCCCTGGGTGGCAGAGGTCATTGTGGAGGGTCTGTAGCCGATCCCCGGTGGCGCTGGCACACATCCCTCGTGAGAGGGCATCGGGGGATTCGTTAAGGGCCCCTGGCTGGTAAATGATGTCATAATCGAAGGTGGAGAGCTCGATCCGCCACCTAAGAATCTTATCATTTTTAATCTTCCCCCTCTGTTTATTATTGAACATAAACGCTACCGACCGCTGGTCGGTAAGTAGGGTGAAGCGTTTGCCGGCTAGGTAGTGGCGTCAGTGGCGCAGTGCCTCCGCGATGGCTTGGGCCTCCTTTTCTACGGAGGAGTGTCTGATCTCGGGCCCCTGGAGGGTCCTCGAGAAGAAAGCTACGGGCCGCCCCGCCTGGTTGAGGGTGGCCGCCAAGGCAAAGTCAGACGCATCACTTTCCACTTGAAAGGGAGTGTTCTCGTCCACTGCCTGTAGCGTGGCCCGCTCAATATCCTGCTTAATGCTTTTGAAGGCGGCATGGGCCTCAGCAGAGAGCGGAAAAGAGGATGCTTTCAAGAGGGGGCGGGCTTTGTCAGAGTAGTTGGGGACCCATTGGGAATAATAAGAAAATAACCCCAGGCACCTTTTCAGGGCTTTGGGAGTGTTGGGCAGGGGCAGCTCCCGTAGGGGGCGCAATCGGTCGGGGTCTGGTCCGATTTCCCCATTCTCCACCACGCTGCCTAGTATGCAGAGGCGCGTGGTGTTGTAAACGCACTTGTCCTCGTTGTAGGTGAGGTTGAGTTTTTGTGTGGTTTTCAGGAACCTCTCGAGGTTCGAGTCGTGATCCTGCTGGTTGTGACCGCAGATGGTGACGTTGTCGAGGTAGGGGAAGGTTGCCTGCAAGTGGTGGTCATCGACCATGCGGTCCATCTCCCTCTGGAAGACCGAGACCCCATTCGTCACCCCAAAGGGGACTCTGAGGAATTAGTAGAGGCATCCGTTCGCCTCGAAGGCGGTGTACGGGCGGTCCTCTGGTCTGATAGGGAGCTGGTGGTACGCTGACTTGAGGTCGATGGTGGAGAACACCCGGTATTGGGCGATTTGGTTCACCATTTCTGATATGCGGGGTAGCGGGTAGGCGTCTAGTTGGGTGTACCTGTTGATCGTTTGACTATAGTCGATCACCATCCGTTTCTTCTCGCTACCCCTTACCACCACCACTTGGGCGCGCCACAGGCTATTGCTGCGTTCAATAATGTGCTCTTTCAGGAGCCTGTCTACCTCGGTCGCGATAAACCGCCTGTCCTCCCAGCTGTACCTCCTGCTTTTGGTTGCTATTGGCCGGCAGTTAGGGGTAAGGTTCGCGAATAGCAAAGGCGGCTTTACCTTCAGGGTAGCCAGACCGCACACTGAGGGGCGGCTGGGACCCACCGTAATTGAGCGTGATGCTTTGGTGGTAGCACTGGAAATCCAGGCCCAAGATCACACTCGCACATAGATTCTTCATGATTAATACTTTAAAATTATCGTATACAGTTCCGTTAACGGACAATTGTACCGTGCAGTAACCCATAATGGTCGATGTCTGGGTTTTATCAGCCATAGAGATGGTACCCCGAGTAGGGACCACCTTTAGGGAGAGTTGTTGTACCAGTTCAGGGTGGATAAAACTCTCCGTGCTTCCACTGTCAATTAAACATTTAACCCTGCACCCATTTACCTCGATGTCCACCATTGATTTGGATAGCGGGTGCGGCCTGGTCTGGTCCACTGTGACCGATGCCACTGTAGGGCCCTGATCGAGACAAGATGGCGTCCATGCTGTCTGCTCACAAGATGGCGGACCCCACGAGGTCGGGCAAGATGGCGTCCAAGATGGCCGCTCCCACGGCGCACACGCGGCGGTGGCGGGTTTTCCGGCGGGGTTCCCTCTGCACACCTTCCCAAAGTGCCCCTTCCTACCGCACTTAAAGCAGGTGGTGCCTTTCGCTGGGCACAGGTTTCTGGTGTGCTTCGGCTGCCCGCAGAAGTAGCAGTTGGGTCCCCGACGCGTTGCGGCTGTCGTAGGGCTTCTGGGGGGGGAGCGGGGCCCCGACGGTGTCGGGCTGCCGGGCGGGGAAGATGCCTTCCAAGATGGCGGCGCCCTTGGTGCACACGTGGCGGTGTGGACGGCGCGGGCTGAAGAGTAGGCGTCCGAGTTTCTCTGGGCCACATCCAGGGATCGTGCTGTGTTCGCAGCCTGTTTCAGGTCCAATCCTGTTTTTTCCAGCAGTCTCTGCCGGATGTAAGTGGAGCTGAGGCCTGTGATAAAGGCATCGCGAACAAGCTCGTCAGTGTACACTGCGGCTTTTACATCTTGGCACTTGCAGTCTTTGCCAAGCGTTTTCAGGGTGCCTAGGAACTCCTCCACCGATTCCCCAGGTCGCTGTGCGCGAGTAGCGAGCAGATGCCTAGCATACACCTCATTCGTAGGCTGCTGGTAATGCGCCTTTAAGATGTCGCAGGCGGCCGGGTACGTGTCGGCGTCTTGGATGAGGGGGTAAACCCGGTGGCTTACCCAATTCCGCAGAATTCCGAGTTTCATACTCGCAGCGTCCGTAGCGTCTTTGACGGCTGCGGAATTGTCCAGGAAGAATTCCATACACATAAACCAGTGTCCGAAGCGTGCCGATGCGTCCGAAGCATGCTGGTCCAAATCCAAACGTTCAGGTTTCAAGAGTTGATCCATTGTGTTGAAAATTAAGTCAATAAAATTGATGTGCCTCAATAAATCCGAGACTCGATGTTAGCGAAACAAAACAAGGCTTTTATTGACTTAGAAGGTAACACACAGAGGAGAGTGTATCTTCCGTCCAGAGGTCTGCCGTACTGGATGTGCTGCAGGCTGGGCCAGCTTACATAGGAGCCAGGTATGGGTGGAGCCCTACACACAGTACAATACAATGGAAATGAAACTGAAACCAACCACAGTCACAGGCAGAGAAATACTGATGAGTGATGAATGGAATATTTCATCACAAGCGAGAAGGAGTAGGAGGGAACAGTAATGGCAGGGCATGGAGATTCAGTCGAGGTGAGGGGGCAGCAACAGTGATGAGGTCCAATTCTGGCGGGGAGGGGGAATTTCTCCAAAGGCATTCCTGAACAGTGAGTTTGGAAAGGTCACCGAGAGCTTATTGTAATTAGTACAGGCTTCAAAAATGTCATTGCTGAGGCAATCCTTTCAACAAATCCTCCATCCCCATGCACAACTGCTCCATTCACCTGCCATGACCTGACCGACCCCCCACCCCAACTAGTATCAGTGGTGAGGATTGGGGGCAGATCACAATGTGGAGGGGTCCACTGCAGCATGCAAAGGATGTAGAGGGAGTATGTCTTGAAAAGTTTCCCAGTAGTAACTGCTGGGAAACAGACAGTTTTCCTCAGTACAGGCGAAACCATTTCAACAAATTCTCACCCACCACTGTGATGGAACCTCAGACCAGCTTCGAGGTAGGAAGTCAAGGCCCGGAATCTGGTTGTGGCCAGGATCAGATCCGATCGTGGTGGTAGGAAATTTGCTGAAAGTTTCCCCAGCAATGGGAAAGCTATGTGTGCGTTACGATAGTAACTGAGATTAGCCAATCAGCAATTAACCAAAGAAAAGAAGTTAGAGCGGGAGAGAAAAGAAGGAGTAATGGTCCAACAGTTACTAATAAAACAAATCAAACAGTGATCAAACCATTGCAATAAATTAAAGGAAACTGTACAGGAGGAGAACACAGAGTTCGAGGCAAACCTTACATAACAAACAAAGGCTGTGATGGAATTAAATAAAGGGCCTTTGGTTAGTCATGGCGAGTGTAGCAAAGAATTCGGAAAAAATGAGAGCAATTAATGTGGTGTATGTAACCGTTCCACCTTTAAGAGAACTATTTTAACAGTTGCACTACTTTATCTTGGCTGCTGTATACTGTAATACCGGTGGTGACCACACCGGTATATAAGTGCTGTGTAATGATTTATTGGGCAGTTCAGCCCTAACCTTCGACTAGTAAAGACCTGTTAAAATTTACTCTTGTGGTCTGTGTAGTAATTCTCACTATAACACACAGACTTAACAGTGGCGACGAGTACGATCTTACCCTGCGGCAGAGATACATCCAAGGCAGTTTAACGGGCGTTGAGAGGAGGCATCCGCCCTCATCATCCTGCTGAGAAAAGACGCGGGTTTGAAGAGCAAAGGAAGAATTCTGACATGAAGCCTTCCATCAGCAACAGGCAGTGATCATCCCTTCTATCACGGTGGTGGGTAAGCCGATCAGCGACGAGCAGCAAGTCGGCCACATTGGCTGTGAAGTAGGGGAGGGAAAAACGGAGGATATAAGGGCGGAGAACTCGACCACGGCCGGGGAAAAGAGCCGGACAGAAGTCGGGGCCAGAGGCGCTGAGACTGGGGCAGCGTAAGGCACGGGAGCCGCGGTGAATGCAAACGCAGCCGGTGTAAAAGACCGGGCTGCAAGCGGGCTGGGAGACGCAACAGCGTCGAGAGAGAGCTCGACCGCGACCGGGGAAAAAGGCCGGGCAGCTACCGAGGCCCTGAGGCGCGGGAAAAATTTAAAAAAAAAAAAAAACGCGGAGAACTCAGCCGCAGGGAAAGGACCGGACTGCAAGAGGGGCTGGGAGGTACGATTTGAGAACCGCTGGGGAGGGCGAACGCAGCAATACAGCAATCGCCATTACAGCCAGCGGGGGAGAAAGGCAAACGCGGGAAGCCGCCATTTTCGTAGGCGGGGGAAGAAGACAAGCGCGGGAGACCGCCATTTAAAAAAAAAAATTAAAGAAAAATTTCTTTTTGTTTCTCAAGAAGATTGCGAGGATGCCTAAGCGTGGTAACATCAACGATTTCGATCCCGATGTTGAAGATTGGGCCACGTATGTAGAACGCATAGAGATTTATTGTAAGGCAAATAAAATATCCGATGAAGATAAAGCACTAACCTTACTAAACTCAATGGGTGCGAAGACATACGGGCTATTGAAGCATCTTCTATCACCAGCTAAACCGGCGGATCAGGCTTTCGCTAATATTGTTGCTGTCCTGAGAAATCATTTGAACCCCACACCGCTGATGTTAGCGGAACGATTTAAATTTTATGCGAGAACGCAACTGAAAGAGGAAAGCAACGCGGAGTATTTAATTGAACTGCGTAAGCTAGCGAAATACTGTCAGTTTGGGGAAAGACTGACAGAGGCACTGAGAGACAAATTCGTGTGTGGATTGTCGAAAGAAGGAACACAAAAGCGGCTGCTTGAAGAGAACGATCTTACACTTGATAAGGCTGTCACTATTGCAGCATCGCACGAAGCCGCAGCGAGAGGCACTGCGGAAATGCAGCTGAAGGCAGCGGTACTCAGCGTAGATCAAATGGCTTTGGGTACAACGAAATGTTATCGTTGTGGAAAGACAACACACGATCAGAACCAATGCTGGTTTAAAAACCAGGAATGTAGAAAATGTGGCAAGCTTGGTCACATAGCTAAAGTATGCCGGTCAGGAAAGAAGACCAACAACAAAAAGTCACCGCAGGAAAAGTGCAGAAAGGTACATAAGGTGGCTGAGAAGAGTTCGGATGAACAGAATTCGGATTCAGACTCCAACAGCAAGGAACTGGGTAGTCTGAGAATTCACAATGTGAGTAAGGAAGCTGACCTACAAACTATCTGGGTCACACTGCAGATAGCAGGAGTCCAAGTGAAGATGGAATTGGACACCGGATCGGCGTTGACGGTCATGAATAAGCAAGATTACAAAAGGTTATTCACACGTATTCCCCTACGGGATACGGAGATAGTATTGCAGACATACACGGGGCAAAGAGTATACCCCATCGGAAAGATAAAAGTCAAGGTGATACACAAGGGCAAAGAACACCAAGGAATGGACTTATATGTACTACCTGAGGGAGGTCCACCACTTCTGGGACGGGAGTGGATCAGGAAAATAAATATGGACTGGCACTCCCTAAAAGCAATAACGGTAGATTCCGGAAAAAATGTCAAACCTGAACGATTGTCCAGAATATTGGATGAGGCTAAAGAGGTGTTCCAACAGGGGCTGGGAACACTGAGAGGAATTAAGGCAAAAATCAAGATTGCAGAACATGCAAACCCAAAAAATTTTCAAAGCCAGACCGTTACCTTATGCAATACGACCTGCTGTGGAAGCTGAGCTGGAAGGGCTAGAACGTTCAGGAGTACTGTCTAAGGTGGACTGGAGTGAGTGGGCCACGCCCATTGTTCCCGTCATGATGCGTTCATCGAGTAACAAGCCAGGGGAACCGGGGAAGGTCCGCATCTGTGGAGACTTCAAGATCACAGTTAATCCGGTGCTTCACACGGTGCAATATCCGCTTCCGCGGATTGAGGATATCTTTGCTTCATTGGCTGGCGGGAAACACTTCACCAAGATAGACCTGGCGCAAGCGTACTTACAGATGGAAGTTGAGGAAGAGTCGCGCCAGTATCTCACAATCAACACGCACAGAGGCTTGTATCGATATAATAGACTGGTTTTTGGAGTGGCTTCGGCTCCAGCAATTTGGCAGAGGGCCATGGAGCAGGTATTACAGGGAATTCCAAACACTCAATGTTACTTGGACAATATCCTGATTACAGGAGATGACGATGAGGAACACCTTGCAAATTTGAAACTGGTGCTCACCAGATTGAAGGAATATGGACTTCGAGTTAATCGCCAGAGATGTGAGTTCTTTCAGAAACGGATCTCGTACTGTGGTCATGTCATTGACCAGGAGGGGCTGCACAAGTCACCTGACAAGATCGAAGCTGTTGTGAAGGCTCCCGCTCCGGAAAATGTATCCCAGTTGAGGTCGTTCCTAGGGTTGATTAACTATTACCATAAGTTTCTGCCAAATCTATCCACGGTGCTGCACCCGTTGAATGCTCTTTTGCAGAAAGAAGTACCATGGAAGTGGAGCGAGGACTGTAAGAAGGCCTTTCGCAAAAGCAAGGCATTGATCACCTCAGAGGAAGTGTTGGCTCATTTCAACCCAACGCTACCTATTCGTTTAGCTTGTGATGCTTCTCCTTATGGTATTGGAGCAGTACTCTCACACAAGTTGCCAAATGGCTTGGAAAGGCCAGTCGCATTTGCATCCAGATCATTGACCTCCGCTGAGTGCAACTATGCTCAGATAGATAGGGAGGCTCTCAGCCTGGTGTGGGGAGTAAAGAAGTTTAATCATTACCTGCAGGGCCAGAAGTTTACACTGCTGACAGACCACCAGCCGTTGGTATCCATATTCAACCCTAAAAAGGGCGTTCCCATTATGACAGCGCAAAGGCTACAGAGGTGGTCCCTTTTCCTAGGGGCACACCAATATGACATAGAATACAAAGGATCAAAACAGCATGGGAATGCTGACGGTTTATCGCGCCTACCGTTGCCAACGGTAGAAGAGGCGCCTACAGTGGACCCAGTGGAGATGTTCCACTCAACCATAGCGGAATGTCTACCAGTAACAAATTCTACCATTGAAAAGGAAACGAGAAATGACCCGACTCTCTCACGAGTCTACGATTTAACGGTGAAGGGATGGCCAGCACATGGCGAACCACTGTTGCCAACATTCTCGCAAAGAAGAGAACAGCTGTCAGTGTGCCGAGGAACCTTGATGTGTGGATCCAGAGTGGTGATTCCACCCAAACTCCAGCATAAAGTGCTAAAGGAGCTTCACGAGGGGCATCTGGGTGGAGTGAAAATGAAGAACCTAGCCAGAGCGTTTGTGTGGTGGCCAGGTATCGATGGAGACATCGAAGAAATGACCAAGAGCTGTCTAGGATGCCAGAAGGTCCAAAACGCCCCACCACAAGCCCCTCTACATCCATGGGAGTGGCCCTCATCTCCATGGCAAAGGGTACATATCGACTTTGCTGGTCCATTTATGGACTCAATGTTCTTAATCGCGGTGGATGCACACTCCAAGTGGCCGGAGGTAATAAAGATGTCCTCCACCACCACGGAAAAAACCATCACAGTATTAAGGACCATATTTGCCAGGAATGGGCTGCCGGAACAGATCTGTTCTGATAATGGACCGCAATTTGTGTCCGAAGAATTCAGGAAGTTCTTAAAAAACAATGGGGTTAAGCACTACACGTCCGCCCCATACCATCCCGCCACCAATGGATTAGCTGAAAGGTTTGTCCAGACCTTCAAGAAGGCCATAAAGGCCATGGGTAATGAAGACATAAATCTACAACATAAGGTAGATAACTTCTTGTTTGCGTACAGGAATGCAACACATGTGGTTACAAACCAAACTCCCGCCATGATGTTTTTCAATAGAAGACTAAGATGCCGGCTGGATTTGATCAAGCCAAACATCAGAAGGGACGTAGAGAACCGGCAATTTCAAGGCATGAATGAAAGGCCAACTAGAACCTTCCAGATAGGTCAACAAGTTTTGGCCCGAGACTACCGTACCGAGAAATGGCAGTCTGGAACTATTTGTACACGACTAGGACCGCTGATGTATACCGTGGACATTGGTGAAAGCATAATAAGGCGCCATGCTGACCAGATCATAGAGTCATCCGAAAAGGGACAACCTACACCACAACTCTATACGCCTAATGATGAAGCGGAGATACCCATAGTATCTACCTCCGATCCGGTGATACTGGAACCAGATGAACCCGACACTGGCATTCAAGCCGAATCGACCTTGCCAAAAGAACCTACTACACCACCGAAAACTACTACACCACCGAGGCGTTATCCGGACCGAGTCAGGAGGCCTCCTCAGAGACTGAATCTGTGAACTGTTTTTACATGAAGTTGTGTATATATGTTATTATGTTATGTTTAATGGGGAATATATACTGTTAAGCTAAAAAGGGAGGATTGTGGTGTATGTAACCGTTCCACCTTTAAGAGAACTATTTTAAGAGTTGCACTACTTTATCTTGGCTGCTGTATACTGTAATACCGGTGGTGACCACACCGGTATATAAGTGCTGTGTAATGATTTATTGGGCAGTTCAGCCCTGACCTTCGACTAGTAAAGACCTGTTAAAATTTACTCTTGTGGTCTGTGTAGTAATTCTCACTATAACACACAGACTTAACAATTAAAAAGCCACAAGATCGTTAACCTGGACCTTCACCGTGCCAGGCTTGGGTGAAGACATGGGGCTGGATTTTGATACTGGAGGCGTGTAGGAGGCGGGAGTACAACTTTCGTGGTTGTAGTCCCGCCTCCATCGAGTTGTGGCCAACCCACGCGATTTTCACTTGATTGACCTTGTTGAGCCCACCCAGCGGGCTCAGCAGGCCAATTAAGGGCCACCCGGCAACAGGTGATGTCACAGATTGACATTTAATCTGTCAAGAGCTTTTGACAGATGAAATATCAGCGTTTGACAGCTCATCCCCAAAGTGTACCCCGGGCAGTGAGTGTACCCCCGGGCAGTGAGTGTACCCCCGGGCAGTGAGTGTCCCCCCCCTGGGCAGTGAGTGTCTCCCTCCTGGGCAGTGAGTGTCCCGCCCCTGGGTAGTGAGTGTACCCCCGGGCAGTGAGTGTACCCCCAGGCAGTGAGTGTACCCCCGGGCAGTGAGTGTCCCCCGCTGGGCAGTGAGTGTCCCCCCCTGGGCAGTGAGTGTCCCCCCCTGGGCAGTGAGTGTCCCGCCCCTGGGCAGTGAGTGTCCCCCCCCTGGGCAGTGAGTGTCCCCCCCTGGGCAGTGAGTGTCCCCCCCTGGGCAGTGAGTGTCCCCCCCCTCGGGCAGTGAGTGTACCCCCCTGGGCAGTGAGTGTACCCTCCTGGGCAGTGAGTGTCCCCCCCTGGGCAGTGAGTGTCCCCCCCTGGGCAGTGAGTGTCCCCCCAGGCAGTGAGTGTCCCCCGCCCTGGGCAGTGAGTGTCCCCCCCCCCGGGCAGTGAGTGTCATGCCCCTGGGCAGTGAGTGTCCTCCCCCTGGGCAGTGAGTGTACCCCCCTGGGCAGTGAGTGTCCCACCCCTGGGCAGTAAGTGTACCCCCCTGGGCAGTAAGTGTACCCCCCTGGGCAGTGAGTGTCCCCCCCCTGGGCAGTGCGTGTCCCCCCCCTGGGCAGTGAGTGTCCCCCCCCTGGGCAGTGAGTGTCCCCCCCCTGGGCAGTGAGTGTCCCCCCCCTGGGCAGTGAGTGTCCCCCCCTGGGCAGTGAGTGTCCCCCCCTGGGCAGTGAGTGTCCCCCCCTGGGCAGTGAGTGTACCCCCTGGGCAGTGAGTGTCCCCCCCTGGGCAGTGAGTGTACCCCCGGGCAGTGAGTGTACCCCCCGGGCAGTGAGTGTACCCCCGGGCAGTGAGTGTACCCCCGGGCAGTGAGTGTCCCCCCTGGGCAGTGAGTGTCCGCCCCCTGGGCAGTGAGTGTACCCCCGGGCAGTGAGTGTCCCCTCCCTGGGCAGTGAGTGTCCCCCCCCCCCCCGGGCAGTGAGTGTCCCCCCCCCGGGCAGTGAGTGTCCCCCCCCTGGGCAGTGAGTGTCTCCCCCCGGGCAGTGAGTGTACCCCCGGGCAGTGAGTGTCCCCCCCTGGGCAGTGCGTGTCTCCCCCCTGGGCAGTGAGTGTCCCCCCCCCGGGCAGTGAGTGTCCCCCCCTGGGCAGTGAGTGTACCCCCCCGGGCAGTGAGTGTCTCCCCCCGGGCAGTGAGTGTACCCCCGGGCAGTGAGTGTACCCCCCTGGGCAGTGCGTGTCTCCCCCCTGGGCAGTGAGTGCCCCCCCTGGGCAGTGAGTGTACCCTCTGGCAGTGAGTGTACCCCCCCGGGCAGTGAGTGTACCCCCTGGACAGTGAGTGTCCCCCCTGGGCAGTGAGTGTCCCCCCTGGCAGTGAGTGTACCCCCCTGGGCAGTGCGTCTCCCCCCCGTGGGCAGTGCGTGTGTGTCCCCCTGGGCAGTGTGTGTGTCCCCCGTGAGCAGTGAGTGTCCCCCCCCTGGGCAGTGAGTGTCCCCCCCGGGCAGTGAGTGTCCCCCCCTGGGCAGTGAGTGTCCCCCCCCGGGCAGTGAGTGTCCCCCCCTGGGCAGTGAGTGTCCCCCCCTGGGCAGTGCGTCTCCCCCCCCGTGGGCAGTGAGTGTCCCCCCCATGGACAGTGAGTGTCCCCCCCGTGGGCAGTGAGTGTCCCCCCCGTGGGCAGTGAGTGTCTCCCCCCGGGCAGTGAGTGTCCCCCTCTGGGCAGTGAGTGTACCCCCGGGGCAGTGAGTGTACCCCGGGCAGTGAGTGTACCCCCGGGGCAGTGAGTGTACCCCCGGGCAGTGAGTGTCCCCCCCTGGGCAGTGAGTGTACCCCCTGGGCAGTGAGTGTCCCCCCCCTGGGCAGTGAGTGTCCCCCCCCTGGGCAGTGCGTGTCCCCCCCTGGGCAGTGAGTGTCCCCCCACTCGGGCAGTGAGTGCCCCCCCCCCCCCCGGCCTGTGAGTGTCCCCCCCCTGGGCAGTGAGTGTCCCGCCCCCAGGCAGTGAGTGTACCCCCGGGCAGTGAGTGTACCCCTGGGCAGTGAGTGTCCCCCCCCCGGGCAGTGAGCGTCCCCCCCTGGGCAGTGCGTGTCCCCCCCACCGGGCAGTGCGTGTCCCCCCCCTGGGCAATGAGTGTCCCCCCCCGGGCAGTGAGTGTCCCCCCCCGGGCAGTGAGCGTCCCCCCCCTGGGCAGTGAGCGTCCCCCCCCTGGGCAGTGAGCGTCCCCCCCCTGGGCAGTGAGTGCCCCCCCCCTGGGCAGTGAGTGCCCCCCCCCTGGGCAGTGAGCGTCCCCCCCCTGGGCAGTGAGTGCCCCCCCCCTGGGCAGTGAGTGCCCCCCCCCTGGGCAGTGAGTGTCCCCCCTGGGCAGTGAGCGTACCCCCCAAGCAGTGAGCGTCCCCCCGGGCAGTGAGCGTACCCCGGGCAGTGAGTGCCCCCCCTGAGCTGTCGGTTTGCGGCTCTAAGACTAAATTAAACAACAACTTGTGCAATGGCCAGAGTGACGCACGACGCATGCGTGACTGGACGGTCTTTCTACACATGTGCCAGTTGTTGTTTCCGAGTTTCCGGCCAGGCTCGTGTTGCTGGATTGTCGGTGCCGGAAGTGTCTGGGCAATCGGAGCAGGTGAGGGAGAGGCTGCGGGGGAAAGGCCCACAGTCACCAGGGGAAAGGGGGTGAGCTAGTCCTAAACACTGTTGGGGGGGGGGGCGGCGGGGGAGTCAGGTGTGTGACCTCAATCACTGGGAAGACGGGGGGGGGGGGGGGCAGGTCAGGCGTGACCTCAGTCACTGGGGGAGCGGGGGCGGGTCAGGTATGGCATCAGTCACTGGGGGGGACGCAGGTCAAATATGACCTCAGTCACGGTGCGGGGGGCAGGTCAGGTGTGACCTCAGTCACTAGAGATAGCAGGTCAGGTATGACATCAGTCACTGGGGGGGGACAGGGGGCGCAGGTCAGGTATGACCTCAGTCACGGGGGGGCGGGTCAGGTGTGACCTCAGTCACTAGGCAGGGCAGGTCAGGTATGACAACGGTCACTGGGGGGAGGGGTCAGGTGTCTGAATGCACTTCAATAATGTGATGTTACAGCCGCACTAATTATGTGCACATTGGTTTTACATTTGTAATGTATATCTGCAGCTGTTAAAATATAGGCTGCTAAAAAAATCTGCCTCGCTACGCTGCGCAAACTACATTTTCCGTCCTGGCTACTTTGCTGTGCTCCCACCCTGTGTGTCCCCGGATTCGGTTTAGAAAATATGGTCACCCTAGCTTATAAGACTAAAGCAAAAGTTATTTTTCCTCTTTTTTGTGGTAGTCTTTGGCATAGTTCTCTGAAATTGACAAGATTTGCTTGAAACAAGAATATACCTCAATGCTGGGAAGACATTTTATAATATCTCAAATAAGACGATAAATCTCAGCTTAAAAACTCATAAAGGTTTAAGGAATTTATGTGTTAACACAATTTTGATGAAATTCATGGAAGTTAGTTAGTCCTATGCTTCATATGGGTTCAAGGCCTGCAAAAGCCTGATCGAGTGCATACCTTTTAACTAAAAGGTCATAGGTCTGAGTTGCAGGGCTGCCTGCCACTCAAATCAGCCCATCTCAGTTGTGAGAGTTTCATCAGCTTTCAGCCTTCTGTAGGAAGGGATTAAAGTAGCATGGTTTGTGGTAGTAGAGGCCCATGTTCCAGCTAGTTGTGAAGGAGTATGAATGGAACAAATAGTCTGCAATGGAAAGAAGAACACAAAGCCGGGGACCAGCAGTTCAAACTATCAATCATATCCTTCAGGCAACACTTCTCAGCTCAATTCTTAGATAAGCAGATAACCTCACTACAAGTTAAAAATGTAATTAAATTTTATCCAGGTCTGGTCGTTAGGCTAGTAAAAGAGTCTATTGCTCATCTTTTCAAGCTTGGGCTGATAAGTGGCAACTAACATTCGTGCCACACAAGTGCCAGGCAATAACCATCTCCAACAAGAGAAAGTCTAACCACCGCCCCTTGACATTCAACGGCATTACCATTGTCGAATTCCTCACCATCAATATCCTGGGGGTCACCATTGCCCAGAAACTTAACTGGACCAGCCACATAAACACTGTGGCTACAAGAGCAGTCAGAGGCTGGGTATTCTGCGGCGAGTGGCTCACCTCCTGACTCCCCAGAGCCTTTCCACCATCTACAAGTCACAAGTCAGGAGTGTGATGGAATACTCTCCACTTGCCTGGATGAGTGCAGCTCCAACAACACTCAAGAAGTTTGACACCATCCAGGACAAAGCAGCTCACTTGATTGGCACCCCATCCACCACCTTAAACATTCACTCCCTCCACCACAGGCGTACCGTGGCTGCAGTGTGAACCAAGATGCACCACAGCAGCTTGCTAAGGCTTTTTCGACAGCACCTCCCAAACCAGTGACCTCGACCACCTAGAAGGACAAGGGCAGCAGGCGCATGGGAACACCATCACCTCCAAGTTCCCGTCCAAGTCACACACCATCCTGACTTGGAAATATATCGCCGTTCCTTCATCGTCGCTGGGTCACAATCCTGGAACTCCCTCCTTAACAGCACTGTGGGAGTACCTTCACCACACGGACTGCAGCGGCTCAAGAAGACGGCTCACCACCACATTCTCAAGGGCAATTAGGGCTGGGCAATAATGCCAGTGATGCCCAGATCCCATGAATGAATGAAAGATATCTTTTCAACTTGAAGATATTTAACAAGAATTTCAGATTAGGAGTCTTTTATCTCACATCTAGGAATACTATAATATAAATGCTTATCCTCTTCATCTAAGTTTTCTGATAATATAATAAGGTATTGCCTTTTAATCCACTTCTTGCACTGTGTAATTGCGTGGAATGTTGGCACTGTATTTATCAACGACATGCTATAAACACACAGTGCTGACGATGTGTGTTGGTTTACAAGCTGATTCTAATCATAGAGCACATGGTTTTCCACGAAGGCCTTTTGAAAATGAAAGGAGCCCTGTCAGCGGGGATAAGAGGGTGCCACTGTTTAAGAGTTTGATCATGTCTCATTTAAAATGTTGATCGCATGGAATGTTACTCCTGCGCATACTGTGAAACATAAAAAACAAATTTCTTCATAAAGACACTGTGGCTTCTCTTGGGCCGTAAGGCATCTATTAGTACTGGATGTATAAACATTTTAAAAAATGTCCTTTAATCTCTGGGATCTGGGTTTAGCACTTGTCCAACTAAATGATATGATAATGTTCACTCCCTTTCTGATAGGTTTTAAGTAAAATTGCCTTGGTCAGACTTAACCCAGTTCCCAGTAGCTTGCACTCATTTGTTAACCTTACTCTCTAAGAGGTCATGGGGCGGAGAATGTGAGAATTGGTAGAAAATGTTCTCCTGGGGTCAGACTTGAGACACCTTGCAGGGTAATATAGTGGGATGTTTTTCTTCTACTATACCTGAAATGACAGTGTTTAAAAAGCTGATACTGGCTGTAAAGCAGAAGAGCAAAGGATCCATTCCATGGCATTTGCACCTAAAACTTCAATGACTGTATTGAACAGCAAAATTACTATTACCCTATTTATCCTTGCAAAATCACACCAGTACAAAAGGGGTATTGACTCCATAAAAACTCCCTATGTTACCGTTCTATATATTAAAAACTAGCAAATAAACTAACCCCTGAAGTTTTCGCCTCCTTTGTTTGTGCAGCTGTAAAGTGGCAAGTCACAAATTTGTATGCAAGATATTCCTGTTCAAATTCCCTTGTACTAAAGATAGGAAGAGTGTACAAAAATATCTTTATTATTACAATGCTGAATATGTTGTCGGCTTGTTACTTTTCGGGTTCATGATTTATGGGAAATGTTAATTGGAATTCCCATCTGGAAGCGCACCCCACATTGATTACTTTCTTCAAGACCTCAACAGACCTTTTAACCATGAATAATTGAGGGAATTGGGTAAAAATGGAAAGCTGGAAATTTTACCCATAATAAAACAAACAGTCTCATACATATTGCAATTGTAGATACAAGTCAGTATTTTTCTGGATTCCAAGCTTCTTAATGTAGCGGATCATGCTTTATGACTGACTAGCATCACCTAGTCTAAGAAAGAAGTGTAAAAGAACATCCACAGTAGTATGACTGGTCTATCATGTGCTTCATAGCATGGATGAACCTGTTCTATTAGTTGGATTTCATCTCTACTAAGGCGTTCCATGCTGTGTAGAAGCTATGTTAATAGGCTGAGCAAATTAATACATCTCAGTTGTAAGTCCTCTCTCACTAAACATCCTCAGCCACTGTACACCCATGGGCTAGGATGATCACTCCTTCTGCAGACCCCCCACTTATGCCCCTCTCTCACGGCTGTGGTGTTCAACAGATAGTTCAAAGATAAAGAAATGCAATTATAGTACAGTATTATTAGTATAGAACATGCAAAATTATTTTTTTTAAGCATAATGATTGATAAATGCTGATTTTTAAACATGTATAGTTATACTTAATTTGTATAATTTTTAAAAAAATCTTGAATTGAATAGTATTGTTCACTTCCCTGGCAGTGCAGCACACTGTCAAGAAATAATTAAGACTTACATACCGTGGGTAAGCAGTAAAATGCATGCAATCTGAAATGGGAGTGCTTGAACCATCATGGCAGAACTGAAAATAAAAACAGAAGTGTAAATGATTCAAACTCCTCTGCATGTTCATTTCTTTGTTTTTAGGAATGAATGACAAATTCCCCAACCATTTTAAAATAGTAAAAAAAACGATAGAAGGAAAAGATTTGCATTTATATAGTTACTTTCACATCCGCAGCACATCCTAAGCCACTTCACAGATAATGAATAACTTTTGAAGTGTAGTCATGTTTGTTATGTAGGCAAACAAAACAGCCAATTTTGAGCAGAGCAAGGTGCCATAAACATCAAATGAGATTAAATAACTGGTGGAGTTGGTTGAAGGATAAGTGTTGCCTAGGATACCTGCCTCTGCTTTTTTTTCCAGTCTTGACATGAGATTTTTTTTAAATTTGCTTATGGGATGTGGGAGTCGCTGACAAGGCAATTATTATTGCCCATCCCTAGTTGCCCTTGAGAAGGTGGTAGTGAACTGCCTTCCTGAACCGCTGCAGTCCATGCGGTGAGCGGTTAGTTACAACTGAGTGGCTTGCTAGGCCAGTTCAGAGGGCAGTTAAGAGTCAACGACATTGCTGTGGGTCTGGAGTCACATATAGGCCAGACCAGGTAAGGACAGCAGATTTCTTTCCCTCAGGGACATTCGTGAACCAGATGGGTTTTTACGACAATCCAATAGTTTCATGGTCACCCACTAGTTTTTTATTCCAGATTTATTTAATTAACTGAATTTAACTTCCCCAGCTGCTGTAGTGGGATTTGGACTCACATATTAGATCATTAGTCCAGGCCTCTGGATTACTAGCCCAGTGACATTCCCACTACGCTACCGTTCCCGACAGATCTTTTGTATCCTCCTAAACAGGCGGGTCGGGTTTAAGGTCTCATCCAAAAGACAACACCTCCAACAATGCAGTACTCTCTCAGTGCTACATTGAAGTGTTGACCTAGAATAGGTACTGAAGTGGGACTTAAACCACAGCCTTCTGACTCAGAAGCAAGAATGCTACCAATTGAGCCATAGCTGACACTTACATCTCAGAGCACTTCACATTAAATGAATTAAAAATAAAACTCATGTTTAATTGTTACTAGACTGTCAGCATCAACATTTCTGATTTCTGGTTTTACAATAAGAGTTAATTTATTTATCTGGATCATGGGGGAACAAATCACAGGGAGCAATCTTCCTTAGTTCCCATACTGTGAAAGATGTGAAGATTTCATATTATGCCTTGTAATTTGTAATTAGATAGGAGTTTTCTTTTCAAGAGAACAGATTCAGAAGGTTCAGTCTAGCTCTTTCACAAGACATTTTCTGATATTTAACTGTCTGATTTTCAAGTGGAAATAACATAACATTTAAAGTGTTGTTGAACTTGTTACTTAAAGGCTAAAAATCAAGAAATTCCTTCAAATACTGAACACTTCCACTGCCCAGACAATTGTTAGTAATTTGCACAGCACAATACGAGAGATAACAAAATATTAATCCAAAATTCATTACTGTAGAGGCATTTTCACCAGCGCACTAAAAGCCTTGGTAAATCAGAATACTTATGAAGAACTTGTGCATTTTGAGATATGACATTTCGAAACGAGACTGCATTGGAGAGAGCTTTAATATGAAGGAACAGGTGCTTTTCCACCGCCACTAAGCCATTCTAAACTGCACCCTTATGCAGTAAACTGGGATTTTGAAAATCAGCAACCTGACTCCAAACAAATAACTAACTGCATATTTTAGATTTATTTTTCTCAAGTGCTTCATTTGTTCTGCTACTATACTGATCAAAAGGCTCCTCTCTTCAGAATATCTTCCGTATAAGGTAAAAAAAAAACAAATATTCATTTGTCATTGATGCCTTTTTGACAAAGGTTGCCAATGAAAGGTTGACCCATTGTGATCCACAGCACATGTACAGCTACAGGCAATGAATGCAAAATTACACTTTAGAGTACACTGGAAAGTAGAGAAGATCTATATTTATTATAGAAAGACAATTCTGTCAAAAATTCTTCCCCCAACAAATAAGACTCTTAAGTCCTATAAACTTATCAGCAAGTTCTGAAAGGCTGTCAATTGGTATAGAGGTTTTAGATAATGATACCACTTTAGAATACCCCAAACTATAAGGCCAGAATAATATTCAATGCAAAGTCAGCTCAGAATCTCTACTCAATATACTTATTGAGACTGTGTAAAATATTCGTTTGCTTTCACTGTTGTGTTACATCTTTGTGTCATTCTCTGTTAGGTCCTTAAAATGTATTGCCACCATCCAGCTCTGTGCTCTTTTCTCCTACATTTCTCTGTTCAAATTCCTTTGGTCAAGCCTCTGCCCCACCCACAGCACCAAGACTGCCCTGGTCAAAGTAATCAATAACATCCTTTATGATAGCCCTCCTTTTCCTCATCAACTTCTTTGTGGTGTTTGGCATGACCAATGTATTCTTCTCCATCACCTCTCCTTGGTGAGTGGGCCTTTGGCGTAGCGGTAGCATCCCCGCCACTGGGCCAGAAGGCGTAGGGTTTCTGAACCCTGCTCCAGACAGTCCCAGCAAGTGGAGCTCCAGCTCTAAATTCTGGGTTGACATCCAGCAGGATACTTGCGTCCGTGGGTGTGGGTGGCCCCGCCCCTCATATGAGTTGTGGGAGCCTGTAAAACCCTCCTGCCATAGGACTAACCACCCTAATAGCTGGTACAAAGATGGTTACGGTCACAGAAGGAGCATTAATCGCAGCCAGAAATCCTTCCACCACTTCATACAGTTCCCTAAAGGGAACAGTATGAAGACACGTACGACGACGACCTCTCCTTGGTGGCCCATCTACATGGGACCACCCTCACTTGGTTCCATTCCTACATGTCACTGGCTCTTTGTTTCTCCACCCCCCAACATATTAAATCTGAACTTTCATCTTTTTCTTCAAATCATTGCATATCATTACACCACTCCACCTTTGCAACCTCCTCCAACCTTATACCGTCCCCACACCTTATAGTCCGCTGACTCTTGTCTTTTGTGTGAACGCCTTTCAGCAGTGGTGACAGGGCCTTCATCTGCTTTGGCCCTATTCTTTGAAACTCGCCCCCTAAGGCCCTTCACCTTCTTTGCAAAAATCTATATTTTCACTCCTCCTAATCTCGCCCTCCATGGCTCAGTACCTATTTGCTGTCTATTTCCATTTGTGAAGTGCCTTGGAATGTATTTTTTAATTAAAGGCACTATATAAAGCCAAGTCATTATTGTCACTGTTGAGTGTTTTACATATGCCAGCCGAACCCTTAAATTATAGCCTTAACTCCTCCTGCAGCATGTTATTTTTTATAACAGAATATATAGTATACTAATTGTATTATCTAATTGAAATAAATAAATATAAGCTGGTATGTAACACAAACCATCATATCTGTGCTGCCAGTAAGAAGCAGTGGTATGAGGAGAATGTTAATGACGGCTGGAAGTGGTGCCACAGTAATGTTCAGGAAAGTGCATAGCAATCAACTGTGACACCCACAAGGAAGATTAATACATTTATAAGATTCATAGAAGAGTTAGTATTTATGTTGCTTGTGTATTTTACACACTGAATAATTTATGGGTGGGAGTTATTTAGAAGTACTAATTTAATATGTCTGTAATATTGTAATTTTAGCTCCTTAGCTTACATATGGCATAAGAAAAGCATGAAGAGAAACCAATCTATTATCCCACTTGTAGAATTGACCATAATTCACTCATAACTGTCAGCTGTGGCTCAGTGGGTAGCACGCTCGCCTCTGAGGCAGAAGGTTGTGGGTTCCAGTCCCACTCCAGAGACTTGAGCATAAAAATCTAGGCGGCCACTCCATATTTTGGATGAGACGTTAATCTGCTTTCTCAGGTGGATTTAAAAGATCCCATGGCACTATTTCGAAGAAGAGCAGGGGAGTTCTCCTCGGAGTCCTGGCCAATATTTATCCCTCAATCAACATCACTAAAAACAGATTATCTGGTCTTTATCACATTGCTGTTTGTGTACAAATTGGCTGCTGTGTTTCCTACATCACAACAGTGACTACAATTCAAAAACTACTACATTGGCTGTAAAGCGCTTTGGGACATCCTGAGATTATTAAAGGTGCTATATAAATGCAACTTTGTTATTCAGGGGACAGCAAGTCAATCCACTGATTTAATGCATTTTAATCATGTATTCTCAGTATGTGATTTGGGTATTCTCTGCATGCGCTGTATAATATAAACTGGTTATGATAAATGTGCATAATTTGGACATTTTTAGTGGTCCTACTGTAAGATTTTACAGGATATGGTATTTAATCCAATATACAGCGGCTGTGATGTTGAATAATATTGTTATGGATTTGACAAAAGGATATAATAATGGAATTAGCTTTCCATCCTATAAGCAACTACAAGGGAATTATGGGCCTTTCTTATATTATAAAATTCTTAGCGGTTAAGTGACTAAAACAAGCTGACATCCTGCTGAACTGTAAGGAAAATTTGAAATTCAACGATTAGAGATTACAATGCCCAATTTGTAAATACTTTTGAATTTACTCATTTTAACTTTAGTACGGAGTTCTTCATTTAAACTGCAGTAGTACGATACTTTGAAACCTGCACTGCTCATGAACCCCGACTGTGCTTTTTGTTTATTGTGGTGGCTTTAATGAGATTTTACACTTTCAAAATCGTTTAGTAAAATAATGGAATCTACGGAAATCTATCATTAGGGCACCTTTTCAAAGTAGATCAGTATTTATATCCATTATTAAACTGTCAAGCTTAATATTTGATCAGTTTCATAACAAAATAAATTATAAACAGCTACAAAAGCATGCAATTTGCTGCGATTTATAAAACCTTGATTCAGGCTTTAAACATTGAAGTGCCTTGCTGGTTATTTGGAGTGTACATTTTTTTGCTTGATTATGCTTTTTCATGGGCCATTCCACATCAGAGACCAATAGATTGTGCATTACAATAGATTGGACATTACAATTATCCAAGAACCATAGGTTTCTCTCTTAATTGTACAACTTTGACTGACACCTAGCTGCCAAAAGTGGTTGTAATAGGTAATTTGTACAAACCCCTTTTGTTTGTTGTTGTGCATGTTTGTTCTCAGGCAGACAGAACGTGCCTTGCTTATGAAACAGGTCATTCAAAACCCTAACCTGCATTCTAGACAATGGACCGATTTCCAAGTTAGAATTCCGCGATAATGACTCGGATTTTTTCCCCTTCCGATTGCTGTTCAGGCAGAAGTACTAATTCCCACAAGAATTCTTGCACAGAAATCCCCCTTTCAGCACCTTGGAAGAGAAGGATCGGAATGGCCATTCTGTCCGGTGTAACTGATCGCCCCCGCTGGGATCTGAGCAAAGGTGCGGTGTTCATTTGAAACGAGGCGTTTGCCAATGTTGACGGATACCACACAGCGAGTTGTGCAGAAGAGATGCAGGCGGCGGCTGCCGTTCGTGTACTCTGTCCAACGTATCCTTCAAAACTGGCGAGACATGACAACCAGCCAACAGGGGAATTCACTAAACCCGAGAGTCAAACTTATTTCAATATAAGAAACTGGAGGAAGGGATTGCATTTCAAACCGTGCTGCAAATCGACAGGTGCCACTTTTCAAATGGATTTACTCGGCAGTGCTACAGTTTAGAGAGTCGAGCGGCCCAGAGCTGTCTTTGTACTTCGATCAGTTTAGGGGACGTCTTCGAAAGCTGCTGTTTGGTTGAGTTCAAACACTCCTTCTCTGACAGAATTCTAGCTAGGACAGGGTTATCGTGCGGCTTTAGGTGCAGAATTTCAGAATTAATAAAACAGCGCCTGCCACCCATCTCGAAAGCGATAAAATTCCACCCAACAGAGAGACTACAGAGAGACTATTAAGACGTTTATCCCTTCTCCCCTTTGGCAGTGTTCCTCGCTGAGCTGCTTCATAATGTTAATCACATAACGAGGAGAGATTAACATTTTCAGCTGAAAATGACTCTCAGACCTGTCATTTTGCCATTGTTCTTCTGTCGAAGGACGGGGCGAAGTCCCAATAAATCTGAAAGCTAATATACCCCTAAGAGTAAATGGGTTAGAATCCGCGACTTGGGCTAAATCCAAACTATAACAAAAAGAGAAACATGTCCTTTTATAAGATTCAACTGTTAATGCTGCCCCTCTAAGTTCACTGAACTGGGAAAATGAAATCAATGTTGACAAATGCTTTCTATTTTAGATGCTTATTAACAATTTTTAAATGTATGGGCCGTAAAAAGTTTAATTAAACATGTTGCAGAGTGTCACTTCACTTACTTTTGACAATTGTATCAATCTTCTCGCAGACAGTAAGTGGAAATACTCAGTGTTTCTCTGGTTATCCTGACAGTCCTAGTTGAACCACATAATCAAGTCTCAGGGACGGGCAGTTCGCCATATATCAGATATAATCGGAGAGTGAGATAAATCGATTATCACTCCTCAAAGACCTGAACTTTTGCGGTGCTAGATTATGTGTGACTGCAGAAACTCTCTCAGTCGTGAATGCCGCAGTTCAGAAACCGAGTCTTGGTCACTGCAGATCAGGGCGATATAAAGAGCTCGAGCACACATTACGCTATGATTAGCCCAACTCTTACAGTTAGTTACAGATGAACGTGTAAAGTCTTTTCATTTGCATTACCAGTGACTAAGTTTAAACGGATGCAATTTACTCACCATTTGAGGTTTCGGGCAATCAGCACTGCCTGGAGTTTGAAATCAATCTGTGTTTGTTTGCAGAGTTCAGAGCCAGCTGTGAGCTGCGCACTTTTCACTTCCGGATGCCGTGTGGTGTGCTAGTTAGTAAATGAGACAGATTTGGGATCAGCCCCACAGTGTCGGCTTTCATTACTCTTATCTATGCAGCCACAAGACCCCGTGATTCATTGGATTCCCTTTCACAATCCAAAGTCTTTGCTTTTAAGAATCTAAAGACGTCTCTTTATTTTAAACTTCGGTAGATTTTGCTTCCATCTGGGATTGGGTTCGAATTCCCTAGAGGACAAAGGTAGACAGAACTAACAGCGATTAACCAACACATTCTGATGACTCATTATCATCAATTCTAACTGTAAATGAAAACAAAATACTGTACTTTTGCTTTGACCTTTCGGCTTTGCACGATCTCGCACCTGTTTTAACTGATTGTGAGTGTCACAGTGAATGCCCCAATGTCCCATGCCACGGGAATCGGAATGGTCGGACAAATTGGCTGTATAATTTCCCAATAGTTCTTGACCTCAGGCCTGCTGTTAGGAAACGTGTCAAATAAAGCCAAGACACTGGCCCACTGGTTGGGGGGAAAGAGAGTGAATCGCCCTGGTTCTAATGACCCGAAACGTCTCTCTTTGGTTATCTCCACACTTGCTGCCTGACCTGCCGAGTGTTTCCAGCATTTTCTGTTTTTGTTACAGATCTCAAGCATTTTGCTTTTACATTCACGTTAGACTGCTCCATAGGAACAGGAGTAGGCCGTTCAAACCCTTGAGCCTGTTTCAACATTCAATGAGATCATGGCTGATCTGTGACCCAACTCCATAAATCCACATTTGCCCCATATCCCTTAATACTTTTGGTTAACAAAATGCTATCAATCTCCGATTTAAAATTAACAATTGACCGAGCATCAATTGCCACCCTTTGTGTGTAGAAGTGTTTCCTAACTTCACTCCTGAAAGGCCTGGCTCTAATTTTTAGACTTTGCCCCCTAGTCCTCGAATCCCCAACCAGCAGAAATAGTTTCTCTCTATCCACCCTATCTGTTCCCCTTAATATCTTGTTCTTGGTCATCTTTTTATTGTACAGTGGCAGAGCTTTAATATAATGGGGCAGCTCACATATCCTTTCAAGTGTTTTATGAGCATAACATGTGAAGCCTAAGACTGCAGTTATACTGTGCTGGCACTCTGAGGCTCTGCAGCCCAACATGACTTGATTTACACAGTGGGCTGCAAATCTACACTGGCACCAGCGTGTGGCAGCTCTGTGCACGCATGCTCCTGGGCATTATATGTTTCGAGAACCCAGACAGGAGTATCTGCTTTCTCAAAACATTTTAAAAAGCTCAAACCCGCTGGCCACGTTTTACATTCCGCCTCGGAAAATTAAAGCGCCACGTGGTGTCCAGCCCAAACAGTGCGAGACAACTTTCTCAAGGGCATCTCGCATCACTCCACTGCAGTCAGGAGAGGACCTGACTCCCAAAGTTGCACATGCATTGCAGCAGTGACGATATAACTGCACATTAGGATGCAAATACAACACTGAGCACATCCCCTGGTATCTCATTTTTATATGCAATATATATATATAGACACCGTAGTCTTGCAAAATTGAAGGAGGAATGCTGCTGTTTCTGTGGGTTGTATGAAAGAAAGTAGGCAAAGTTTTTAATACAAAATCAAGATGAAAGTAAACTGCTTTGAAATTGGGATATGATCATCAAAACACACTAATTATGTGGAAGAAACAGGAAGGTTTGATTAATTGGTCCTTAAAATGTCACATATCCTTTGACAAATTTGACGGTATCTTTGTAATCATCTGTGTTTCTGTTCTACAGGTGCCTGCACAGTAGTTTCATTGTTTTATGAAAATTACATTTTTGTAAGAATATTTATGGAGAAAAATAAACATTTGCAATTCATATTGACCAACGGAGGAACAGGCTGTTGAGCAACATGTTGTTACGCTGCTGTAGCAAAGCAACTTCCCGCTGTTAAATTAGAGAGACAAAATGAAGAATTTATGTATTATGTTTAGATAAACTTTTAAATGGGGTAAATGTGACTTAAAACTTGGCTTCAGCCAATGGTATTTGTGGGTGAAACTCTTGTTTCTGTGGTAGGGTTGACCAATACTTGAGGCTAAAGGGATCAAGGGATATGGGGAGAAAGCAGGGACAGGGTACTGAATTTGGATGATCAGCCATGATGTCATTAAATGGCGGAACAGGCTCGAGGGGCCGAATGGCCGACTCCCGCTCCTATCTGCTATGTTTCTACATGGAAATGGCTGCAGAATGAGACTGTGGCAATAAGAAGTGTCTGTCCTAGATGTTGCTTGTGTCAACACCACCACCCAGAAAATAATCAAGTCAAAAGTTGCTGGATGAAAAGAGTTGTCTATTTGAAACGTTAACATATGCGAGTTAACAGACTAGGGGATACACACATTCAACTACTCTAATCGCTGGATCATTGAAGTGAGTTGTATGCAGATAGTAATAGACAGAGATGCACTTCCTCACAGCTTGTAGAAAATATCAGGGCATAAGGGAGAATTTCTACCCAAAATTCACAAAAATATGCCCGGAATTCAGAAATTTGAATGACGACCAAAAACTCCCATACCTACTAGGGGAAGAGAGAAATTGTGTAACACTAGCGGCACAGTATGTTACAGCTTGCCATAAACAGAGGGACAACCACTAAATATAAGAAAAGAGTATATATAAATTATATGAAAGTATATTTATACACTCAGGGATATATCTGTTTATACACTGTATGGATAGATCTGTATTTTTGTGAACAAACATGAATGTTTTTCGATGCTTTGGCAACATAAGATGTAACTTGTCATGCCAATAAAGCGATTTGAATTGAATTGAATTGAATTGAATAGCCCAATATTAACACCTTTTCTTTCAAGAGGTGAGTTATGTTCGGGTCTCCGGTTGCCTGCAGATTTCAAAAGGCATGGCTAAAACTTTTAATATTTCCCATATGAAAAATTGAATTTTAGAGGTTAATTTTCTTTAAAACTGTAGCAAATTTTGCAAACTAAGCAAAAGAGAGATTACTTTAGAAACATGTTCCTTGTTTTAAATGAAATCACGCTTCACGTACGACACAACTGAACAATTTTGCAGTTAAAATCATTGCTGTTCTGTGCATCATCGCTAATGCATAGGCTTCCTTTTACAGCATAACCAGAAACGAACACAAAGAACAGTACCTAAAACTAATGCTAATGAAAACTGTGTACACATCCAAAAGTAGGGGCAATTTATTATGTGGAAAATAACGTTGCATTTATATTGCGGATCACCTTCCTGAATCAGTTATTAAATATCAACTACCACTTCCTCAGACTCCCCCAGAAATAAAATTGTGAAGAAACCATCTGGTTTACTCTCTCATTCAGATCTACACTCATTCACTCGCTTCTTTTCTCCACTACCAACCATCTCCTTAAACTCCACCTCCATCAACCTGTGTGAGGTGCTCATGGACTTCTTTGTTACTAAGATCGAGACTAACCATTCAGCTACCTCTGCTTCATCACTCACTTCCCCTTGCCCACAAGCCAAACCTCCCCCAAGGCTTCCCATGACCTAGCCCTGGTGTCTTTCTGTAATTACTTTCCTCATCTCCCCCAATGCTGTCTGAGATCAACTTGTCCTTGAGACCCACCTCCTACTCCCTTGAACCCGTTCTCATGAAACCTCTAACCACCTAACTTCCCTTCCTGGTCCCTATGCTAGCTGACATTGTAAATTATTTGCTTTCTGCAGATACCATCCCCCTCCCATTCAAAACTGCCATCATCATCCCCTCATCAAAAAAATACCCTCGACCCCTCTGTCTTTGAAAACCACCACCCCATCTCTATCTCCCTTTTCTCTCCAAAGTGTTGTCCCCTCCCCTCCCAAAAATCCATGCCCATTTTTCCCACAACACTATGCTTGAATCCCTCCAATCAAGTTTTTTTGCACCTGCCATAGCACTAATACAGGGCCTTAATAAAAGTCACTAAATCCTAAAGCATATGGGGGTGGAGGGGATCTTTAGGCTTTCCCCCACGTTGAAAAGGTTGGTGACGATGTTTGTTTTATTCTCTGGATCCTATTTTTTGTTGTTGGAGTGTTTAAAGGGTAGATTGTGGGCTAGGGGCTGGTAAGCAGACCCAAGCCACCATTCCAGCCATGGAGTATCAGCATAGTAACGATATGCCTGGAACAATTTGTCCAATTGTGAAAAATTAACTCATCTCAAAGTCTTTTTTCCCCCAAATGTAGAAAGTATAACTTCCTTAAAATCTTACACTCTGGTACCCAAGAGTTCATATTATGAAGTATTCTAGACACCTCAGGGTCGATTTTGACTTTTGGGCTACGAACCGGCTCATTCTGCCAGCGGAGGCCCCCACAATTTTAAGGCCCTGGCCTCAGTTAAATTTGGCAGGTGAGCTAAGGGGCGCCAAACAGACGTCCCGATGTAGCTCACCAGATTGAGGACCCGAGGCAGCAGTCAGCAAGGTAAATTGTGGGGAGGGTTGGAAAGCTTGTGTTCACGAAAGTGGGGGTCCAGTGGCAACGGCACAGATTATCTTATTATAAATAATTCAACACTTACCTTTTGACAGGCCTCCTTGGTTCCATCGCCTGCAGAACTTTTTGGAGCGTGCACGGCGCAGGCTCTGAGTAGTTCCAACCAAAAAGGAGTCCTATTTCATAGAATCATAGAAATTTACGGCACCTGAGGAGGCCATTCGACCCATCGTGTCTGTGCTGGCTGAAAAAGAGCTATCCAGCCTGATCCCACTTTCCAGCTCTTGGTCCGTAGCCTTGTATATTAAGGCACTTAGAATGATACAGCACAGGAGGAGGCCATTCAGCCCATCGTGCCTGTGCCGGCTCTTTGTTAGCACTATCCAATTAGTCTCAATCCTTCCCCATAGCCCTGTAATTTTTCTCAAGGATTTATCTAATTTTCTTTTGAATGTTACTATTGAATCTGCTTCAGTCACCCTTTCAGGCAGTGCATTCCAAATCACAGCAACTCGGTGTAAAAAATATTTCCTCCGGTCGCCTCTGGTTCTTTTGCAAATAACCTTAAATCCGTGTCCTCTGGTTACCGACCCTTCTGCCACTGGAAACAGGTTCTCCTTATTTAGTCGATCAAAACCGTTCATGAGTTTGAACACATCTATTAAATCTCCTCTTAACCTTCTCTGCTCTAAGGGGAAAACCTCCAGCTTCGCCAGATAACTGAAGTCCCTCATCCCTGATACCATTCCAGTAAATCTTCTCTGCATCCTCTCCAAGCCTTGACATTCTTCCTAAAGTGTGGTGTCCAGAACTGAACACAATGGGGCAGTAATTCCTCCCCAAACACGTGAGTACGGAAGGGGTACTCGCGCGTCTGGCCGGAGGAAATGCCGGTTTTCAGCATGCACAGCGCATGCGCTGAAAACTGACATTTCCTCTCCTCTAACCCAAGAGGTGAAGAGGCTAGCGCGTGCGCTGTAGGGGGCAGCGCGTGCGTCTTGGATTTCCTCTGTTTTGGGGGATTTGCGCATGTGTAAAGGCCTCCGGTCTTTACGCTTGTAAAAAGCACACGTAAGTATTTATTTTTACAGGCAAGTGGTGTTTTAGTGCAATTTAGAATTTTTTTTCCCCACAGGTTTATTATTTTAAAGAATCTACAATAAGGTAAGTTTAGTTTTAGACCCTTTTTATTAAAAATTAAAAATTTATTTTTTTCAAAAAAAATTGTAAGTATAAATAAGTTTTAAAAAATAATTTAATGATTGGGATGCTTTTTAAAATTTTATTTAAAGTTTAAGTAGTGTTTTGGGGTGCAGTACTTTTCATGAGTTTGACAGTTCTTACTCTCAAACTTATGAATGAAGTTTCCCCTCCCCTGATTGGCTGAACAGTGCTCACCGGATCCCAGCCGGCACATCGCACTAACTACGCCGCTGGGTCAGGTTAGCACAGCGCGCCGACATCTGAACCGGGCCACTGACAGGAAATCCACTGCGGGCTAGGTTTCAGATGTCGGCGCGCCGGGTAAGTGCACATCGGGGGCTTGCACGCGCGGCAAGCCCCCGACACCAAGTTCTGGGCCAATATTCCAGCTGAGGCCTAACCAGAGTTTTATAAAGGTTTAGCAGAATTTCCTTGCTTTTATACTCTATTTCTTTATTAGTAAAGCCAAGGATCACATATGCTTTAACAGCCTTCTCAACTTGTCCTGCCACCATTCAAATATTTGTGTTCATACACTCCCAGGTTTCCCTGTTCCTGCACCCCCTTTAAAATTGTGCCATTGAGTTAATTTTGCATCTCCTCATTCTTCCTACCAAAATGCATCACGTCACAATTCTCTGCGTTAAATTTCATCTGCCATGTCTGCCCATTTCACCAGTCTGCCGATGTCCTCCTGAATTCTGTTACCATCATCCTTTGTTTACTACCACTTCAAGTGCATATTCAAGTACTTTTTAAAATGTGAAGTGTGTTTAAGTCGTAGAACCCCGATTTGTTAGTGCTTTGTTAACTATTTGCAGGCATTTGGACATCCGACGGTAGGCCCCTTTCAAAATGGAGCTGGCTGCATCGCCGGTATTAATGGGCGATAATACCCCATATTGAGGCACTTACCGCCCATTAACGCCAGGCGAAGGCAGTGAAAATCGATCCTCCTCAAATCTAAGTACCCCTGGGTATAAGCTCTCTGTCCCAAAAGGGAAGCAATTACTAACAGTTACATACGAAGGAGATTGTAATGTAAACCCCAGTGTCACATTTTGTCTTAAAAGCAACATCTTTTGCAATACTGGTAAATAGGAGACTTCTGAGCCAATAGCCTGAGGTAAATAGTTTCAAAAAGAACCTCGTATGCATCCGGCCCCACGAGTGGGCACTGTTGAGCCTTAGAGAACAGACTACTGAAAAAGCTTTCTCCTTTTACCTCTCCCTTCCTGAAGGTTATAACATGCTGTTATAACATTACACAGGTGACTGCAATCCAGTAATAACTCATCCAAGTGCCTCTTCATATGCAAGCCTAGACATTGAATTGAAGTAGGCTGTTCAATTACTCATCTATCAAGCACCAACACGCAAGTACTATCCAGCAGGGTTACTTGAGAGCAGTCTGGAACAGGGACTTTCCAATTCTCATCCCTCCCCCAGCACTTTAGCCTAGAACAGTGTTTCTCAAACTGGGGTCCAGAGACTTTCCAGAGGGTCCTTGACCAGAGGTAATTTCAAGCCTGCTCCTCTATAAAACTGACACTGATTCTCAACAGCTGGGCCTGCCTCCTCGCAGAGGCCCACAGCTCTTGCTCTTACTTTCCAACGAGCGTTCCCTGCTGGTTGAGCAGATTCCTCACCCTGGTGCCGCAACCCTGTGCCATCCTCCCAACATGTGATCAGAGCACCTGCGAGGCCCTTCAAACATGTGCCTTAATGAGTACACGCAAACACATACAATCCCAGAACATGCCAATGGACAGTATGGCAGTGAGTCACGTTTCCAGCAGGATTCCACTAGGTGCATGGGTGCTCGTGCCCTCACTCACCTTGGCCAGTTTGCTGACACCTTTAAAAATTGTCCAGCACTAAGTGGCCATCTGTTGCTGCGGAGTACCGAGAATTGGTGCGAGAAGCAGGCATACCCACATCACTGATATTTAAGTAAATACCTGTTTTCTTAAAAGCATTATTAAAACACTTCTTTTACATGCAGCATTTTCATATTGTGACTATTATATAGTATAATAATTTAGATGGGGGGTCCGTGATTACTAATCTATTTGAAAAGAGGTCCTTCAAGCAAAAGTTTGAGAACTACTGGCCGAGAAGCACTAAGACCACATATAAGGCTATTCTCCTGCCCAGACTATAGTCATCTCAGCACAAAGCAGGGATTGAACTTGGTGCAACCTTACTTTGTATGACTCGGACATGAGACAATTCCTAGAATTATCCAAAAGCAGGAACCTATGATTGTGCAATTTAATGATAGCTACTGTTGCAATTACTACTATTTTTAATGGATTTAATAGAATACCTAACTCCTGGAAAGTCAAAGTGAGCTGTTCTTGGCAGCTTCATGAGATGAAGGTATGAGTGTATATAATGTAAATAAGGGTACACCTCTAATCGCGGTAGCATTAAGAAAGGTACAACCGTGGATAGGAAATTTGTGAAGAGTCTGAGATAGAAGAGGGGGAAACAACATGCTTACAAGTTCTCGCTTTTCACATGGAATCTTGGGCACCTCTGCTATTATGAATACAGTTCTTGTAGATGTTTTATGGTTGCCAACCAGACTCATAAGCATATTACCTAATGATGTTTGGCAATGGGCCCATTTTTAACAACTTCCAAAAAAAGTGTATTTGTTTAGTTGGTGCAGGACCAAGATAGGTTTGAAGACCACACAGTAATATGGACAACATTCTCTTTTTCCATTCTAAGTGGTCATAGGGAAAATCTAAGGTTGTTACATAAAAAAGCCACATACATAATATATCCTATTTTGTGTTTACTCGCCATGTAGTTGACAGCACTTGCTTTCCCTGGTGCCAATGGTAGGATTTAAAAAAAAACTAAGATGCTGTAAAGGTTATTACGTAATTCTAAAAGTTTCAGTAATAATTCTTCCGGTTTTCCTAATCATCATGCCTTGCACCATATGAAATTTGTTTATAGAGGGGGGGAGGAATGAAGAGAAATAAAACAGATGTAAATGACATGCACTCCAAAGCTTGTGAATTTTTTTATTTATTTAAGTCATGCAAAGAAAAAGACACTCATTGCCAGTTTCACCACATTGCTCTACAGTAACAAGACAGTTTCCTTAAATAGCATATTCAAAGAAATGGGCATGCTTCCATTACAAACACAGGGAAAAAATCTTAGTACAACCACTAATACTCAAATAAAAAGGTGCACAATTGTACATACAAACTCAAACTTTTGAGATTCAAAAACTACAAAACAGTTTAAATTCCAGATTCATTATGCTCTGAAAATTATGCATGACTAAGTGGGATGGGGGCCATTCACTTATTGAACACTTTGACCAGATAGGTTAGCTTTAAAGTCTTACCCCAGCAACCTTTACGACTTATTACTAAAGTGTTATTTGTAGACTTTTAATATTTAAGGCCAAGAGACCTTATTAAATATGTACTGGTCAGATGTTGCACAGGCCAGTGGGAATACTGCAATCCTCAAAATACAACTTAACACAAGGACCACACTTTTCCCACAACTTACAAAAAAAAATCACAACAAAATCGTATTTTCACATGTAAAAGATATTGAAGATATTTTATTCTTATATGAAAACATTTATGCAAAGTGGCCACAATTTGCAGTGGCCACACACAACGAAAGAAAAATGTAACCCCATCTATGCAGTCATTTTGGAGGCAAACATATTTACATTTTCAGTATTTTCCTATTTGCTTGCAAATATGGCCCAGTGCTAAGATATTAAAAAATAACAGAAACCCATTGACTGAAAACACGTTGTAATGAATAGAGGAACATTGGCACAGTGCAGTGAAATACTGTCCCTTTTCAAGAATGCAGCATCAAGCACTTCCAGGATAAGTTACATGGCCTAAGTCCCAATCTAAAAGAAAACTCCCTAGTTCTCCTATGGCCGCTTTGAGTGAGTGTGCTAATTTATTGCCAAGTTTAAGATGTGGTCTCGTGCCCATTAGAACTAAGCTGAGACTACCCAAACTCATTTCACACAGGATGCCTTACAGCCAGCAGACAAAGGAGACAGTCATCCCAGGAGTCTGAGCTGGATTTAAACCCAGGTCAGAGAGGTGAAAATCCAGTATTTAACCCACTGCTCCACCCAGTCTCATTAAATTTTTAAAAAATGAATGAGATCACCTAAGTAAATCACACCCGTCTCCTGGAATGGTTTTCATCTCCAGTCTGCCCCACATGTTCAAATATGTTTGCACTTGATGACAAATGCATCAATGTTGAAGTGGCATTTTAAACATTTGGTCACATTGAAATAATTTGTGGCATGGTTTTTAAACAATCTCACAGTAACACATAACCCACAAGTACCGAGAGACCTTTATAGTTTTCAAAATATTTTATCCAACAGGACAAGCACACAATCTAAACTCTAAAAACTGAAACATTGCAAGTTGGGTGCAATGTTGCCAGAGTCCTCAAAGTTAATAGATGTGTAATTCAAGCACTGGCTCTATTTATACCATAGCATGTTAACTGGAAATAACTCAGTCTTAAAAAAAGGGAGATGGCCTCAGTTATTAAATATTGCTACTCTGAATGCACAAGCAGCATTCCATTCCTAAGAATCAAAAACAATTGCAACAAGGTTGATGGGCACACTCCTCACTTCAATGTTCCAAGTCAGAAAAAAAATGGTGTTCAGAATCACAAATAACCCACATCAGAACATTTTACAGCAGTTTGGCAAAGAGAAGCTATTAACCTTCTCCAAAGTCTAGTAAGCAAAGCACCACCTGGTCTAATACTAAGCCACACAAACCAGAAGGTTCCAGTTTCTCAGTTAGTGATTTTTGTTAGGGAATCAGTTGTGGGTGCTACAATTGATGTTCGAGCCTCTGGGCTTGGGGAGGGAAAGATATAAATCTAATAAAAGGTTCCTGCTCTCCAATCACCACTTCTGAGAAATACTTGTGTGGATGTCGAGCAAGAACAAGAATTAGGACTAAAATGAGGAGGAATTTCTTCACCCAGAGAGAGTGGTGAACCTGTGGAATTCTCTGCCACAGAGGGTGGAGGAGGCCAATACATTAAATATATTCAAGAAGGAGTTGGATATATTTCTTAAGGCTAAAGGGATCAAGGGATATGGGGAGAAGGCAGGGACAGGGTACTGAATTTGGATGATCAGCCATGATCTCATTGAATGGCGGAGCAGGCGCGAGGGGCTGAATGGCCTACTCCTGCTCCTATCTTCTATGTTTCTATGTAAGAACAGAATTGAGCTCAGCGGTGTTACCCTGCATAGGCTAATCACTCACCATCAAGCCAAGGGGTACTCACCAACATTTGGTTAAAGGTCACAAACCCAAGCAGTGACTTGCTTGAAAGGCTGCTGGTTCTCACCCTGATCTTGATAAAACAATACATGTGTCATTCCATTTTTGACATTTTAATTATTTTGCAATCTTTTAAATGCTCCAAGTCAGTGTTATCTTTAGAGTAATTCTCCTGGTAAGTTATCAGCCAATCATCGACCAGAAATCACTTGGACGAAGTGGTATTAAATCAAGAAGAATGGGCACTGGATGTAGTAAAGAAGAATCTGGTGCAAAGCCTTACCAAAAAAAAACTAAGTTTCTAAAGTTAAAATGAACTCTGGCAGCCTTCTGTACTGTTCATATTTTAATGATTGAAAAAACTATCTTGCCAGCTATTTTTGATTATTAAAATCATACTTGTAGTGGGAGGCAGCAGTCCATGTAGTTATTTGAATACATGCGTAGAGTATTTCTGCAATTTCACAATAATGTAAGCAGGCAGTGAAAACATCCCATTGGCAACAATGTGAAATATAGTCAATAGTACATCCTTCAGTCTTGTATAAACGTGGCAATATAATTGTCTCACCTTTTCCTCATTATTCTATTTCCTTTTTCTCGCTCCCTATTTTGCCTTTCTTGGTCACTTTGTTCTCTCCATTTTCTCTATATTTTGTTTCCCCTTCGTTATTTTTGTTTATTTGTCTTTTTAGCCCAATGACAATTTAATTGGCTCATTCTTACTGGAAGCTAAATATAAAATTCAATCTGGAGTGTGCATGGTGAAAGATCCTTATTCAAATCATATAGCATTAAAAGGACTTTCACTTGGCACTGTGAATGCTGGGAAGGTCATGTCTCCTTTACATCATCTTGCTCTCTAGTAAGAAAATGCAAAAGAATACAGCAAAGCTGGGATTTGGCAGTACAGTGCAAGCAGGAGTGCGAGATCCTCAGGCAGGAGAGTTGCCGGTAGGACCGGATCCTACCGAGGGCTGAATCAAAAAAAAACAAAGACTGTACGATGAATACCTATGTCTGGACTCACTTGAAAAATAACCATATGGATGAGGTACAGGAGGGTGGCTGGCACCCGTGGAACCGAATCCTGGTCCACGCTGAATGGCACCTGCAATTTCAACTGGAGTGAGGGCAGGAGTTGTAACAACTGGAATCAGTACCAAGTGTCAGTTTAGCACTGATGTCAGAGTCAAAAGGTTGTGGGTTCAAACTCCACTCCAGGACTGGAGTACATAAGCTTCAGTGCAGCACTATTGTTGGAAGTGCCATCTTTTGGATGAGACATTAAACCAAGACTCCATCTGTCTGTTTAGGGGAATGTAAAAGATTCCATGACATTATTCGAAGAAGAGCAGGAGAGTTTTCCCCCCCAGTGTCCTGGTCAAAATTTAACCTTCAACACCACAATCAAAACAGATCAACTAGTCCTACATTACAACAGTGGCTACACGTCAAAAGTACTTAATTGGCTGTAAAGCGCTTTGGTACGTCCAGTGGTTGTGAAAGGCGCTATATAAATGCAAGTCTTTCTTTCTATGCTTTAATTTGCTGTTTGAGAGAATTGCTGCGTAACAACTGGCTGCTGCATTTGCCCACATAACAGTAATTGTATTATAAAAGTAACTCATTGGCTTTGAAGCCATCTGGGATGCCTCGAGGATGTAAAATGTGCTATATAAATGCAAGTTCTTTTTTAACCCTGGGTAAGGGAGGGTAAAACTGACCAGAATTCCCACTCAATTCCTATCCAGTAATTCTTGCTGGAAGTGCATGTATGAGCCATGGGCGAGGATAGAATGGGCTTAGGTCGTGATATCTGTGGTCAAGTAGACTACAGATACTAAGCTCACACATAATTAATGGCCACTTAGGTGGAATATGAGGGCACCTACAGACCTGTACTCAAGTCAGAAAAAAAAACTCTCACTACTCTTCCTAATAATGTAGGTTAACTGCAATTGCGCAAGAGCAAGTTTTCATATACCGGACATTTTTTCTTGTCTCTACACCGCAGCCTGTGCAGATGGTCTGTTTCTGATCTGCTGTCAATGCTACTTCCGAGTTATCCACTAGAAGTCCAAGTGGCACAGTCAAGAAAATTGCCAGTGGGAAAATCACTGGGGCAAACCTACTAGCCTATGGCATACCATACAGGAGCACCAACATATTATAATATACAAGATTGAGTTCTGTACTTTCAACTGGGAAATATGCCCCCTAATAGACCATAGGAAAGCATGTTTTAGAAACATCAGCTAGTTTAAAGAGATCTCTGCCTGTGAATACAATGCATTAGTTCACAGTTGTATGCGGTCACCAGAATTTATATTAATCTGGATTTTTTAATGAATTTTAAAAAACAGGGTACAGCTTATAATCACCGTGTACATGGTATGATTAAAAGTTGACCCTGGTTACTATTCTGAACTGTCATCCATTAGGGTTCAGTAAGGTAGCTTTGTAAGATTAATAAACTACACCCAGTCAGAATTCAGCAATGAGTGAAAGGTCATCGACCTGAAACTTTAACTCTGGTTTTTCTCTCCACAGATGCTGGCTGACCTGCTGAGTGTTTCCAGCATTTTCTATTTTTATTTCAGAATTCAATAATGTTGCTTATGATTGATATCCTGCAGTTTTCACTTCATGAGTCAGTTTTCTCATCAATGTTTTACCTGTAGCAATTCGTATCTTAAGAGATCAAATAATCTGTAGTAGGATTGTGGCAAATCTATACTCTGTTGGAAGGAGTGGATTGATAAGCCATATTGCGCGCTCATTCCTATTTTGAGTAAAATTAAAACTGCACCCAAGTTCTTCATTATCACTAATTATAGCAGTTTTTGGCAAACACTCGGGCTGTTCCTTTCTCTCTCAACTGCAAATAGAGGCATGTTTTTGTACCCTATTGATAGCCAGCTTTATACTTCGAACCATGGAAGCTGTTAGCATTTTCTGCACTAACTAACAACATTGAATTCTCTATTTATCCCTTTCAGAATTAAAGTAGCATTGCTGCACCATTCCCATAAATACAAGGTCATACTTAATTTGAAGCACAATGAAGGGATGATGTTGCCTTTTTCAGGTCAGAATTTTAGAACAATCTGATAATTATTATCCTTCTCCTTCAGACTAACTTGCTTTGTATTTCCAGCATTTTTTGTTTTTTTCTTTTGGAACAATCCTTCAGTTTTTAAATGTTTACAACAAACACATCAGATTCTAAGGAGATAACACAAAATACAAGTAGATGAACATCTGTTCTCTTCCTACTTAATTTTTTTCAAACCCCAGTAACGCGTCAAAACAAAACAAGCAATTTATCAAACCAGAGGAAAAAGACTTTATATTAAATACAATTGTTCCTTCTACAAAAAACTCACAGTACATTTATCCTTCAATTTTGTTATCACACACTTGTTCCATATTTTTGTTCATGAGTACTGCAAGTTGTTGCTTGATTTCTTCCACCTACAACCAAAAGCACGATTGTTGTTTCAGAAGGTTAACAAAGAAAACACATTAATATTCTGTCACCTGCTGCAAACAACTGTTTCACACTGACATAATTGCAATTTTTAACAAAAAACGATAATGATAGATGACTAAATGAAGATGATGCAATCTGCAGTTAATGAAAATAATTCAACCTCCACATATACAAGTAAGAATTTGCCATTAACCCACGAGAGACCATCACCTTAGACCCAAGTAATAATGGCCAATTTCTATTCGTATGTGGAGGTTGAACAAATGACGAAGTACTGAATCTGTCGCTGGAAAAAAAGTGAACTGCATAAGGCTTAAACAATGTAAACAATGATGTGCAATTTATTTACATTAAAGTTGGATTCCAAGACTAAGGGGCCATAACAAAAATAGCCTGCCTTGAACAAGACAAGAGATTAGTAGAAATATTCTCCCAAAGAGTATTATGTGTGGAATAGACTCATTAGCAATTGTTGATTAAATTTTTTTTTAAAAATGTAACATCTGGTTGTGAAAAAGACTGAAGAGATTTTTGGCCAGCCAGGTGTCTGACGTAGGCAGAAACCAATCTATATATATATAAAGCGGCTCTTCTGTCTGTCCCGATGTCTGTCCGTTCTCTATACGTTTGAAAGTTAGAGCGTTCCGACGCGCGCGTCGCCTCAAAAGAAAGCTTGCGATTCCGGACCGGTCATAGGCGTATTTACGTTTCGGCCGGACAAAAAACGCGCCCGCGGTATCCGAAAAACGTTCAGCCTTCCGCTCATTAGCATCTCATTAGCGACCGTGTGACGTCGAGGTCGACCAATCGGACGGCGGGTTCCTTCCTACAGTTGAGTGTCGAGTGACTCGACGATTGACCAATCCTACGCTTCGGTGACCTGACCGGTCGACCAATCGGTGCGTGTGTGGGCGGGCCTTATCCTTCTGAACCGAGGTGAGTGGCCGCCATCTTGATTTTTCACAATTTTTTCCCCACACTTTCAGTGTGTTAGGGAAGTAAGGTAAATATTTTAATGATGTGTTAGGGAATTAAATAACAATTTAATAGGGGGGGGGGGGGGGGGGTGTGGAGAGCCTCGGGAAATCGCGGGGGGGGGGGGGGGGGGGGGGGGGAGCTAATGAGTTTAAAAAACACAAGAGGCCGCCAGTTGCGCGGCCACCTTGACGACGGCACGCATTCGCATGGCCCCCGTTACCCCGGCAACGGGGCACGCCGGCGGTCTTGCCTGCTCCCCGCGGGCCGCCTCACGCCGCCCGCACATGCGCCGCCCGCGAGAGCACGCTCCCGGCGCCGGCCGCCGCTCAGCATTCCCGCTATCACAACGGCACCGGACCTCAGGCACTAGGCAGGGGGAGGGGCCAGAGAGAGGGACAGAGGGGAGCAGGGGAGTGGGCGAGGGAGGGAGACGGGAGGGGAGGGAGGGAGAGAGGGGAAGGACAGGGAGAGGACATGACAGGGAGAGGGGGGGACACACAGGGGCAGGGAGACCAAGCGCCCCAAAGTTGCCCTCGCAACGCGGGGCTCCCCAGCTAGGTCATTGTATATAAGAATTTCTGAACCAAACTGCAAAGAAATCCACACAAGTAGTTTTGTTTGCCTAATGTGAAGTGTACAATCTCTTCCCATGTGAACACAACCCCCTTATCAATCGGTTTCTAAATTTTCTAGGCTTTGGTAAGAGCCAAGACTTAGGTGGCTATCAAGTGTGCCTAACAGCACTGTTGGAGTTTAACCAGCTAAAACCATGAAACTTACCAGCAGAGAGCACTGGTAAAGTTCCTACTGCTTCACCAACTACGGTATGTCCAGTTATAGTGTACTAACTTTCAGGGTTATTGTAGCCTGGCTCAATCACTATTATGTCTGCCACAGATGATGACTCGGTGCCAATTTCCCACCAGCGGGCATGTAATTTTGGAGCCAACTCACCCCAAAGAGATGGATTTACCTCCCCACCAAGAAATGGTCACTAGACAACTATTCAAATGCTGGTTAGAGCCCTTGCTAGGCGGACATCAGAGGACCAGGAACCGTCCCATGCAACATGGCGAGTAGCACAACTGACTATAAAATGCTTGAATGCAATCCCGCCATCCTCCTGACCACTGCATGGAAACACACCATACCCCATTGAATTGGAAGTCCAGGGTGTAAGGAGCAACTACTTGCCTCTGCAACCATCTCAAAGTATGCACTGAACCCTGCATATATGACACATGATCAAATACTCAACATTATTGCTTCTGCCCTGTTGGAATCATGGCTATGAAATCTGTGGAATGCCTCCCATCAAAATTCAGTAATGTAGCTATACTGCAATTTTTACATGATCAGTGCAATAAGAGGCCTTGAAACAAAAAAAAGCAGATCAGAAAAAGGAGACGCAATGGAATAAGTAAAATTGAATTCAAATAGGGGCTGAGATGTTGAAGGAATTGGAAAACTCAAGAAGCCAGGCTCCTTTAGACATCATGAAACTGTTCTAGGCTCCTTTGGACAAAGGGAGCCTGACTCCCTTGAGTACAGTACAACTGTAAAGCAGCCAAGTGTATTTTCACCTTGTGGTTGTAATAGGATTGGACAAAATCAAATATATGTTTAACACAAAACTATACATTTCTTATTTTAACAGCAGCGATGCAATAGTCTGCCCAGCAAGGGCTCCAACTAGCAGTTGACAGTTGCCTAGTGACCATGTCTTTGGTGGGGAGGTAAACCCATCTTTTTGGATCCATCTCTTAGTTGGCTCCAAAATGACATGCCACTGGTAGAAAATTGGAACTGTAAGATCTTAATGATCCGAGTTCTTGGACAAGACACCAATAAGCAGCAGCCAGTATGTTTGAGCAATAGATCAAGAATTATTAAGCTTACAGCATAATTAATACTTATTATTAGGCAACAGTTTTAACGAGTAGCTCACAGCCCTTGGTCTGTGGAACCGCTCGGACACAGATGACATCATCTTAAGTCTGTTCCTTTGTTCTCGCAGTATGTCTGTGTAAAGTAGTTCTTTGAGTATTGAGGTTTTAACCCTTTTCATATCAAAAGTTGGTTTGGTCAGTGTCCGTATATGGTCTTTAACAAAATCACCTTTTTTGATTGGTTCTAATGGCCAATATACCATTGTCACTCAGACTAAGGTAGCATCCCGCCTTTCCAGTATTTTTCCACCAACTTTGCCATGTTCAGTGTTATCTTGTTCATAATTTTTCACCCCATTGGAATTTACTTTATCTCTTTCATTTCTAGCTTCCTTGGTACAAGGCCTTTATACCAAGGGCCCATATCAGCGCTATTCCACTAGTCTTGAGGTATCCAGACTACCTCACTTTAATCGACCAGATAAATACCTTGGCCCAGAACTTGGTGTCGGGGGCTTGCCGCGCGTGCAAGCCCCCGATCTGCACTCACCCTGCGTGCTGACATCTGAAGCCCGGGCCTGCTTGCATTTCCTGTCACAGGCCCGGTTCAGATGTCAGCGCGCAGTGCTTACCTGATCCAGCGGCGTACTTAGTGCGATGTGCCGGCTGGGATCAGGTGAGCACTCTGCAGCCAACCAGGGGAGGGGAAACTCATTCATGAGTTTGATAGTAAAGACTGTCAAACTCATGAAAAGTACGGGCACCCAAAAGACTACTTTAACTTTAATTAAAATTTAAAAAAACATCCCAATAATTAAATAAACTATAAATAACTTTAAAAAACTATTTAAAACAATTAATAAAATTTTTGAAATTTTTTTTTCTTCACGAATTCGGGTCTAAAAATAAACTTACCTTACTGTAAAGTCCTTAAAAACAATGAAGCTGTGGAAAAAATGTAATAATTTTAAATATTAGACCACTTACCTTCAAGAATCCACTGTTTACGCCTCCTTTTTTCATTTCCAAAAAGTTCAGTCCCTTGCACACGCGCAAACCTATCTAAACGAAGGAAGTTCAACGCGCGCGCGCAGGACAACCCCTTAGTTCGATGGCGAGGAAATGCCGGTTTCCCGCGCATGCTGGAATCCGGCACTTCCAACGGGCCCACGCGCGAGTACACCGTCTGTACTCACGCGTTGGGACCGGAATTACTGGCCCTATATGTATATGATTCTCGTCTACTAAATATCAGCCTTTCATACAGAACCGAGACATCACCTATGGGAGATATAATAGTGACTGAACCAGGCTACAAATGCTTTAATTCAGTTGACAGCATCCCCTTAATTTGCATGATTTTATATCATTTATAATATTTCTAGCTAACTATACCTGTAATTACTATTGCTGGTCTACACACATGTGCATATTGGCTGCTACTCCAAGCCAGAACTTCTTGGCCTTTCAGTCCAGGTTTGCTCCAGAATTCTGCTTTTACCATTCATCCACTCCTTGTTGATGCATTGTACCATATCCTACTGCATTTGTTATTACTCCCCATTCTGCACCATCCAAGGCCTGTGTCTCTCTTGGACAAGCTTAGGTCCTCTGTGGTCTAACTTGGGAATCCTTCTCGGTGCTCATTGTGACACATGCTGTTTTCTCTCTCCAAAGAGCCATGCTAGCTGCCTAATTTTCCTCTCCTGGAATTTATCCCATCTGCTGAGATTGAAGATTAGCATCTCCAACCTCCTCCTCATCCGATCTTCCGCCCCCATGACCACTTCCCCCAATGAGCCTCCCCAGGCCCCTTCCAATCCCTGCAGTCAAGTACCCAGTTACCGATGCTGTATTTATCACCCTGCAAAATGTCTGCTCTGTTGTAAACATAGCCTTTCCCCATCCACAATCTCATCTTGGATGCTAACATCAGCATCCTAGTCTGGACTACATTTGGTTCATTGACGGGGATAATTCCCTCCCAAGTCAATCAGGTCCCCCGCCCAAATCACCTTGGAAACAGTGTGACATTTATCTGTAGATCTCATCTCAACTTATTCTTGTATTGTTCCAGCATTGTTTCCTAATCTAAACTGTACATCACCCCTCCCAACTTTCCTTCACAATCTCCACCACCCCACCGGCAAGTTCACAATCACCAACAAGGCCAGCTTTCATCATTTTTTTCATCTTTCAGCACACTGCACACCTCTAAGCTTTCCACATTTTGTTCCACCTCTGGAAATAAAGCTAGCACATAACTCCAACTCAATTTCTCAGTACTGTGCAAAATTTAAATAATGCTAGAAACATTGATGTGGGTTTGGATTGTGTCCATATCTGCACAATAACTGATATAATACACTGCTGCACAATTACTATTAATCTGGCCTGGGGGAATTCTAATTTCAAATTGCCATGTGATACAACACATTTATACTTGAAGGAGCCTGAACAACAGAACCAAGAAAATGGGGTAGAAATATTTGTAAATACACTAAAACAGACAAAAAGTTGAGTAGAACCTAAGCTTACAGTTTTTTGAAGTTCTCTGCAACAACAGCCTCTGTGATCTTGAACTGGAAGAAATAGATGAAAAATAAATCCCCCAAATAAACAGATTTCTCCCAGTAAAATTAGGAGTTTAATCAGGATAACACATCTGCAAAGAATAAAGCTCAACATTGATTTTTTTTTCTCTCCATTTCATTTTTTGTCTCGAAATCTATTGTTCTCATCCCCATTGAGTGTGCATGTATGAATTGAGTTTTTTTCTTTTTAAATACATAGGAGCATCACAAATTTTTTATACATGTTTTACGAGGAGCAACGTACCATGTAATGCAATGTACTACTGCAATAAGGTGAAGACGCATTGCTTTAAGATGATATGGTCTAACTGGTGTAATTAGATCGTGGGATCAATCAGAAGTTAACTCTTCTAGGGATATGTTAGCAAGTTTGAATTGAGTATAGAATTATGGCAATGCATCACAGTAATAAATGTGAATATACACCTTTGATAGAAATTATCCATTTCATTTTGTTGAACTTCTGTAGGAGCAAGTGGAATAGCTGAGATCTGAATTAGAAATAAAACCTAAATCAAAGAGTTAAAAAGGGTTTAAAAAAAAGTTTTCCTGTATATTTTAATTAATTTTGGGGCAATAAACTGTCCAGATGGGCCAGCCAGACATAAGTTGGACTGCGCTGATCTCTAATCAAGCTCTTTGTAATGGACATTGCAGTGACCGATATAGAAAAGTCTAGGAAGCTGCATTACATCTGCAGCTTAGGCACATTGTGAGCTCACCAATACCTGTAACCAGATTCAGACTCTGCAAGAAAAACTATTTATTCAAACTAAATAAATTCCTTTGAGTGAATCTTCTTTTAATGTGCTCATGGTATTGGAGATAACATGGATTGAGAATTGGTTAATGGACAGAAAACAGAGAGCAAGAATAAACAGGTCATTTTCGGGACAGCAGGGTATAACTAGTGGAGCACCGCAAGGATCAGTGCTTGGGCCTCAGCTACTTACAATCTATATCAATGACTTAGATGAGGGGACCAAGTGTAATGAAACCAAGTTTGCTGACGACACAAAGCTAGGTGGAAAAGTTAAGCGGAGAGGACAAAGAGAGGCTGTAAAGAGATATAGGCCAGTTAAATGATTGGGCAAGAAGGAAGGTGGCAGATGGAGTATAATGTGGGGAAGTGTGAAATTATCCACTTTGGGAGGAAGAATGGAAAAGCAGAATATTTTTTAATAGGTGAGAGACTCGTAAATGTTGGGATTCAGAGGGGTTTAGGTGCCCTTGTACACAAATCACAGAAAGTTAACATGCAGGTACAGCAAGCAATTCGGGAGACAAATGGTATTTATTGAAAGGAATATTTTAAAAATTTTTTTTAATAAAAGTGAGAAAATGAACATCCCCATCCTCAAAGCATTTGCAACCACCTTCAGTCAGAAGTGCCAGCCCACAGACTTTTAAATAGGAAAAACCATGCATGCGCAGTATTTTGAATGGGCTGTGCACTCAAACAAATTAAAAGGGAACATTGGCCAGCATGGATTTTTAAAAGTCAAATTGTGTCTGACTAACCTGATTGAGTTCTTTGATGAAGTAGTCAGTAGCTGTTGTATATACGGACGTTCAAAAGGTATTTGATAAACTACCACATAACAGACTTATTCAGAAAATAGAAAAACATGGGATTAAAAGGGACTGGCTAAGAGATAGAAGGCAGAAAGTAGTGGTGAATGGATGTTTTTCTGACTGGAGAGCAGTTTGCATTGGGGTCCCCCAGGGGTCGGTATTAGGACTATTGCTTTTCTTGTTATATATAAATGACCTGGACTTTGGTATAGGGAATTCAATTTCAAAGTACTCAGATGATACAAAACTTGGCAACGTAGTAAATAGTAAGCAGGATAGTAGCAGGCTTCAGGAGGACATAGACAGAATGGTGAAATGGGCAGACACATAGCAGATGCAATTTAACACGGATAAATGTGAAGTGATGCACCGAGAGGGGAACATGGAGAGGCAGTATAATCTAACATGGTACTATTTTTCCCGGGGGGGGGGGGGGGGGGGGAGGGGGGCGGGGAGAAGAGGAGTGGTGGTGAGTGGAAGAGCAGACAGACCTGGGCGTGCATATTCACAAATTATTGAAGGTGGCAGGGCAAGTTGATAAAGCGTATGGGATACTTGGCTTTGTAAATAGGGGAATCAAATGCAAAAACAAAGAAGTCATGCTAAACCTTTACGAAATCAGTGGTTAGGCCTCAGCTGGAGTAGTGTGTACAATTCTGGGTACCACACTTTAGGAATAATAATAATAATTAATAATAATTCAACTTTATTGTCATTGTACAATGCACAAGTACATGAACAATGAAATGTGATCTTGCAAGCTCCCATGAGTCCAGTACAAATAACATTAACATTAAACGTAAATAGCACCGTCCTGGGAGAAGCAAAGCCGCTGCGTCTGTGCGCGCCGCCATTCCATTTCCACCATTCCTCCTGTCCGACAATCTTCAGCCCAACGCCCGGGCCTGCTCACCAGCCGCCCCTCCCAGGGCTCCTTCCGTGACCTTCTGCACCTGGTCTTCCCTGATGGTCACCCCTCCAGGTACTAACCAGGCCTGGCTCTGCTTAGCTTCCAAGCCTTGCCAGTGACCCTGTCCCTAGTCCCAGGAACAGGGCCTTGGAGAGGGTAGAGAGAGATTTGCCAGGATGACACCAGGGATGAGGGACTTCAGTTATGTGGAGATTGGAGAATCTGGAATTGTTCTCCTTAGAGCAGAGAAGGTTAGGGGGGGGCGACCTAATGAAGGTATTCAACATTATGAGGGGTTTTGATAGAACAAGTAGGGAGAAACTGTTTCCTCTGGCTAGTGGGTCGGTAATCAGAGGTTAGATTTAAAATAACTGGCAAAAGAACTAGAGGAGAAATGAGAATTTTTTTCACACAAAGGGTTGTTAAGATCTGGAATGCACTTCCTGAAAGAGTGGTGGAAGTAGATGCCATAGGAACTTACAAAAGGCACATGTACTTGAAGAGGTCTAATTTGCAGAGATATGGGGAAAAAGCTGGGGTGTGGGACTAAATTGGACTGCTCTTTCAAAGACCAGCACCGGAATGACAGGCCAAATTCCAAAGGGCAAAAGAGGAATTAGAGACCTGCTCCTGGTTCTCTGCGAGTAAGTACCCACGAAAACTCACCTGCCTGCCTATTTGTGGAACAACAATTTGCTTTTCCTCCGTATCGCTCCTGACATCACCACTGAGATCAGGAACTCACTGAACATAATGAATGGGAAGGAACTCACTTATTCTGTTATTCAAAGCCACAGCACATTGGAGTAACATTACACGACACTTGAATCAATCATTTTTAAACATTTGGACTCCTGTACCAAGAGTAATTCAGTTCCGAAAAGTGTGAATAATTACCTTCTTTAGTGGCTTTCTGATCTGGGCATTTAGCCAGACCTTCCAATACCAATTTATCAGATATTTTAATAGCAGCACCTTCAATATGTCCGATCAAATCGACAGAGTGGATATTTCCATCAAACTCTCTGATTGTTGCCAGAACATTTTTATCAAGCAGGAGAGTTTTGAGTAAGTTGCTGGCTGCAGGAGTCCACTCATCAAATGCCGGTTCAATATCTAAATATATTAAGACATTTATTGAAATATGTATAACATAGTGATTACACAATAAAAATAACTACCCCACATTTAGTTAATTTTCTGTGTGTATCAGAGCTGCAAATCATATACCTCCCCGACTCCACCCTATCCCCCCCAAGGTGTGTGTGTGAGTGAGTGAGTGAGGGGTGTGAGTGAGTGAGTGTGGGGGGGGGGGGGGTGAGTAAGTGTGTGTGTGGGGGGGGGGGGTGAGTAAGTGTGTGTGGGGGGGGGGGGGTGTGAGAGTGTGTGTGGGGGGGGGGGGGTGAGAGTGTGTGTGGGGGGGGGGTGAGAGTGTGTGTGGGGGGGGGGTGAGAGTGTGTGTGGGGGGGGTGAGAGTGTGTGTGGGGGGGGTGAGAGATGGGCTGCTGAGATTTTAGTGTTTTTAGTGTCTAAAGTGGGGAAAAAAAGTTTCATTTCATTTCAATTTTTAAAAAGGTTTTAAAATTAAATTTAGTTCTAGTTAAGTTAGTTTAGTTTAGTTTAGTTTAAGTTTAGATTAGTCTAGACAAAGTAGAGAAGGAAAAGACCGCCAGAAAGACTACCAAAAGAAAAAAAAAACCCAGAGGAAAATAGAGGAAAAAAAAAAGCCAAAGCAAAAAAAAAGAAACAAGAGAAGAACTACACAAACCAGTGAACGGCAGCCACACGGGGCTTCAGCAGCGGTGGTTGAGTCGGCGGCATCGGGACCGAGTTCGAGGAGGCGAGGTGACTCGGGCCGCAGCCCAGCAACCGGCACAGCCGAGGGGACTCGGGCCGCATCCCAGAAATCGGAACGCAGCCCGGCAACGGGCACAGCGGAGAGGACTCGGGCCGCATCCCAGAAATCGGCACAGCCGAGGAGATCCGGAACGCAGCCCGGCAATCGGCACAGCGGAGAGGACTCGGGCCGCATCGCAGAAATCGGCACAGCCGAGGAGATTCGGAACGCAGCCCGGAAATCCAGCAATCGGCACAGCCGAGGGGACTCGGGCCACAGCCCAACAATCCAGCACGGGAAAGGCCCGAGGAGCCAGGCCAGCAGGCACAGAGACCTCTGAGGAGAAGGAGAGCAACCAGAAGGCTCGCAACCAAGACCGTGAGTACAGGGCCCAGGGAGGGAGGCCCAGGGAAAGGCCCGAGGAGCCAGGCCGAAACAGAGGCCCAGAGACCTCTGAGGGGGAGGGGAACAGCCCGAAGGCACCGGGAAACAGCGGCTCACAGACTCAGACCTGAGAAGGGTGAACCCAGGAGCCGAGGCCCAGGGACCACGGGGTCGGAGAGGGGGACCGGGAAAGTTCGCGAACAGGGAGAGGGTAACACCAAACCCGGGGCCCCAGAAAAGCTTATTCTAAGATCAACAATACTTTACCAAAAATGAGCGAATCAGAAGATCCACAACAGCCCCGCTTCCAGATTCCCCCCAACACCACAAAAAAAGCTATAAAAACGATCAAGCATGCTCAGATGAGAGAAAAACCAGAAACTCTCTTTACTGACTGTTACAACAATGGGACAAAAAGTAACCTCATATTCTACTCAGATCAGCCAGCGGCTTGGATCAGAGCAATAAAATCACACTATACCAGTGTTAAGCTAAAAAATACCGCAAATGGGTCCATAATGAAAATTAACACACCAGGAGACAGTTCAATCACGACTGTCAACGCATACAATACCGGAACAATATTAGTGCAAGGCAACCTCGACAAATTTGCAACGGCCTTCAGGACACTGAAAAGATCAACTACGAGGGGAATGAACAGCCCCAGAGTGGCCCGCACTCCCCCCAACATTGACAACTTACCAGGAGAAAATCTGCATGGTCAAGGGATGAACGAGCCACACAGTTCAAACCAGACACTAACCCCGGGGAACCACAGCCACACGATACAACTGACAAGCCCCAGCATAACTACCACGGAGGAAGCCACACATAGTCCCCCTACCATTCCCAGCCCACCAAGAAAAGAGCAGCATAGCCAGGAAGTGAGTGAGCCTTCCAGGGCCGACCAGCCTAGCCAGGAAGTGAGTGAGCCTTCCAGGGCCGACCAGACACATACCCCGGGATCACACAGCCAGATACAACCAAAAGATAAATTTAATCAATTAGAGATAGAGATGGTTAAACTTAGAGAGGAGGTCCTCAAATTGAATGACAAACAAAAGCAGGAGAGGGAGAGACACAAGAGAGAGCTGAATAGACTTGATAACCAGGTGAATCTACTTAAGAATCAGGTGAAAGAGCTGCAGGAAAAAGAAGAGAGCCATAGAGGAGAGAAAACACCATTAGACCAGCAACCAGAGGCTAGAGATAAGACAAGACAGAGCCGGATGGAACGGCTGCACTCCCACACGGAACAAAAGCAACAGACACACAATACAAGGGGTGCCACACAGACCGACCAGCATGCTGACTCGCAATCTTCCCCCACCACCATGGAACCACAAGCGAGCCGCTCACAAGAGGTACGCACACACCAGACACCCCAGCCCAGCACACACACTATGAGTCCAGGCGAAAGCCACCAGACAGTAAACACAAACAAGGCTGACGTCGTAATACTCAGACTCAAATGGGAAATTTCTATGGGAGAAAAAGCTCTTCCCTAGAAGTAAAGTAGAAAAGATTTGGTGCCCAACAACAGACAGAGCCATGGGATGGCTGACCAAAGCCAGATTAGGCTCCCCCCAACACATAATAATACACACGGGCACAAATGACCTAAAGGCCAAACAGAAAGAGGTAGCAACATCGCTCAGAGCAATGATTAGGAAGGCAAGCAGTACATTTCCAAACACCAGAATCACTGTTTCCACAATATTGCCGAGAACAGACTTCAACAACAACACAATTCATGAGATAAATGCCAGCATAGCAACAGAATGCGAATCAAACCACAACGTACACCTGGCCCAACACCCCACCCTCGATGAAGAATGTCTTTACGACCACGTCCACATCCAAAGGCAAAAAATATCGATCTTTGCTAAAGCCCTGAAGGACGTCGCTTTTAACCGGGTCCATACCCAGACTCCAAGAGGACCCCCCCCCCGACCACCAGAGATCAGCGGGGTACATATCAGGAACACTACAAAGACCACCACCACACCAACCGAGACCGGAGAGGATCCCCATGCAAAACAACATTATCAGACCTGCACCACTCCTGTCCCACAGGGGAATAGGACCGCTACCAGCCAGACAGAGGGAGAGATGCACAGGACGTACGCAATACCTCAGACAGAAACAATCCATTAAGAGACAATAAGCAGATGTGCAGCAGCATCTACTTCCGCCTTATGGATCAAGGACTAATTAATAGAAAGAACTGTAACCAAATTGTATTAACTTTTGTAGACAACTGGGGTGATCTTTTTTTTCCCCACACTTAGACACGACAAACACGTACCACTCTTTAACCTATCATAGAAAAAGATAAAACTTAACATGAAATCCTTATATATTTCGACCTGGAATATCCAAGGTCTACGCTCTTCACTGCGAGACGTGAAGAGTAGGACCCCAGAGTTCATCGAGGAAACTAAAGATCTAGATATTATCATTTTACAGGAAACTTGGTATAAAGGAAAAGGACACACCGGCTGTCCCCAAGGGTACACTGAGCTGGTGGTCCCCTCCAATAAATTACCAAGTGTAACCCAAGGCAGAGACTCCGGAGGCATACTGATCTGGTTTAAAACAGAACTTAAGAATTACATCAAATTTATAAAAAAGGGCGAAAACCATATGTGGCTCAAACTTGAGAGGGAGATTATCTCAAACACCCAAGATGTTTACATTTGCGCACTTTATATCCCTGCCAATCGATTCCCCGTACTACAAAGAGGACACCTTCTCCAACATGGAGGGGGGAAATTATCCAATACCAGGCCCAGGGGAACGTGTTGATCTGTGGGGACCTCAATTCAAGAACGGGCGAAGAACCAGACTTCACCAATAATCAGGGAAACAATTACGTATTCGGGAATAACCACTTTGACATCCCTTCCCTTCCATACAGGCATAACTGCGACAAGCAGTCAAATACCAACGGTAAACAGCTACTACAGCTCTGTCGAAACCTGGGTCTGTACATTGTCAATGGTAGGTTCATAGGAGACCTCCTAGGAAGATCGACCTACTGCTCACCTCTTGGCTGCAGCACAGTAGACTATATGATTACAGACTTGGACCCATCCTCTTTCAGAGCATTCAGTCAAACCACAAACAACACTGTCAGATCACAGCCAAATTACTATGTTTCTCAAAAGACAGAAACAAACAACATAGAAACACAACCCAGTAAACTGTACAACACCAAAAAATCGTACAGATGGGCCAAAAACGACACGGAAAAATACCAGAAAACAATTAGCAATGCATCAACTCAAGCTCTCTTAGACACCTTTCTGGATAACATATACACTCACAATAAAGAAGGCGTAAACCGGGCAGTTAGTAAACTAAACAATATTTTTGATAATTTGGCAACAAATGCAAACTTGAAAGCTCGCAAGAACAAACCCAAAACAAAAAACTATGAAAAATGGTTTGACCATGATTGCCATAACATGAGGAAAAAACTTAGAAAACTATCAAACCAAAAACACAGACATCCAGAAAACGAGGAATTACGCCTTACTTATTGTCAGACGCCAACACAATACAGAAACACACTCAGGACCAAAAAAGAGCAATTTATTAAGAATACACTCAGCTCCATGGAGGAATCCATTGAGTCGAATTGTTTCTGGGACAACTTGAAAACACTACACAAAAAACAACACGACGATTTGTCCATTCAAAATGGGGACACATGGGTAAACCACTTTGAAAAATTATACCAGAAAAACACACTAAGACCAGAGCAACGCCAAATACGCAAAAAAACTGGAAAAAGCTTGAAATGGCCATAAAAGATAACCAAAACCCGCTAGACGCCATAATAACAGAAAAAGAACTTCTTGAAAAACTCAAGGACCTGCGACCAGGAAAAGCTTGCGGGACAGACGGCATACTAAACGAGATGATTAAACACACAGACGACAAAATGAAACTGGCTATCCTAAAACTCTTCAACTTGGTTCTGAGTGTCGGTTATTTCCCTGATATCTGGAACAAAGGACTCATAACGCCCATATACAAAAGTGGGGACAAAATCGACCCAAACAACTATCGAGGCATCTGTGTAAACAGTAACCTGGGGAAGGTATTCTGTAGCATCATAAACAAAAGACTTATAAACTTCCTTGAAGAGCACAATGTCTTGAGTAAAAGCCAAATTGGATTCCTGCCAAACTATAGAACATCCGATCATATCTTCACCCTACAGACCCTAATTGACAAACACGTTCACCATAACAAAAGCAAAATCTACACATGCTTTGTAGATTTCCAGAAGGCTTTCGACTCCATCTGGCATGACGGTTTATTCCTGAAACTTATCAAAAGCGGGGTAGGAGGGAAAACATATGATGTAATTAAATCAATGTATACAAACAACAAATGTGCAGTTAAAATTGGAGACAAACAAACAAAATACTTCCCACAGGGGCGGGGGGTGACGCAGGGCTCGCCAATCTCACCGATACTCTTTAATATTTACATTAATGGATTGGCAAAACTACTTGAACAATCTACAGCACCCGGCCTCACCCTATATGAATCCAAGGTTAAATTCCTCCTCTATGCCGACGACCTGGTTCTGCTGTCACCAACTAAGGAGGGTCTACAGCAGAACCTGGACCTGCTGGAGTCGTACTGCCAGACTTGGGCCCTGACAATAAATCCCCAAAAAACCAAAGTCCTCGTGTTCCAGCAAAGATCCAAACAACATGGACCCACAATAAATTTCACAGTAGGAACAACCAAAATTGAACAAACCACTCACTACACATACTTGGGCTTAAAAATCAGTTCTACGGGAAACTTCAAACTGGCTGTGAATGAACTGAAAGAGAAAGCAAGAAGGGCTTTCTATGCCATCAAAAAATCAATCCAAATAGAAATCCCAATTAGCATTTGGCTCAAAATTTTCAAATCAGTAATTGAACCAATTGCACTCTATGGCAGTGAGGTCTGGGGACCACTAACACAACAAGAATTTGCAAAATGGGACAAACACCCAATTGAGATCCTACATGCGGAATTCTGTAAAAGTATCCTCCGGACTCAAAGGAAAACAGTAAACAACGCATGCAGGGCGGAACTAGGCCAATACCCATTAATAATCACTATCCAAAAAAGAGCCACCAAATTTTGGAATCACCTACAAATGAGCAACCCCCAATGCTATCACTACGACGCCCTGAAATGCCAAGAGCTGACCATAAAGAAGAATACCCTCAGTCAACTAGTCCTGGGACTCAATAAAGTAACTAATAACAATACTAACAATAACCAGTCCCAGGACAGTGACAGGGTAACACAAAGAATTCGACCCAACACAATCGTCGCTAAGCAAAAGGAAAAATATCTGTCATATTGGGCAGAAACAACAAAAACCCAAAGCAAACTCAATTGCTACTTGGCCCTAAACAGACAATACAACATAGCTGATTACCTGACCATGGTAAAGGATAACAAACTGAGAAGAACCTTGACAAGGTACAGACTTAGCGAACATAGCCTAGCGATCGAAAAAGGCAGACACAGGCAGACCAGGCTGCCAAGAGAAGACAGGATATGCTCTCACTGCAGTCAGGGAGTAGTTGAGACAGAGATGCACTTCCTCACAGCCTGTGGAAAATATCAGGGCATCAGAGAGAATTTCTATCAAAAATTCTCACAAATATGCCCTGAATTCAGAAATCTGACTGACAACCAAAAACTCCCATTCCTACTGGGGGAGGAGAGAAGCTGTGTAACACTGGCGGCACACTATGTTACAGCTTGCCATGAACAGAGGGACAACCAGTAAACTAAGACAAGAGTATATATAAACAAGGCGAATGTATATTTATAAACTCAGGGATATACCTGTTTATACACTGTATGAATGGAACCGCGTTTATGTGTTCAACCATAAATGTATTTTGTTGCTTTGGCAGCATAAGATGTACCTTATCATGCCAATAAAGCGATTTGTATTGTATTGTGTGTGTGGGGGGGTGTGAGTGTGTGTGGGGGGTGGTGCGAGTGTGTGTGTGGGGGGAGTGCGAGTGTGTGTGTGTGGGTGCGAGTGTGTGTGTGGGTGCGATGTGCGTGCGGGTGCGAGTGCGAGTGTGTGAGTGTGTGTGGGGGGGAGTGCGTGTGCGAGTGTGTGTGGGGGGGAGTGCGTGTGCGAGTGTGTGTGGGGGGGAGTGCGAGTGCGAGTGTGTGTGGGGGGGAGTGCGAGTGTGTGTGGGGGGGAGTGCGAGTGTGTGTGGGGGGGAGTGCGAGTGTGTGTGGGGGGGGGAGTGCGAGTGTGTGTGGGGGGGGAGTGCGAGTGTGTGTGGGGGGGGGAGTGCGAGTGTGTGTGGGGGGGGAGTGCGAGTGTGTGTGGGGGGGGGAGTGCGAGTGTGTGTGGGGGGGGAGTGCGAGTGTGTGTGGGGGGGGGAGTGCGAGTGTGTGTGGGGGGGAGTGCGAGTGTGTGTGGGGGGGAGTGCGAGTGTGTGTGGGGGGGAGTGCGAGTGTGTGTGGGGGGAGTGCGAGTGTGTGTGGGGGGGAGTGCGAGTGTGTGTGGGGGGGGGAGTGCGAGTGTGTGTGGGGGGGGAGTGCGAGTGTGTGTGGGGGGGAGTGCGAGTGTGTGTGGGGGGGAGTGCGAGTGTGTGTGGGGGGGGGGAGTGCGAGTGTGTGTGGGGGGGGAGTGCGAGTGTGTGTGGGGGGGAGTGCGAGTGTGTGTGGGGGGGGAGTGCGAGTGTGTGTGGGGGGGGAGTGCGAGTGTGTGTGGGGGGGGAGTGCGAGTGTGTGTGGGGGGGAGTGCGAGTGTGTGTGGGGGGGAGTGCGAGTGTGTGTGGGGGGGAGTGCGAGTGTGTGTGGGGGGGAGTGCGAGTGTGTGTGGGGGGGAGTGCGAGTGTGTGTGGGGGGGGAGTGCGAGTGTGTGTGGGGGGGGAGTGCGAGTGTGTGTGGGGGGGAGTGCGAGTGTGTGTGGGGGGGAGTGCGAGTGTGTGTGGGGGGGAGTGCGAGTGTGTGTGGGGGGAGTGCGAGTGTGTGTGGGGGGGAGTGCGAGTGTGTGTGGGGGGGAGTGCGAGTGTGTGTGGGGGGGGAGTGCGAGTGTGTGTGGGGGGGAGTGCGAGTGTGTGTGGGGGGGAGTGCGAGTGTGTGTGGGGGGGGGTGCGAGTGTGTGTGGGGGGGGGAGTGCGAGTGTGTGTGGGGGGGAGTGCGAGTGTGTGTGGGGGGGGGGGGGGGGAGTGCGAGTGTGTGTGGGGGGTGCGAGTGTGTGTGGGGGGGGGGGGGGAGTGCGAGTGTGTGTGGGGGGGGGGGGGGGGGAAGTGCGAGTGTGTGTGGGGGGGGAGTGTTGTGTGGGGGGTGAGTGTGTGTGTGGGGGGGTGCGAGTGTGTGTGTGGGGGGGGGTGCGAGTGTGTGTGGGGGGGTGCGAGTGTGTGTGTGGGGGGGGGTGAGTGTGGGGGGGGTGAGTGTGTGTGGGGGGAGTGCGAGTGTGTGTGGGGCGAGTGTGGGGGGGTGCGAGTGTGTGTGTGGGGGTGCGAGTGTGTGTGAGTGTGGGGGGTGCGAGTGTGTGTGTGGGGGGGTGTGAGTGTGGGGGGGGGTGCGAGTGTGTGTGGGGGGGAGTCGAGTGTGTGTGGGGGGTGCGAGTGTGTGGGGGTGCGAGTGTGTGTGGGGGGGTGAGTGTGGGGGGGTGCGAGTGTGTGTGTGGGGGGAGGTGGGGCGAGTGTGTGTGGGGGGAGGTGCGAGTGGTGTGGGGGGGTGAGTGTGTGTGTGGGGGGCGAGTGTGGTGGGGGTGAGTGTGGGGGGGTGCGAGTGTGTGTGTGGGGGGGTGGGGAGTGTGTGTGGGGGGTGAGTGGTGTGTGGGGGGGTGCGAGTGTGTGTGTGGGGGGTGAGTGTGTGTGTGGGGGGTGCGAGTGTGTGTGTGGGGGGGTGCGAGTGTGTGTGGGGGGAGTGTGTGTGGGGGGAGAGTGTGTGTGTGGGGGGGGTGCGAGTGTGTGTGTGGGGGGGTGCGAGTGTGTGTGTGGGGGGGTGCGAGTGTGTGTGGGGGGGGGCGAGTGTTTGTGTGGGGGGTGAGTGTGTGTGGGGGGGGTGCGAGTGTGTGTGTGGGGGGGTGCGAGTGTGTGTGTGGGGGGGTGCGAGTGTGTGTGTGGGGGGGTGCGAGTGTGTGTGGGGGGGGTGCGAGTGTGTGTGGGGGGGTGCGAGTGTGTGTGGGGGGTGCGAGTGTGTGTGGGGGGGTGCGAGTGTGTGTGGGGGGGGTGCGAGTGTGTGTGGGGGGGGTGCGAGTGTGTGTGGGGGGGGTGCGAGTGTGTGTGGGGGGGTGCGAGTGTGTGTGGGGGGGTGCGAGTGTGTGTGGTGGGGGTGCGAGTGTGTGTGGGGGGGTGCGAGTGTGTGTGGGGGGGTGCG